>NC_052056.1:92862225-93185725 GCF_903992535.2 Arvicola amphibius
TGATCCTCCAGTGGATATTTTTTGGCAGCTGTTAAGTTGCTACTGTTACCCTTGCACCCAAACCCCAGGGATACTTAGGGGCTGGGTGCTAAAAATAGGGATGTTTTTTCCCTTTCGCAGCCAAGGAAACTGAAAGTCAACCAGACACAGCACCTTGGCCTGATATCTACATTTGACCTTGCCACTACGAGGTTAGCGGTGCTAACGGGTCCTGGCAGGGGGCCCTGCCAAGCCCAAATCCAGTGGGCCGGCCTGGATTGAGCAGATAAAACCTCGCCAAGATGCTTATTGTGTGTGAGGAGCAGTTTGCCAGACGCTTTGCAAAAGTTGTCCATGCTCCTGCGTTTGTGTGAGCTATCCCTTGCTTCAACCAGACACCCAGAGCTGGATCAAGGCACTAAATCTTTGGCAGCTTATCAGAGGCACCTGGGGAGCTGTCAACCCTCAAATCCCCCCCGAACAAGAGCCGCCACAGATCAAATAGAGGAAGAATTCTTAGGTCGCGGCATAGGTCCAGGCAACAGTCATGCCCATCAGGTTTATCCTGAGATAAACCTTCAGCGGGTAAATGAGGGGGAGGGGATACGGAAAACATTTCTGGGGTCAGGAAGATCGCTGAACTTCGTTTTATGTCCGATCCTCCAACATGTACTTTTTTGAAGAAATCGATTCTTGTAGCCCAGGCTAGCCTAGAACTCACTTTATAGATGATGATAGTGAACCTCTGAACCTCCCGTCTCCTCCTGTCTCCATCTTTCCAAAGTGCAAGGCTGCTATAGGCAAGGGTGCTACCATGCTTGATTCTTTTTTTTCTCCCTTTGGTGACCTTTTATTTTAATTTTGTTTTGGGGGATAAAGTCTCACCATCTAGCACAGGCTGGCTTGGAACTCCCTCTGTGGCGCAGGACTCACTTCCACGGTGATCCCGCAGTCCTAGTCTCTGGAGCTCCTGAGCCGCCACACCTGGTTTATATATCCCCTCTAACACAGGGGCTGACGCAAGTCATTAGTCAGAGGAAATGTTACTATCACCCCCATCAGCGACGAGGAACTGGCGCCCATGACATCTTTCTCTTGGGGAGACCAGGCTCCCCCACCCTGGGGACCAGACAGGTGGGAGACTAGGTAGGTGTGACCAATGTCCAGCCCCGCGCAGATCTCTGACCTCTTAGGAGTTCAGTGGACTCAGAACAAATCTTGAAAGGCCTCATCAATCCACAGTGCCTCTGGCTTGAACCTAGTGACTCCGGCCACCTGGGACAGAGTTGAGATTTATCTTCAGGGGGAATGATGCCAGCTGAGTACCGAGTGATGTCACCCAGGCTACAAGGGGGAGGGTTTGTTCTGCCCTTATAGGAAGACTCCGCCCCAGGGCTGTCTCTGCCCAGTATTCCCTGGCACTTCCTCCACCCCCTCTTTCTTTTTCTTTTTCTTTCTTTCTTTCTTTTTTTTTTTTTTTTTTTGACTCAGGGCAGAAAGCTGGCTGATAGTAACTTCCAGGCTCTGTTTCTGTACCTTTCAAGAAAGGGTCTTGTGTAGCCCAGGCTAGCCTTGAATTCCCTCTATAGCTAAGTGTGACCTTGAACTCCTGATCCTTCTGCCTCTACCTCCTGAGAGCTGGGACCACAGGTGGGAGCCACCACCACACCTGGTTTGTGTGGTGCTGGGGATAAAACCCAGGCCTTCTAGCATGCGAGGCAAGTTCTCTATTAGCTGAGTTCCATCTCTTGCCTTCTTTTAGATTCTTTTGAGAGAAGATCTCACTATCTAGTTCAGGTTGCCCTCCAACTAGATAGCCTCCTGCCTCAGGTGTATTCAGATAATAGTTTCTTTATGATGAACTAGTATAACCATCAAGGGAGGAGGGTGGGCAGATGTTAGGTGACCACATCTGGGGCAGGAGGGTCAGGCGATCCAGAGTCATGACTCTTAACCACTGGCTGGCTGAAGCTGCAGGGTCCTCCTGTTGGTACCCACAACCCTCAGTCTTGTCCCAGTCTAGGAACTCTTGTGCTCCAGTGGGCTCCTACCCTGAGCAGGTCAGTCTCACGGACCTGCTGCTGCTCCCACCCAGCCTCTGACCACAGCCCAGCCCTGCCCTGCCCCACCCTGCTCTGCAGCCCCCTGTCCCCAGTTCAAGTTCGGGTTCCCATGACAAGGAGGGCTCTTACGGAAACCAGATTCCACCTAGATGACCCTAGCAGGTGGCCCATGGGCTTGTACCTCTTTCCCCATGGCCGGATGCACCTTCCCTCTGCGAGCCGTCTCCTTCCTCCCCCATAACCCAGTGTGCCTGGTCTGGACACAGCAGATGACCAGGATGATAACTGGCGGCTCAGTGTAGCCTCCGACACCAGCTGTGCCCTGTCTGCTGGGAGATGGGCACCTTTCCCAGCTCACCCCCTGGCCTGTACTCCACCCCAGGAAACCCTCCTACGGGCAAGGACTCGCACACACTTACAGTGACAACCTACACCCGGCACCAGACTTCTTCAGGATGTTGGTTTTTTTTTTTTTTTTTGAGACAGCATCGTGTAGCCCATATGGCCTTGAACTCACTATGTAGCCAATGACACACTGAATTCCTGATCGTTGGGCCACTACACAGGTACGCATCACCGTGCAATCTAGTTTACCCAAGGCTTTGTGCGTATTTAGAAAGCGCTCTACCAACTGAGACATCCTTAACCCTCATTCAGTTTTTTTTTTCTTTTTGAGATAGGGTCTAGTTGGCTTTGAACTTACATGCTGGGAACACAAGTGTGGCTCACCACGCCCAACTGTGTGTTGGACTTTGGCAGGTCCCACCAGACAACTTCATGGTTGCCTCCCTCCACCTTCACCTGTCTAGGGATGGACTCGTCAACAGACCATACCTTTCCCAGATACTCCTCCTTCAGGGACATGATCGGCCAGATCCTCACATTGACACCTGTGCAACATAGTGTGAAACACCACACACACACACACACACACACACACACACACACCACACTCCCAGCATCCCCCAAGCAACCAGGATTATCTCTCCCCAGGCTGGTATGTGTACAGGTGTGCAAACTGCCTCCACTGGACAAGCACCCAGGTGGCTCCGAGGACCGCCCCCTCTCGAGCTTGGACAGAGGCTAGGGACCATCCTGATTTGTGGAATGTATGTTTGACAGGATCCCCCTCCGCGGAGCTAGCTCTCTAGAGGAGACAGTTCCCAGGACCCTGCCTGGAAGAGGGAGAGGGGAGATCTGGAGGCGAAGGGCTCATCCATCTCCGGGATCCCCCATCAGTCTTGTCTCCTGGCCGGCTGGGTCCCGCAGATGTGGGCAGCATGGGACCGGCGAGGGGCAGTATGGGACCGGCGAGGGGCACTGTGGGACCGGCGAGGAGCCCCTTACCTCCAGGCTGCGCGGGATGGAGGAGGTTGAGCAAGAAGATCAGCAAAACGCCAGGCTGCGGGACTGCCGTTGTCAGACTCGCCATCTCGGGGAGGACTGCCCCAGCCTGCTCTCTGCGCCTCGTTTTATCCCCAAAGCGTAATTGCTGCCTGGTAGGCTGCTGTGAGGGAGGGAGGGAGGGATAGAGGGCGGGTGGGAGGAGGGAGGGAGGAGGGGGAGCTGGGAGAGGGGGTCGCGGGGGAGGGGGCAATTACGAAAGGCCAGGCTCGCAAGCCTCCTAGGCTGAATCTGCCTGGACCATGGGTCTATTTTCCTGCACACACACACACACACACACACACACACACGCGTGCGCGGCTTTCCCTCTGTAGCTGTTTGCTTGCTCCTGGCCCTGTTCCCGCCAGAAAGTGCGAGGGGGCCTTTGCCAGGACAGTCCTCTGGAGAGGAAGCAGGAGGGAGGGCCCAGGCAGCCCGGCCAAAAAATCCCAGCCCTAGCCAAGGCTGGAGTAGCCAGGCCCCCGCCCCTCTGCCTGGGCCCCAGGCCCAGTGTGGGGACACAGGCCAGCTGTCCCGCGCCTCAGCTCCCACCCTGGCCCTGCAGACACCCCGACACCCTCAAACCTAGCTAAAGACAGACCTTACCCAAAACTGGGCTGGGAAGGTTGATGGGTCTAAGGGGGTCTGCCTATAGAGTCTGCAGACAGAATTGCCTGGGAGAGAAAACCAGAGGGTATGGCACCGTGGGGGCATTTTGGGGACAGAATAGGGACGCTGACATACGATCTATTCATTGTGGTTGAGACAAAGTCTTAGTCATCTGTTTGAAGCCAGGGAAAGGGTGTTGGATAAGTCTAGGGTCTATGGTTGCAGAAACCAAGGGGCTGAGGTCAGGTGAACGGCTTGGGAATGAAAGTCATATATTTAGTGTCTCCCTAGGACTCTAAGATGATCCTTGCATAAGGTCTTGGTTTTGTACGGGCCACGAACATAGCTTTGCACCATCCCTGAGCAAACCAGTGTCCAACAGAGGTCAAACTGGATCCTAAGTGGCTGATGGGGAACATGGAGGCGGGAGCTCCGTGCAGATGACGATCAGCTCAGTATTCTCATTATTGCTTGGTCACCACCTGTCATAAGCTGAGCACCGCTAACTCTAGCCTGGATCTGAAACCATTCTTTTGGCGCCTCTGGGAAGGCTTGAGGATGCTATTCATCTGTTGACCAGAAGGGGGCAGCCTTTACTGAACCAACAGAAATGTCCCGTCAGGAAAGTGTAGTGCTCTGGCCACCCGGTCCTTGAGCCTTATGGGGACCCTGGGAGGTTTTTGGGAGGTGAAGGGGTGGGTCAAGGGAAGGTTATGTCACTCCAAGACCCCTGCATGTATGAAGGAAATGTGGGTGCTACAGGATAGGTGACCATGATGATTGTCTGTTCTAGGTCATATTTGGTCGGATGAAAAAGTCCACCGTTTGTCCTGGGGTCTTTCTCCTGCAGGAAGTGGCTCAGAGGGATAAGTTAAAGATATCTTGTCTAGCACAGGGCATAGAGGAGTCTGCAGCTCTGATAGTAGTGGCCAGGAGGGAAGAGACCAAAGGCAGGTGGCTTAGGTGGATATGGGCTGATTTTTGGGTCTCAGTTTTTCTTTCCTTTTCCTCTTTCCTTTTGTCTCCCTCCATCTCCTTCCTTCCTCCCTCCCTCCCTCCCTCCTTTCCTTCCTTCCTTCCTCCCTCCCTCCCTCCCTCCCTTCCTTCCTCCCTCCCTCCCTCCCTTCTTTCCTTCCTTCCTTCCTTCCTTCCTTCCTTCCTTCCTTCCTTCCTTCCTCCTCCCTCCCTCCCTCCCTTCTTTTCTCCCTCCCTTCCTCTTCCCTCTCTTCCTTCCTTCCTCCCTTCCTTTCTCCTTCCCTTCCTCCCTCACTTCTTCCCTCCCTCTCTCCTCCTCCCTTCCTTTCTTCCTCCCTCCCTCCCTCCCTCCCTTCCTCCCTCCCTCCCTCCCTCCCTCCTTCCTTCCTTCCTTCCTTCCTTCCTTCCTTCCTTCCTTCCTTCCTTCCTTTCTTCCATTCCTTCCTCCATAATTTCTTCTTTTCTCTTTGCCCCTCTCCCTCTTTTCCTTCCCCCTCCTCCCTCCCTTCCTTCTCTACGTCCCTTCCTACAACATAGTCATTGTCTCACTATATAATCCAGGCTGGCCTTGATCCTCCTGCCTCAGCCTCCTGAGTATTGGGATGACCGAAGTTCACCACTGAACACAGCTAGTTCTAGCACTTTCTAGGGGACAACTCCCTAGAGTTCACTTGCCTCGTGCATTAGCTGATGTCAGTTACCCTTAATTTGGAGAAGGTGAAGAAAGTGGGTGTGTGTCCCTGTCCCGTGCCTAGACGTGTGCTGTATGCCTTTGGTGCCGACAGCGCCGAGGCTGAAGCCAATTCTGTAAGCTCTGTCCCCGTTTGTGGTGTAGCTGTATGGCTTGATTGAGTCTCTACTGGGACAGTCTTCCCCTTTCCTGCAGTCTACCAGCTATGCTATGGAATCACCAGCGTTTTGGAGAGTGGAGGGGATGTGATGGGAGAGTCCTCTCAGAGCTGGACATGGCACCTTGGAGGCTGCAACATGAGGACAGAGTGTTTATTACCAGCCTGGGCTATATAAACAACAGCTCCATGTTAGCCTGGGCTGGATAGGTATAGCGGTACGTTCCTGGAATCTCAGCACTTGGGAGGTAGAGGCGGGAGGTTCAGGAGTCTAAAGTCATCCTTGTGCAGTGAATTTGAGGCCAGACTGGGGTACACGGGACTCTTAAAAACAAACAAACACCCTGTCTCGAAAAACCAAAAAAAAAAAAAAAAAAAAAAACAAACAAAAAAAAAAACCTAAAAATCAACCCAAAATATGAGATAATAAGAGAGAGAGAGAGAGAGAGAGAGAGAGAAAGAGAGAGAGAGAGAGAAAGAGAGAGAGAGAGAGAGAGAGAGAGAGAGAGAGAGAGAGAGAAAGAGAGAGAGATTCAAGTGAGCGAGAACACGGAAACCGTCTAGAAACCACACAGCATGGGTGTAGCTCTTCTGTCGTGTGTGTTGAGGGGGGGGTCCTGAGTGCACAGAAGATCCAAGAGCCCGAAGTCCCCAGTCCATCCTTTGCTGGGAATAGGGCTACGCCGTGGGCAGCGCCTGAGGCTCCAGGTCCTAGGTGAGGAGAGCAGCAGTGCTGGTGGGGAGCTGGGCCCCACTCCTCTTGGAGTAGTGACGCGGGCAGGAACTGGCTTGCAGACTTGCAAACCACAGTCTGCTTGGAGTTTTATTAATTCCAGGACCGGGAAAGGGGTTGGAGCCAGCAGGAGAGGCTTTCTGTGGGGATCCAGGAGAGGTATAGAGGGAGGACTTGCTAGGATAGGCTTCAGGCTGTCAGGCCAGGGCCCCGCTTTGTGCCCCAGTTTTTGATCTCTTGAACTCAGTGCTGCAGCTGGCTTCATCTATCCCTGCAAGAGGCTCCATGTACCTGCAACGGGGGGCGGGGCGGATCCTCTGCATGTCTCATCCATGCAAGCTAATGCAGCAGTGACCAGGCAAAGGCTAAGAATGCCAGTCATGGACTGACATATCCATTCACTAGCCAGTTGTTGGAACATTCCGGCAATCCAGCAGTCCTCAGCTGCTCAGTGCCACCTCCCTGGATAGCGGACAGATGAAATGAGCTCATTACCAAATGACTCTGACTCTCTAAGCGTGGCTGGGTGCCCTTGACCAAGATCATTGACAAATTCCAATGCCTGCAGGGTGCCCAGCTCAGCGTGGGCTGAGGGGTGTCTAGAAGAGTCTTTTGGGCAGAGTCTGTGATGGGCTCCTGCTCCTCCAGGGCTCTGTTCTGGAGGGAGACAAAGTCTAGCTTCCATTGGCTCTAAGAACATCAGTGATTTGTTCAGAGACCCTCAGTAGTCATTCAGGTAACTGTAAGCCCTTCCTTCCTTCCTTCCTTCCTTCCTTCCTTCCTTCCTTCCTTCCTTCCTTCCTTCCTTTCTTCTGCAGACTTGGGGATAACATCTAGGGCTTTACATTGGTTAGGCAAACACTCTACCACTGAGCGACACCCCGGCCCCTCACTGGGGGATTCTAGGCAGGGGCTCTACCACTGAGCCACACCCCAGCCCCTCACTGGGGGATTCTAGGCAGGGGCTCTACCACTGAGCCACACCCCAGCCCCTCACTGGGGGATTCTAGGCAGGGGCTCTACCACTGAGCCACACCCCAGCCCCTCACTGGGGGATTCTAGGCAGGGGCTCTACCACTGAGCCACACCCCAGCCCCTCACTGGGGGATTCTAGGCAGGGGCTCTACCACTGAGCCACACCCCCAGCCCCTGACTTATTGGCAGATTCTAGGCTGACCCTTCACTACTGATCTACATTCTTAGTTCTCTTTATCTTCTGTTTCAAGCCAGGGTCTTGCTAAGTGGCACAGGATAGCTCTGAACTTGCTTACTATGTAGCACAGGCTGGCCTCGAAACCTGTGATTCTCCCACCTCAGCTTCAGTCTCTTAAATGGCTAGGACGACAGGCATGCATTACCATCACCAGTTCAGTATCCAGGATTTTGAGTCTGACCTCCCAGGCCCTGTATGACTGACGCAACCCACTCCCTTAGCTTTCCTTCCCTGACTGGCCTGGGCTCCCCAGCTCCCAAGCTGCTACCTAGGTTGGGATTCTAAGCAATTGGTGAGTTCCCAGGTCCTGGTATATCTTCTTCCACCCTGTTTCCTGAATCATTTTGGAGAGCCATAGAACAGAGTCCTTTGGGGTCCGTTTCCTTTTCTCATCTCAACAGTGGCTTGCTGTCATGGCTGGCGGACAGAAGGACCCACCGGTTTCAGAGTGTTGAACCAAGAGCATCAGTGAGACTTCCAGAAAATGCAGGTAGAGACCGCTGGTGTAGACAGACCTCTCCAATTCCCGGGGAATGCTTGGGTATTCTTCCTTGTCCACAGAGGGCATTGTCAAGATCGTGTGAGGGACAGACACACACTGGGGGCTAGCCTGGGCAGAACTGAATTCAGGTAGCGCCCTTGTTCTGTTTTGTCCTTGGGAAACTTAAGACGGGCTGGCAGTTGTTCATACTTTAGTGTGAGCAAGTGCCCGGCCTCAGGCTAATCCCAGAGGAAACAGAGTTAATACATTACATTAGTAGAACATGAATTTTCGTATGCATGGAACAGAGGCTTGGGAAGGAAATAAGTACAAGCCGGGACGGAAACCCAAGGACAGAATATGCTTCCCCCAGCTTCTTACTGCACACAGATACCCATTCTCCTCTGATTTTAATTGCTAATGAATATTTATTCTTAAATTTTTTTGTGGTACTAGGGATGGGATCCAGAGCTTCATGCAAACACTACCAACTGAGTTACCCTCTCTGCTCCCCTACACTCATTTAAACTATGTAGCCTGTGCTGGCCTTGAGTCTGAGCTCTCCCCCAGCCTCTAGGCCTGTACCACTAAGGCCAGCCTCTTCCTCTGATTTTAAATCTCCTAGTAGCTCCATAAGATAAAAAAAAACCTCAGAGCTGGTAATATGGCTCAGTAGGTAAAGGGGCTTGCTACTAATCCCAAGGACCTGAGCTCAATCCCTGGAACCCACAAGGTGGAAAGTGAGATTCATTCCCCTTCACCTGCAGGATGTGACACATGTACACACACACACACACACACACACACACACACACTCAAATTAATAAATAAATGTAATAAAAATAAACCTAAAGTAAACATTAATTTTAATAGTATGCTATATCAAACCAACACACTTGAAATATTATCATTTTGCAGTTAATTCATATAAAATCATAAGATATTTTGCATTCTTTTTTCATACTAACTCTCGAAACTGCTGTGCTTTCGCATTTATAGTACATCTTTTTCCGGACTAGCTACTTTTAAGGGCTTGTAAACCCCAGGTGGCCAGTGGCCCTGGCAGAAGGAAGTGAAGGCTTAGACTAAGAAGGGATGGTGACAATGAGGGTGACCTAGCTATGGCGGGTGGGGAGGTAACATGCAAAGATACGAACGCAGATCTGATGTGAGGGTTTAAGGTAAGACAGGACTTGTCAGGGGCTGGGGGTGTGGCTCAGGGTAGAGCACCTGCCTAGAATCCCCCAGTGAGGGGCTGGGGTGTGGCTCAGTGGTAGAGCCCCTGCCTAGAATCCCCCAGTGAGGGGCTTGGGTGTGGCTCAGTGGTACAGCACCTGCCTAGAATCCCCAGTGAGAGGCTGGGGTGTAGCTCAGTGGTAGAGCACCTGCCTAGAATCTCCAGTGAGGGGCTGGGGTGTGGCTCAGCAACAGAGTACTTGCCTATAATCTTCACTGAGGGGCTGTGTATGTGGCTTAGTGGTAGGGCACCTACCTAGTATATGCTAGGCCCTAGTATATGCTAGTATATCCCATCCCTGGTGTCACAGAAAACAAAGGAAAAATATCCACCATCAGAGTCCTGTCTGTGGGTATCGTCTATGACACCATTTGGCACAGTGAAGTAGATTATGCTGGCCTGTTGAAGGGCAGGTACAGAAAGAAATCCCTTCCCACAGACCCTTGTGTCTTCCCTCCGCTGCTGCCCTGGGATGCCCTGGCTCCTGCACAGTGTGTTTCTGACCCAGCAACCTAGCACTTTCTCCCAGACCAGGCTGTTTGTGCGTCTGAATCATTTGTCAGTCTGGGTCATTGACCGGTGTGAGCCGTGAGCCTGGGGGCGGCGGAGGGGGGGGGATGTCCTGGACTCGCTGTTTTCATATCGCCTCGTGAGCTGTCTGCTGCTGTCTGGGGATGCAGAACATAACGAGCCGAGCTCTGTGACCCCCTTCCCCCCGAGGGACCCAGAATGGAGGAGTCCAGGACACGTCTTTCATGTGTTTGACACTCAACAGTTTACAGAGCACACATCTCTAGTTTTGATCAGGGATATTATTATCCCAGTTTATAAACAGAGGGGTTAGGAGCACTGTCTACACACCCACAGAAAAAGCTCAGTTCCCATCTCCTTAGATCTATTTAGCTTTAACCCTAAGCCCCTGTCATGTGGAGGGAGGGTGACAACGAATTCCATCCCGGTTACTGAGTTTCTTGCACCCTCTTCCTGAGTCCCAAATCTAGGCATCCCCCGAAGACAACGGTCAGAGTCTCGTGAAGCCCAGGCTGGTATTGGATTTACTATGTAGTAGTGACTTCTTCCTCTTCCACCTCCTGAGTGCTGGGATTGCAAATGCGTGCCTCCCCACCCTGTTCAGAGGCTGGTACCCAGGGCATTGTGCATGCTAGGCAAGCTCTCTACCAAATGAGCCACACCCCAGCCTTCTGACCTCTCCCCCACTTTTGGTCTGCATGCTCCTGTATATATTAAGCTTGTCCAGGAGTCTTGCTGAAGTTAGGCAGCTCACATTTGAACCACCTCTGGTTAGAACCCTTATTAGCACTCACTTCTAAGAGACTGGGATGCCTTTAGTCTCAGGGTATGTGCCGTTGGGTCTTGATGTCCCTTTGGGATACTAGTGTGTGTGTGTTGTGTATTGTGTGTTATGTGTTTGTACGTGTGCATATGTACTGCAAGTGTGTGTGCGCATGTATGAGAATGCATGTGGAAGTCAGACATCAGCATCAAATGTCTTCTGAATCACTGAGCCTGGAGCTCATGAATTGGGCTATGTTTGGCTGCCCGGTAAGACCTAGGGATGCTCTTGTCTCTGCCTCCCCAGTGCTGAGAGAAAGGGCACCACCTTGCCTGGCTTTTCTATGTGGGTGCTTGTGATCTGGACACACTCAACCTTCCCACGATCCCCTTCCACTTCTTTTGAGACAGAACTCTCACAGTGTAGTTCAGGCTGGCTTCCGAATTGTGATCCTTCTGCCTCAGCCTCTGGTGTGCTGGAATTCCAGCTGTGCACCGCCATGCCCAACTCTGTGCCATTTTGTTTTTATTTATTTTGAAATGGACTCTTGTTCTGCACCCAGGCTGGCTCAGACCTCCAAAGCCTCTGCCTTAGCATGCGAGTGCTGGGTGTTGAGAACTGAACACGGGTCCTTTGCAAGAGCAAGTGCCCTCAGCCACCGAGTCAAGTCTCCAGCCTCTGATGCTTGTTCTTTTTGTTTGTTTGTTTGTTTGTTTTTTGTTTTTCAAGACAGGGTTTCTCTATAGTTTGGAAGCCTGTCCTGGAGCTAGCTAGCTCTTGTAGATCAGGCTGGCCTTCTGATACTTGTTCTTAATTCATAGGAAAGGCAGTGTCTCAGGCTTTTGACTTTCCTCTTGGGGTGCTGCTTAAGATGAGCCAAGAGGGTAGGAAGGGATTCAGGACGGACACACACTCACACTGATATATAAAGGGCTATGCAGGTTAGAAAGCAGAGACCAGAGCAGCTCTAGGTCAGTCAAAGGCACTGTGCCTTTTATCCCAGCTCCTGAAAGATTGAAATAGGGTGGGTCCTGAGTTCCAGTCCGGTCTGAGCTATGTAGTGAGGCCCCATTTCAATGTCCCACCGCCCACTCTAACGACTATAAAAGTACCCTTCAAAGTCTCTAGTTACAGTTACTCCGTTCAGGACCTGGGCACCATAAGCCCAACGTCCCTAGATACTTAGTAGGACTCAAGGTTGAGCTGTGGACGTCCTGGTGTCCCAGAGCAGATTCCAGGATTTAGTAGGGTTGAAGTTCACGCGGAGACCATTTGCTAACCCGTGCCCTCTCCCTCGCCCAGGGTGCTTATCTCTTGCTGTCTCCCCAGCCTGCTGCGTGCCCAGGAGCCTTTCCAAGGGCCTGGAATGGGAAATCGGCCCAGCAGGGTGTGGGGCTCACTTCCTCCTGCGTTTTACTGGTCTCCATCCCCACATCACGTTTAGCTGCTCCCCGCCCAAGGTAGCACCCTCCACCCATGCCCGGAACCCTCAGCTGGTCTGATCCCCGTGGCGCCAGGCGGGTCCCAGGGGGTTGTAAGGACAGCTGCCAGGACGCAGGGTAGGAGGCTGGGGGAGGTTTTCCAGGGGTTCCCATTGAGCTCCAGCTTAGCTGAGCTCCCCGGTCCTGGTTTGGCATTCCGGAGCAGTATCTTTGGTCAGGATCTATCCTCGAAGGGGATACAGACAGAGAGGACCCCAAGAACCCCGAGACCTGGGAACCAAGAGTTAGAATCCATACCGGTAGAGACTCCCTGGAGTCTCTATCATGAAACCCCTTGGAAGAGGGGACCCCAGAGCCAAATCTTGCCATTCCTGGTTCCTAACGGAATTTGGGATTTGCTTTATTCAAAAGTAGGCAGCTGAAGGTAGCCTTCGCCTAGGGGTGGGGGTGGGGGCTTTGCCTCAGGCCAACCAAAGTGTGCTGCTGCAGCTTTCTAGGAGCTGATCGTGCCTCCCTTTCTGAGTTACTGCCCTGAGGACTTTCTGCTCTATGCAAATTGTCTAGTCTGTCTGTCTGTCTGTCTTTCTCTTTCCTGAATCTTTCTTGTATGTGTGGAAGGATCTCAGGGATTTGCATACTGGGTCAGTACTCCGTAAACCGAGGCTGAACTCTGCCACTGAGCTACATCCTAGCCCCACATGCACAAACACACATGTGCACACACACCCATGGATGTACCCACATGTGCACACACATGCAAGAACATCCAACACATACACGTAGGCACATACAAATAGAAAACAGCTTATTTCGGTGTAGTGGGCACATGTGAGCAGGTGAACTCAAGCACCAGGTGCAAGGCTCAGCCCCAAATAGAGACGTGTGTACCGCACTACTGTGTGCATGTTATAGAGCCGTGTGCAATGTACTACTGTGTGCATGTTATAGAGCCATGTGCACTTATAGAGCCACGCATACCACATCACTGTATGCAGGTTACAGAGCTGGGCGCACCGCACTGCTGTGTGCAGGTTACAGAGCCGGGCGCACCGCACCACTGTGTGTAAGTTACTCAGCCGTGTGCACCGCTGTGTACAGGTCACTCAACTTGCTGTGTGCAGGTTCTCCTGGCCTTCTTGATTTCCACCACAGTGGGCCCACTATAAACAGAAAACACGAGAAGTGGAAAAGTCATTTGATGCAAGTAACCTATAGAATGGTCCAGCCTAGTGACATAGCCCACTGTAGTGTGCTCTTGCTCTCTGTCCTGATCACAGAGGTGACTGCCCCTACCCTCAGTGTGAGAGAATGTTGTTTCCAATACAAGTACCTGAAAAAGATCAAAGTTTCTACCAAACTCATATGGCTTTCACGTTATTGTAAAGGAAAAATAATAGTCTTGTTGCTGTGACTGCTGTGTTTGGTTTTCGGAGCTAGGGACCTGGAACGCTTTTAAAATCACTATTATCATGTTTTATTGTGTGTCCATGTATCTCTTGGTAGTATGTGTGTATATATGTGTCCGCAGTATATATGTGAGTGCATATCCACATATGTGTGTACATTTTTTCTCACACACATGAAGTCAGAGGTGAATGTCCGGTGTCTTCCTCCATTGCTCTCCACCCTGTTGTTTGAGACAAGGTCTCTCACTGAGCCCAGAGCTCGCCAGCTGCTGAAACTGGCTGGCCAGCTTGCCTCCCAACGCAGGGATCGCAAACCATGCTAGCACGCCTAGCCTTTACCTGGTGGCTGGGGACCTGAACTCAGGACTTATGCTTGCAGAGCAGGTATTCTCAAAACAGTCATTCCCCAGTCTTATGGCCTGGACTTCTCTATACATCCAAGTCTGGCCTTGGACTCATTGGCCTCCCACCTTAAACTTCCAAGTGCTGGTTTCATAGGTGTCCACTGCCACACCCAGCTTTTATTTAATTTTTTATTTTTAATTATTATTATGTGTGTGTGTGTGTGTGTGTGTGCATGTGAGTACAGGTGGCCAATGCGTTGAATCCCCTGGAATTGGAGTTATAAGAAGCTGTGTGTTGCTGCATGTGGGTGTTGGGAATCAAACTCAGGTCCTCTTGAAAATGCAGTATGCATTCTTAATGGTTGAGCCATCTCCCTGGCGCCATAATTTAATGTGTGTGTGTGTGTGTGTGTGTATTCACACATGTGTCAAGTGTGAGCAGGTATACCTGGGGCCAGAGAGTGGGTGTCATATCCTTGGAGTTGTAGTTACAGGTGGCTGTGAGCTGTCCGACATGGGCGCTAGGAACAAAACTCAGGCCCTCTGGACGAGCAGCAAGTGCTGTTAACCACTTAGCCACCACCCAACCCTACCCCCGACTTTAGTTATTATCATTATTTCATTGTAGTGCTACAGCAGAAATCCATCTCCTCATGCAAGTTACCCAAGTGCTCTGTCACTGAGCCACATCTCCAAAGTTGAAAAAAACCACAAGTCATGCCATCATTTTGTTGGGACTAGGTTTATTCTTAGCGGACTCTGTTCCATGTGATCGGCAGCTGCTGTGTGAGAGCTGCTACATGAATGCCACACTGTGCTGATGGGCTGTAATCTGGCATTTGAAGGGGCCTGAGGGCTGTGGCTCAGTGGTAGAGCCCCTGCCTAGAATCCCCCAGTGAGGGGCTGGGGTGTGGTCAATGGTAGAGCACCTGCCTTGAATTCCCCAGTGAGGGGCTGAGGTTTGACTTAGTACTAGAGCATTAGCCTAGAATTTATCAGGTCCTGGTGCTTGGTAACCTCTGAGCCATCTCTCTAGCCCCCATCTTGGAAGACTCTATTAATAAGCCATTGGTTAGGGCTGGAGAGATGACTCAGAGTTTAGGAGCAATGGTTTCTCTTCCAGAGGAACCCAGGTTTGATTCAATTCCCAGCACCCACATGGCAGCTCATAACCATCTGTAATTTCAGTTTCATGGGGTCTGAGACCATCACACAGACATACATGCAGGCAAAACACCAATGCACATAGAAATAAAGAGCCATTGGATGTGGTGGTGCAAGCCTTTAATCCCAACAGAAACTGGCAGATCTTTATGCTGGTTCTAGGCCAGCCCGGTCTATGTAGTGAATTCCAGGACACTTAGGGCTACATAGAGAGACCCTGTCTTAAAACAAACAAACAAACAAACAAGCAAACAACACACACACACACAAAACCAAAACAAAACACCCTGTTACAGGAGATCTCTGTCCACATTCCCGTCTCATTCAGGCTGATGACCTTTTTAGAGATACAGTCATGTTCTAATACCTCAGTTTGGGGATGTCAAATAAATTTTAGAGGGAAATAATTTAATCTATAGCTGAGAGCTTTTATGGACCTGAGAAGGGGGCTCCTCCTCCTACCCAGCCCCAGGTACTGAGAACATTCTAGACTGTGGGGCTCTGATTCCTCTCCTGGCCATGGCAACCTCCTCTGCGTGTCCTGGGAGCTGAACATCTTCACCTTCTTGCACAGCTGAGGTGTGGCTCTCGTGAGATGTACATCATGGCAAATAGTCAAAATGTCTGCGTTAGAGAAGAGACACCTGCCACCTGCACAACTTGGTGGAAAAATTCTTTCTGGCCATGTGGTATTTCTTTATTTTTGTTTCTCAAAATAAGATTTCTCCGCATAGTTCTGGCTGTCCTGGAACTCTCTCTGTAGATCAGTCTGGCCTCGAATTCAGAAATCCGCCTGCCTCTGCCCAGAGGAGCTCAATGGCAATACTTTTTTCAGTGCCCCCTCCTGTTGACATTGCTCTACCAAAACAAAATCTGTATTTCAAAGCATTCCCTCATCTTTCAAGTGAGTATGCCAAGGCTTGGAGAGGTTAAATGATTTTACCCAAACTTCACAGTCAGGAAATAGTAAAGTTGAGGGGACTTGAAGTTGAACCTGAGGCCAGGTCCAGCATCTTCCCCTTACTGTTTATAGATAGAACAGGGATGGGAAGGAGGAGGGGAGATGAAAGGGGAATTGGGAAGGAGTAGGAGGAAGGACGAAGGAGGAGCGGGAAGAGAGGAGCAGGAGGCACACATGCACACATGCACAAGGAAGGCTGTGGTGCATGTGTTCATCCAGGCTCTGCACCAGGTATCCCTGCCCAGGCTGCTACTCCATCACTTCCTTCTGCCGTCTGAACTCCATCCATCTTTGGATCCTCGGGGAAGTCTAGAAAAAGGGGGTGATATGTAAACTCCCCCAGAGAGAGGAGAAGATGGTGAGTGGAGCTGCCTCAAGCCTGTCCTGCCTCCATCCGGCCACCTGACGTTTGCATTCCCCACCCACGTGCTCCCGGTGGGTGCTTTCCTGGTCCTTCTGTGTCTCTCCTACTCACTGTGTAGCCTATGGCCAGAACGTACACCTGGAGGGAAGGGAAAGTGAAAACAACGTTGGGTACGTGGGTAAATGGGTGGACGGGTGCATCTGCGTCTGCATGCGTGTGTGGATGAGTGGGCATATGGTCTCAAGGGGGAGTGGAGGGACAGATGGATACACACATACACATATATGTATGCGTATGAGGGTGGATGAGTGGCTTAGTGAGAAGGTGAATCGGCAGATAGATGGAGGAACGGGTGGATGAATAAATGGATGGACGGATAGGTGGATGAATGTGTGGACGAGTGGATGGATGGATGGACGGACGAGCGAATGCATGGATGGACAGGTAGATGGTCGATAGGTGTTTGGATGGACATTGTACTTCCCATATCCCCGTGTTTCTTCCTCTTTCACCCCCTGCCCACCCCTCCTTGTGTTCCCATCTGCGTCTCCTCCTCCCAGGGAGTCTCTCACCTTGTGAGCTTTCTGTTAATGTTGTCTGTATTGAGCAGTCTTTGCTTATTCGGTTATTTTTTTGGAGATGGGGTCATCCTGTAGTTTAGGAAGGCCTACACTGCATTAAACTGGCCTTGGAACTTTCAGTAATTTTGCCTCAGCCTTAACTGCTAGATTAAAGATGTGAGCTACCGTACTTGGCTCTGAAGTTTGCTTTTTGAGATAGGGCCTGGCTATGTAGCCCAGAATGGCCTTGAAGTCATGATCCTCCTGCCTCAGCTTCCAAAGTGTTGGGATAACAGAGAAATACCTCCATACTCACTTTGTATTTTTGATGTGTGTGTGTGTGCACACGCATGCACGCACATGTGTGCAGCTGCATGAGGAGGCCAGTGGACACTCTGTTACCTTGTAATTAGAGACAGGCTCTCTTATTGTCCTGGAATTTGATAAATAGATGAGGTTGGCTGGCCAGTGGGTGCCAGGAGTCTGTTTATTTCTGCATTCCCAGTCCTAGTATTGCAAGTTCTGATACCATGCCCATCTTAATTTTTTTAAATTAGAGTTTTGGAGGATTGAATTTGGGTTCTTGTCCTGAGTACTTTATGGACTGAGACATTGTTCCAAATCCCATATCTTGATATTTAAAGAAGTTGAACTTATCATTTTTCCCCTCTGGTGTTAGCATCTTTTCTTTTCTTTTTCTTTCTTTTGTCTTCATTTATTTTTGGTCCTGCCTTAAAAAGCTTTGGGTAAGGCTTACCAGCACATACCTGCAATCCCCACTTGGAAGGTCATAACTTGAGCTTCATAGAGAGAGACAGAAAAAAGCTAAGGATGTAGCCTGTTTGGTAGAGCACTTGCCCAGCATGTACAAAGCCCTGAGTTCCATCCCTAGCACTATATAAACTAGGCACGGCTGTGCATGATAATAATGCAAGTACTTGGAAGTGGAGGCAGCAGGATTAGTTCAAAGTCCTTGGCTACATAGTGAGTTTGAGGCCAGCCCGGGTTCCATGAGACCCTGTCACAAAGCAAAACAAAACAAAACAACCCTTGCCTACCCAAAGCTTACATTGACATTCTCTGTTTTATCCCGGGAGTCAGCTAGCTTAGCCTTTCACATTCAGGACAATGGTGTGCGCCAACAGAACATTAAAATGTCAGCAGACTCGGCCTTAGGATGCCTGCCTGAGCCTCCCTGAGCTCGGTGGCATTACTGTTTGGAAAGGACTTTTCCCTCCTGGGTCACTAGCTGCAAAGCCTGTCTCCACAGCCACCGTCCTTTCCTCCAGGGCCTGGAATTCATAAAAGCCCATTATTTGCAGCCTGAGAGTCACTTCTTATGTCTGCCAGGATTCATGAAGCTAGGTGGGGTGTGCTATTCTTTCTTCACACTGGCTTCTTTTCCATGGGATGCCGGACAAATCCACCTGCTCTTGTTACTCTCAGGGTCCCCAGATTGTAATCGGGAATGTCCCAGGAGCCTCCCTGCCTATCCTTCTAGATCCCCCTAAACCCTGCCATAGTCCATCTTGTCTTTCCAATTGCTTCTCTCCAGTCATTTAGAAAAGAAATCTCTCCCTCGCTTTCCCCCACCCCCCAGCATTGGGGATTGAACCTAGAGCCTCTGTTCGGCTTCCAAGCCATATCCTCAATTCCTCCTAGGGGATTCTAGAAAGGGCTCTACGCTGAGCTAGATCTCTGTCTCTCTTTTTAAATTTTATGTATTTATTAAATTTCTTCTGTTTCTCTTCTTCCTCCTCGTGTGTGTGTGTGTGTGTGTGTGTGTGTGTGTGTATGTGTGTTGCATTTGGAAGGCAAGGCCTCAGCTTTTTTTCCTTTTTGAGACAGGGTCTTACTAAATTGCACAGGCCAGTCTTACACTCAGACCATCGTCTATCCAGGACTTAAGCTCTTGATCCTCCTGCCTTAGCCCCTGAATAGTTGGAACTACAAGTACAGACCCCTCAAGCACCACTCGTTCAAAGGGCAGAGGTGCCTGGCAGACAGTAGCTCTTTAGTTAGTGTTAATTAGGATTCCAAGGCAGTCCAGCTCAGCAGGGGACAATCAGACAGACAGTGTCTCCGTGGGAGCCAGGGGCAGGCGTTGTGTCTTCAATGACCTTGATCTCGTCCAAGTTCCTCACAAACATTCATCTTGAACTGCGTGGAAATGATCTAATAATATTCAGGAATGAAATTTGTGCAATCTGTAAATGCTACATCTTTTTGTGTGTGCAATATGTGTATGTTTGCTGGAGAGAACATGTATATATAGGTGTGTGTATGAGCATGGTATTAGGTGTTTGTGAACATGTGCTCTTTTGCATGCAGAGGCCAGAGGAGGGTATCAGGTGCCATATCCTAGTACTCTCTGCCTTATTTTTTTGAGGCAGGATCTCTCCCTGAACCTGAACTCAGAGTGCCTCCCCCATCCCCTTCTATAAGATGGCATCTTAGATGGGGTTTCATGTAGCCTAGGTTAGCGTCAAAGTTGCTGTGTAGCCAAGGATAATCTTGAACTCTGGTCCTTCTGCTTAGACATCCTGTGCTGGGCTTAGAGGCCTGCAACCACCACACCCGGCTTCTGTGGTGCCGGGGAATGAACACAGGCTGTCATGAATGCTGGGTACGCACCCTACCGACTGAGCTGCCGCCATCACTGTCTCCCCCTTTCTGGTCATATCTACCCAAATTCCAGTACTCGCTGCTTCACTCCCAGCTACTCCCCGAGCCTCAGTTTCCTCTGAGGGTGGATTCCTCTGATGGAGAGGATTCTGCAGGGGAATTGAAGAACTAATGAGCGTTGTGTATTCCTGCCCCAGGGTAGCGGCTCCGAGGCTGTGAGCCTTGGCTCTCTTTCCTTGTAGCTTCCCCTCCGGCTTGCTGGCTCAGGGCCTCTCCAAGAAACCTGAACAGTGGGAAGGGGCCAATGAAGAACTCTTTTTACTTGGCTCAAGTCTGAGAACATGTTAGAGAATCAATGGGGGCCTGTTAGGGGAGGGTGGACCAAGGCTTTCCTCTCATTCTTCAGGCTTGCTCTCTCTTGGGGAAGCCCTAATTGGTTTCAGAAAGTGGGGTGTGTATGTGCAGGATCTGTCCATGTTCTTTGCCAGGTAAGCTGAGGAGAATGTGTGTGACTTCCACAGGACAAGGGGGACTTCAGAATAAGTCCAACATCACATTGCAAGGCCATTGACCAGAGCCCAAGCTGGGCCTCTGTTGCCTTCCTGCCTTCATTCTAGTCCTTCATGCTGTCCACTGCCCAGGCTGGGCCACTGCCAAGCTCTCACTCACAGGTGGGCATGGAGCCCAGGCTGTGCCAGGCTCAGCAGGGGCCCTCAGCCAAGAACAGCAGAGCTGTACTCAGGAAATCTGGGGGATTAGGCCAGGGGGGACTCGGGTAACAGACTCCTGCTCCGGCTGGGGCACCACAGACTTTATACATGGGGAATGTAGGGACATGACATGGCCTGGACCAGTGTTGGGGAAGAATGGAGGCTATGTAAGGGGTCCGCTAAGCTAGGAATTCTTCATAACATAGCACCTCCGACTCAGTCCATCTCGGGATGGACATTCAATGTCACTGGCCTAGAGTGTGTCCCTGATCCTGGCAGACTCTACTTTGGACTCAGGTTGTCTTGAGGCTGGGCCTTTCCTGGAGGGATGAGCAGTAAGACAGAGGTGGCTGAGAATGGGCAGTCCCTTTTAATGGGTCCTTGGTAGTCATCTGGGTACATACGGGGTTAGTGGGTATATGTGACTGTTGGGACACAGTGCGAGGGTGGGCATTCAGATGACAGGGCCATTTGAGCTCTCTACATCTAACCACGAAGGGGTAGAAAGTCCCCAGATTGATTCTGGGATGATTCTTGGAGCTCTAGGGCCACTCTGTCCCTGTCACCTGTCCTGGGATTCCTTGTATGTTTCCTTCATTTCTTCCTTGATTATAACTAACCCATCCTTTAGGATCTGGATCTCTGAGGAAGCCTCTTTCTCATTCTGGGCTGTGTTGAAGGTCCCCTCTATACTTTTCCAGGACCCCAACCTTTATTAACGGTGTGTGTGTGTGTGTGTGTGTGTGTGTGTGTGTGTATGTGTGTACACATGAGTGTCATATCTCATATATGGAGGTCAGAGGATAGCTTGCCATGAGTTAGCTTTATTCTTCCATCAAGTGGATCCCAGAAGAACCAACTCTCATCATTAGGCTTGGTGGCAAGCACCTTTACCTTCCGAGCCGTCTGCCAGCCTGACCATCCCCAGCTCTTTTATGAAGTGGACCTGTGGATTTTTTAAAAAATTTATTTATTTTTATTTATGTACGTTGGTGTCTTGCCTGCATGTATGTCTGTGTAAAGGCGTTCAATCCCCTGAAACTGGAGCTACAGACAGCTGTGAGCTGCCATGTGGGTGCTGAGACTTGAACCCAGGTCCTCTGGAAGAGCAGCCAGTGCGCTTAACGGCTGAGCCATCTCTCCAACCCTGGACCTGTGGATTTTGTCTGCACTTCAAACCCCTTTCTTATTGTGTGGTCACCCCCAAACCTCGCTCTCTCAGGGCCTTCAGATGTGGTCAGTATAGATATACTGACCACAGACCCCTGGTCAGGCTGCTCCTCCTCCGCATCTCTCCACAGCTTCCATCCCCTCACTATGACCGTCCTGCTGCTTCCTGGGCCCCATTCACTGGCTGAGGCCTAACAGAGCCAACAACTGCCTGACCTGGTTTGGTTATCAGTCTGGGTCTCTGGGCTATCTGTAGGTTCCTCCCTTGGGCCCTGGCGGGTGGGGGTGTCCATAGGGACTTTGACTCAGATGTTATTTTGGGCACCCCTTGGGCCCAACAAACTCCGGGGCCTCAGGCCTGTTTAGACGGCTGGGCCGGATGTAGCTGGTTCCAGGCTTCACCGCGAGCCAAGTGAGTAAGGCTGGGCAGGAGGGCAGGCAGGAGGCCCGGCAGGTCAGGAGAGCCAAGGAATGGCCCAGCCTCTCTTCTGGACTATGGTTGACCCTGACTGGAGGCCCTGCCTGCTTTGCTCTGGATTCCTCACTGTCTCGTGTCTGGAGTCTGGGTGCTATTACACATGTCCTGGAGGTAGATTTGGAATCTCAAACTCTTTGAGTTAGAAGGCCAGGCATGGACGCCAGGTCCCAAGGGTAAGGGGGCTTGAGACGAATGAGGCCCATAGCAGTTTGAATCTCTCATCTCTGCAAATACCTCTTCTTCCAAGCTGGAACTCAGAAACTATTTGGATAAAACCTGAGTGTGTGGGCTGGGTGGTGGCTCAGTTGATAGCGCACTTGTCTAACATGCTTGAGGACCCGGGTTCCGATTCCATTATTTTATAGGCCAAGCATGGTAGTATATGTCTGTAAGCCCAGTGCTTGGGAGGTGGAGGCAAGGAGACCAGGAGGTCAAGGTCACCCTCAGATATGCTTTGAATTTGAGGCCAGCCTGGGCTACATGAGACTCTACCTTAAAAGCCCCCAAACCAAAATACCTTAGCTGTAACTGCTCTGGGCTCCCATGTGGAGTCTGTCTTCAGCCCTGAGTTTGGAGTTGGCATTTTCCACCTTTGTTCAGCCTCCAGCTACAGATAGCAGTTTGGGTACCACATTGAGGTCAGGTGAACACTAAACCTGCCAATCACATGTAGCAAGTGAAAAATAGGTACTTCTAGGAGGTGAGGGTTCCACCATCTCCCTTCCTGTCCCTGCTTTCCCAAAGGCAGGTGTCCTCTGCCCAGACATATTTAAAGACCCCTGGGTATCCTTGGGCTCTCTCCAACATGTCCTAAGTGAAAATTGGTGGAAGCCATATCTGGTGACACAGGTCCATCACTCCAGCTACTTGGGAGGCTATGTCGGAAGAATTATAAATTTTAGGACTGTCTGGCTTTGTGGCTGGGGAGATGGTTCAGCCATGCAGGTATGAGGAACTGAATTTAGATCCCCAGCCCCCACAAAATAGCCAGGCACAGTTGAGTGCATCTATAACCCTAGAGCCCTGTGAGTGTGTGGAGACAGGTGGGTCCTCAGAACCCTCTGACCAGCTAGTCCAGAGGTGAGTGTTGGATTCAGTGAGGGTCCCAACCTCGAAAGATATGGTGGAGGGACTAGCAAGATGGCCTAGTGGGTAAAAACACCAGCCACTAAGACTGATGGCCTGAGTTTGACCCCCTAGGACCCTTGTGGAGGAACAAGAGAATTGATTGCAGCCAGCTATGTTCTGATCTTCACATGGGACCATGGCGTGCATGCCCCCTACATGTATGTACAGACAGATAAATATAGAAACGATAAGGGGAGAGCAATGGAGGAAGACACTTGTCGACCTCTGGCCTCTACGCGCATGTCACATGCTGCACAAGGTCTTGCCTAGTATGCACTTGGCTCCTCAGTAAGGGCAGGGAGAAACCGAAACTAGAGAGACTTTATCGAAGCACAAACTTGTCAGCTCCCCCACGTGACCCTGTGTTCAGAGATAGCTACAGACAGAGCTCCTCTCAGTTAAGACAGGGTATTATTGTAGCTGGTTCCCAGGCGGGGCACCCAAGCAAAGTGTATCCAGTTTGGGAAGGCTGGACTGGATGTGAAGGAAGGTCACTCAGTAGCGCCCGCCTATGGTGAAGGTTGCAAGGATGCGGGGTGGTGGCAGCTGTTCATCTGGGGACAGAGGACAGGGCATTGGCTGTGCACAGGTTGGATGCTGTGGACTTGCGTGGCACAGCCATGGGAAGGCCCAGGAACCAGAGTCAGCGGAGTTCACAAGTCAGGACTGCGCAGGCGCGGACAGGGCCCAGGTTCCCACTGCCGGCTCCCATCCACGCTTCACGGCCCTCCGCAGGAATGCACGACTTCAGATACCGACTATGTCATCTAAGAAGCGTTCCATGTTTTCCTTGGTGTGTGCTCTGGGAACGCCGCGGGAACAGCAGTCCACACTCTAGGCCGCATACTTGGGTGGCTGCCGGGACGACAAGCCACCCTTGCCAGCTGTGTCCTAGGTCCAGCCGGCCGGGCCCCTCCTATGCAGTGCCACCTGCCTGGGAAAGTGGTTGGGAAGTCTTGGGTCAGAGATCAAGTTGGGGGAATGTTTTCCCAGGGATGGGGGTCCTTCTGTCCCTACCCACCCATGCAACCCCAAACCCTGAAGCTCAAGTGCTATCTGTGAGTCCAGGAGACGGAAAAGTAGATGCCTCGAGCCATGTCCCATTCTGAGTCTCAGTCTAACCCTTTGTGCAATGGGCTGGCTCCAGATCTTTCCGATTCGGAGGGGTTTAAAGTTAGAAATCTCCAGTCTTGGTTTTGAGAGCTGACACCAACAAATACAAAATGGTACCAAGCCTAACTTCTAGGACCCTAAACTATGTTACACACACACACACACACACACACACACACACACACACAATGGCTGCACCTCAACCCTTCCCCTTCTGTGTGTGTATGTGTGTAGGGCAGAGGTCAATGTTGGGTACCTTTTTTGATAAATCTCTACCCTTTTTTTGAGACAGAGTCTCTCGTTAAACCTAGAACTCACTCATTCCGCTAGACTGGCTGGCCAGTGAGCCCCAGGGGTTCCTCCTGTCCCCACCTCCTCAGCACTACAAAGACCTGAATGTCTGCCTTTTTACATGAGTGCTAAGGACCCAAGCTCAGGTCGTCACGCTTATGAGGGGAGCGCTTTACCATCTTGCTAGCCCCTTCATGTTTTATTCTGAGACAAGGTCTTACTGTGTACCCTAGTCTGGCCTTGACTTCCTGACGCAAGCAAACGGGGTGAGGGCCTTCTGTATTTCTCCTTTCTCCAGTGGGTCATATGGGGGTGTGCCTCAGTCACCTGGCACTTGGCTAGCTACCAACTCTTCCATCTCTCACAAGTGTCTCTGTGCCGTGGAGGGTGCCCTCAGAGGGGGTACTGGAGCTGTGACTCTCTGAGCTCTGGGGGTTTGGGTGGGCTGCTCTTGGATCTAGCTCCAAAGCCCTTGGATTTCTATGAACCTCATGCCTGCAGGAGCCAGTGGAGTCAGATTCCATGGGACCAGAACTCTAGATGGTTGTGAGCTGTCAACCTGGGTCCTCTGCAAGGGAAGCAAGTGCCCTCAACTGCCAAACCGTCTCTCCAGTCCCTGCCTTTAAACTAAAAAAAAAAAATTATTCTATTTTTATGTGTGCATGTGTGCACATGCATGCACATACACAGAGGCCAGAAGAAAGCATCAAATCCCACAGAGCTGAAGGTACAGGAGATCACGAGGCACCTCACATGGGTGCTGGAAACTGAACTCAGGTCCCCTGGAAGAGCAGCAAGCACCGTGAACCACTAGCCGGGTCTCCAACTTCGGCTAGGGTTTTGAAAGTCGAGTAGGAGTTTGCTGTTGAAGAGGAGAGCAGAGACAAGGAATCGTGTGTATGAAAATGCACAGGTGGACGCGAGTACCAGGCGCAGGCAGGGAAGACGTGGGTGAGAGGAGCTGTGGAGGAAGGACCCGCAGGCGTGAGAAGGAAGATGGAATCCACGCTCAAGGCTCAGATGTTATCCCGAGGGTACCAGGCAGCGGGCTATGAGAAGGGGGAGGTCAGGTTTAGAAGACGGAAGTGGGCACTCAGGTACCAGCGCCTGCAGTTTGTTTGGAGACCTGAGCAGAGCTAGGCAGGGTTCCCGCGGGGACGGGGTGATGTAGTAGGAGGCTTGGTGGTTCCAGTGCAGGGAACTAGGGGTCCAGTCTGCTGCAGAGCAGGGAGAGAGCTGTTCCTGGCCTTGGGAAACCTCAGGGCCTCTTTCCATCCAACATGGCTGCCTTGTGTCTCCGGCTGGTACGGGAAGCCGGATGCCCGGTGCCTGGTGTTTACATCCTTGACATACCTCTGGCCTCTTATCTTTGAGGGTCTGTCATGCGTGCCCACCTTGCCAAGTGGCCCCATCACTATTTGCATCGTAAATCAGGCACCACACCCTGACACTTCTCTGCGGGCCCATCCCAACCTGTCTCACCTGGCGCCAGAGGTAAGATAGGGGCCCAAGCTCTGGCCTGAGGCTGCCCGTACACCAGCTAACACCCTCTTAGAAGCTCTTCTGGGAAGTCATATCTGTGCTCTGCAAAGAACCCGAGCCATAGCCGCGGGTTGTTGGGCTCCCGTATGTCCCCCCCCCTCTATGAACTGGGTATATTCACTTATACATTTAGCAGACATTTACAGAGGTGAGACACAGACCTACGGAGGAATCAGGTGGATTCTCTTGCTGATGGGGCGACAGACTAAAGAGAAGCGGTCCCCAAAGTGTCTAATGGTCCAGGACAGAGGGTGAGGGGTCGGTACCACAGTATGACTGAGACACTATGGTCCCTGATTTCTTGAGGAGTGGGTGGGTTGCTAATTGAAAGAGGGACAGGGACACCACAATAAGGACAGAAATCCTCGATGAGAGAAATATCAGGCTGGGTGTAGGATAGGGGCTTGAGAGAGAAGGGGCTGAAAGAAAATGGAGGTGGCGGGGCCATTCCTCGTGCACTGGTGACCCCCAACCATAAAATTCAAAAGAAATTATTATAACTGTAATTTTGCTACTGCTATGAATCATTATATAAATATCTGATACACAGGATATCTGATATGTGATCCCCCAAAGGGGTCACGACACACACATTGAGAATCAATGGTCTAAGGAATCTCTTTCTCTGGAGACCTCTGTTTGTCCCCAGCACCAGCTTTCTGTAGACTTTGCCACAGTGCATTCTGGAAAGGTATGAGAAGAGGGCCCTAGGGTATTTTGGGGCCAGTCCCTCTGGCCTGTGTGAGGGCATAAAACTAGATGCTTTCAGAGCAGGTGGCAACTTCAGGGGGATGGAGCTTTGTTGGCAACCCCTGACCTCTCCGTGACCCTCCCCTGTTTCTGGTCTCCCACCAGCCGCACAGTCCCGGCCTTGACCTCATGTCTGTTGGCTGTGAGTGAGGGGGAGATAAGGTCCCCTTAAGCAGGTTGTTCCCCACTGGGTACAGACAGGAAGGGCGGGCCCTGCTGCCAGCCCAGAGGGCCCATGACTCACCGAGTGGGCAGGGCCCCGCTATGTCCGGGAGGAAAACCACTCCCTGTGGATAAGACTGGAGACTGGCCACTGGCACCGCATGCAGGTCTGTGCCTCAGTTTTATTTCTGAAGTCCTTTGCACACCCATGCTCTACAGACATTCTCCACCGATTTACTGGAGCGACTCCATGGCCCAATGGGCTTTGCTTTCAGTCCAGCCGGAGTTACCTTTCGTTTTAATTTCGTGTGTGTGTGTGTGTGTGTGTGCGTGTGCGTGCATGTGTGCGTGCATGTGTGCGTGCATGCATGCATGGTGTGTGCGTGCGTGTGTGCGCGTGCGTGCATAGTGTGTGTAATGTCAGTGTGCAGGAACTGGTTCTCTCTTTACTATGTTGGTCCCAGGGATCGAACTCAGATAGTTAGGCTTGGCAGCAAGTGTTTTTATCCCTTGAACTATCTCACCAGCCCCTTTTGTTCTTTTTTTTCTTCCCCTTATGATGACACAAAAACAGTACAATATAAACTATTTCAAATTTTGAGTTTTGATCTTTTCCCAGGATAGTAATACTCTGGGTTTTTTTTTTTTTTTAAAAACATGGGCTCAGGTAGCCCCACTTCACATTATCTTCCCTTGAGTCACTGAGGATGACCTTGAACTCCTGATCCTTCTTGCCTTTGCCTCCACAGAGCTGGAGGATAGCGGGCACCCCTGCGCAGCTGGTGATGCTGTGGGGTGATGCCAGGCAGATTTATGATGCCAGTTGTCTGCCTGATCACAGACCCTACCCCCAAACAGGGATACAGATTCCAAGCAATTGAACTGAAATTGCTGTAACATAAACCAACCCAGAATCACTTAAAAGTGTACATTCCAGCCATATTTAGCACATCTAACACATGGCATAACCATCAGCTCTACCTGGATCCAAGACGTGTTCCTCAGCCTCCAAAGGAAACCGCATCCCCATTGCCGGGGACCCACATTTTACAGGAACACACATCGAATGCCTTAGAAAAGTTGCTCATGAGGCAGGAGGGACATGGCAACTGAAATGACCGAGTAAATTCAGCTCTTCCCTCTTATCCAGTTACATTTTCAGTTAATTGTGGTTAACCGCAGTCTGAAACTCTGAGATGGAAAATTCCAGAAGCAGAGAAACCATGTTTTCAATTGTATGTGGTTCTGAGTACTGTGATGAAACTCCTTCTGCTGCCCTACTCCATCCTGCTCAGGGTGTGAATACACTACCCTCTCGTCTGTCACACGGTACCAGCTCAGTCATCAGACCATGGGTGACCAACGGATCTGCCCTGTATACACTACCCTCTTGTTCGTCACTTGATAGCCAGTTCAGTCATGAGATCATGGGTGACCAATGGATTCACTCTGTATACACTACCCTCTTGTCTGTCACTTGGTAGCCAGCTCAGTCATGAGATCACAGGTGACCAATGGATCCGCCCTGTATACACTACCCTCCTTTAGTCACTTAGCAGCTATCCTATCTATTAGGTCATTTATCATCTGACATACATAAGCTGGGGACAGTCTTGTCAGTCACTCAGTAGCTGTCTTAAATGTCAGTCCACACTGTATATGCTACCCTTCTGTTAATCACACAGTAACTTAAAACTGCCTCTAACTCCAACTCCAGGAGACCCAATGCTTTCTTCCAGCCTCTGTGGATACCTGCACATGTTTCATACACATCCATGGACACACATATATTCATCAATTAAAAAAATGGAAACAGACACCATGAGGCTAGGTGTGGGTGACTCACACCTGTGAGTCTCAGCGCTTGAGAAACTCAGACGGGAGGATTGTGAGTTTGAAACTAGCCTGGGCTACAGAGTGGGGCTGGTCTCAAAACCAAAAATCAAATAAAATACAAAATAGAACAGAAGCTTAAGGTTGTGCTCCTGTCTCTTCCAGGCATCCAGGGAACACTGCAAGAAGCTGGGTACCTCTTGCCTCCTCCCTAGGACAATAAAGAGGACGAGTCCTTGTCTTGGGGCCAAACAAGCTTGTCTGGGGGAGATAGCTGTGAGGGGAGGCAGGCAAGGATGTTGGAAGTGGAGCAGTCCTTTTGGGGTGCATAGTGTAGGGCTTTCTGAGCAGCTGAGACCTGAGACGCATCAGGTCACAGTCTCCGCTGGCCCTGGACTCCTGGACACCACACAGTCTCATTTTCCAAGCAAGGGATCCAGACTCACAGCTTGCCAAAGATTTTTTTTTTAAACTTGAGAATTTATTTATATGAAAAGTCTTACCAAGGTATAAATATTCGGGGCCCTTGCACATACAGTAGGCTTTGCCGGAATGACCCCCCACCCCTAGTTCAGTCTCTCTTTGTGTGTCCGCCTTGTGAACCCCAGCTGCCCACCATAGTGCACCAATCTCCAGGCAATTTCCTTGTCCACTCTTTCTCCATGACCCCGGAGCAGTCCTCACCCCAGGGACCTAGAGCCCTTCCATGGCTTCATGTGACTGTCGGTGTCCCTTTTCTTGCCTGTCTGCTTCAACCTCCTGCTCAGAGGTGAAGCCTCTGTTGTCTTGTTTAAGGTCTCCAGATACCCATGGCACGGTGAGACTCAGCTGTGAGTAGACACAGCTGGAGTGGGGGCCACTGTCACAGGTTCACGTCACCTGACTTTGAAGCCACATTGTTTTAGCAGTACTCACCTCTCCTTTCTCCCCTGGGTGGCCCCTCTAGTTGGCAGGAGGCTGGAAGTTGTCTGTTTTCTGCTGCCAAGGATCTAGGGTTTGTGAGAAGGTGTTCTGGCCTCTTATAGCAATATGCGAATGTTGTCCAGACATCAGCCTCTGGGCTGGTGTCCTGGCTACAGAGAGGCAAATGCAAGGAAAGTTCAAAGCCTGGCTTAGCTACAGAGTGAGTTCAAGGCCAGCCTGGGTAACTCAGAAAAAGTAAAGGATGACTGGGAATGTAGCTTATAGGTACAACACTGGCCTGGAACCCCCAGTGAGGGGCTGCGAGTGTGACTCAGTGGTAGAGCCCCTGCCTAGAATCCACCAGTGAGGGGCTGGGGTGTGGCTCAGTGGTAGAGTCCCTGCCTAGAACCCCCCAGTGAGGAGGGGCTGGGGTGTGGCTCAGTGGTAGAGCCCCTGCCTAGAATCCCCCAGTGAGGAGGGGATGGGGTGTGGCTCAGTGGTAGAGCACCTGCCTAGAATCCCCCAGTGAGGGGCTGGGGTGTGGCTCAATGGTAGAGCACCTGCCTAGAATTCCCCAGTGGGGGTCTGGGACATCACTCAGTGGTAGAGAATTTGCTTAGCATTGTGACTCCCTATGTCTGTTCCCAGCATCCCGAAACACCTAAAGCAATCAAACCACACCAAAGAGATGACACACTTTAGCAGTCCCAGGGGAGCGGAGTGAATCAGGCTCCTGCTTTGTGCCCCCTTTTTCTATCTCAGCTGCTGATCAGGGAGTGGGGACATGGTTAGCCTTTTACATATTACCTGAATTTTAGGGGTGCTGCTGAGCATGTGGCTGAGATTCAGGGTTACTTCTAGATCTACTAATGACCAGAGGTACCCCTGACATTTCCCCTTCAACTTCTCAGGCTCTGTCTCCAAGAAAGGCCTTGTTCCCCGACAAGGGGTTCACTTATGCAGGGTTGGTGACCCCTTGTCTGAGCCCTTCTAGTGTGGGAACCTGCAGGTCAGAAGGGATTTGCTAATGCATGCACACTTGTCTTTTGTGCGCCCAGCTCCTCAAGTCCCGGCTCCCCTCCACGCTTGGCAGCCCTGCCCGCCTTGTGCTGTTGACCTTGGCTGTGGGTTTGCAGGGGCTGGAACTCTCACACCATAAATTCCTGTCTTCTAGGAATCCAGCCTGGGAAAGAAAGGAAACATGGAGGAGAGTATTTGATTAACATTTTTCCAACGTGACCACATCACAGGGACGTGTGGCCGGAATTCTCGCCCTGGCCTGGGTGGAGTGGGATTCGGCTCGTGGCCCAAATGGCTGGGGAGGGTGGGTCTGGACTGGAAGTGTGTGTGGGGGAACCCTTCGGGCCTAAAGGAATAGCAAGGTCTGGGCTGGCATTTCCTCTTGGGGTGGGGGGTTCTCAGATGGGATCTGGGCTAGTTCAGATACCTGGAAGGGGATTAGCCTAGAAGAATTCACCCTTGACCTTTGATGGCTCCAAGCTGGAATCCAGGGGTTTGGGATTTGTTCTTAACAGCCTGTCCCTCACTGTGTACCAAGATTTTTCTGACCCCTGGTTAAGTTATTTCTGTTTTTGTAACACAGGGAATGGAACACAGGGCTTCCCACATGCTGGACTTTACCTCAGAGTCATAGCCCAGCCCCTCACTGGGGGATTCTAGGCAGGTACTCTACCACTAGCCCCTTTGTGTGTGAGCTCCAGTCACGTGTAAGAGGGCCTTGGCTCATATGTTTATAATGCAAGCACTAGGGAAGGCAGTGGAGACAGAGTGGTTCCTGCACTTGCTGACCAGCCAGTCCAGCTAAATTGGCAAGCTTCGGGTTCAACAAGAGACCCTGTCTTTAAAAAAAGGTAGAACTGAGGAGGACTCCCGATATCAACCTCTTCACACCACATGTATACATGTGCACACACAGAGGCACATGAACACATGTACTCACCCTCCCCCCAGATCTCAGAGTGAGCTCACTGTATTCCTAGTATCCAGGACTATGGTCCACCTGACTCCCAAGATCCTTTACTCCATGCTCCCATAAACCCAGACTGACAACATCACCCTGTCTGGCTTTGTCTTAGACACTCTGACCTCAGAAAGAACAAAGCACAGTTTCCCTTCTCCCTGAACCCACACCTCCTGCCCTTTCCCCACCTCAGCAGACTGTACCAGCTTTCAAGTGTCAAGACGCAACACGAGTAAGGATGGTTTAATCTTGGCTCACAGTGGGGAAGGCATGGCGGCAGGAGCCTGAGGCAGCTGGTCACATGGCAACCGCAGTCAGGAAGCAGAGAGAGATGGATGCTGGTGCTCAGCTCGCTTTCTCCTTTTTAACTTTTTCCAATTTTATGTGTGTGCTCAAACTCAGGAAGTTTTCTTTCACACTATCCTAAATTCTCCTTGTCACTGTGGACCCTGTGAGTGTCCTTTATGGCTGGCCACTTATCTGTTTCTGTTTCTACCCATTGCCGTCTGTATTACTCAGGGCTCTTTAGAAGGACAGAACCCAGGGATTGAATATGTATTAAAAGGAGATTTATTAGACTGGCTTGCAAGATATGGCTGGAGTCCTCTAACCATGCTTGCCTCATGCCACAGAGGCCCAGAACCCGGCGTTGCCCAGTTCAAGAGACTGGATGTCTTAGCAGACCCAATATGGTACTAAAGGCCTGGAGGATTCTTGGCGAGCCTCTGTTCTTTGATCTACTTTGAAAGCCAAAGGGAGCCAAAAGTTCTAATATAAGGGAAGGAACAGGGTAGATGAACTCACCAGAAAGAGCAAAGGCCAAGTGAGCAGAACAGTAACATCTTCTTTCTTCCATGTCCTTTTATCTGGGCCTCTACTAGAAGGCGATGATCACATTTAAATTGGGTCTTTACATGTCAATCATCAGTCAAGACAACCTCCTACAGACATGCCAATCATGTCTAGATAATTCCTCAGTCTTCCTTTTCAGGTGATTTGAGGTGACAGTCAAAATTAACCACCACGCCAATCTTGTCACCATCCTCTTTAGTCTCTTGCTCCATTCTGTGGTGTTTGCATTGGAAATACACGCCAAAGACTCCCATGTTTAAAGATCAATCCACAATGCAATATTCATGGGTGGGGCTCTGCCTTTGTTTTATTTGAGAGGGCTCTCAAGTAGTCTCAAACTTGCTCTGTAGCCAAGAATGATCTTGAAGATCTTGACTCTCCTGCTTCCACCCCAGGGCGGGGGTTACAGGTGTACATGACCATGCCCATCCTGGGAATTTGGGGAGCAGTTGGATTATGAGTGCTCTGATGTCCCCAGTGGATTAACCCACTGACTGATTTATTATTTGATGGGCTTTGGGAGGTGGTAGGAAGTGTAGAACTTGGGAAATGACCACGAGAAATGATCCTGTGAAGGGCTGTGCTTTCCTCCCAGCCTCTTTCTGTCTTTGTCTGCTGCCTGACCACCATGAAGTGGGTAACCTCTGCAGACACATGCTCCAGCTGCTGTGATGTTCAGTCTTGCCACAGGTTTCTAGCAAGGGAGCTGTCTGAAATGGGCGAGAATACTCTGAGACCCTAGGCCCAAGTAAACCTTTCTTTCATTAAGCTGGTTTGTCCACACTACTGTCACCCAGATCTCTCTCATCCTTGTCAATATTTCTTTCCCCCAAATTCCACACTACTCTCCCTTCACCGCAGAAGTCATTGCAACCTTCCTCCCAGCTGTTCTTTTCTACCCCTACATTAAGCAGATGTCCATTCTCGTCTGATTTTCTGTGACCAGGTATGAGACAAGAAGCCACTTAAGGCAGAGAGGGCTTGTCTTGGCTCACAGTTTGAGGGGATACAGTCCATCATGGCAGGGAAGCCACAGTGGCAGAAACACGAGGCAGGTGGTCAGGTGGCATCCACAGTCAGGAAGCAGGGAGAGATGCATGTTGGTGCTCAACTCACCTTCTCCCTTTAAATCTTTTTCCACTTCTTGGGTGTGCAGTGTGTGCTTGTGTGTGCCTGCATGTGAAGGCCTGGTGTCGATGACAGGAATCACGCTCAATGCTCTTCCACAGTGTTCACGGAAGCAGGTCTCTCAATCAAACCCTGACCTTGCTGATAAAGCTAGTCTCGCTAGCCAGCTTGCTCTGGAAATCCTTCTGCTTCTGCCATCTCAGGCTGGAATTATAGGTCACCATGCCCACACGGCATGTCCATGGGTCTCCGGGGATCCAAATCCAGTCCTCATGCTTGTATGGCAAATGCTTTCACCACTGGGCTTTCACTCTAGACCCCCTTCATCCTTTTTATTCATCCCAGGCCCCGGCTCACCTTCAGAGTGGGTTTTCTCTAAGCTAAAGGTCTCTGGAAGCTCCCTTAATGGCAGTGCCTAGAGGTGTGTCTCCCAGGTGATTCTAAGTGCAGCCATCACCAATGGTCCACCTTCACCCAATCACATTCTCTGATTTCACTTGATCTTTTAGTAATCTTTAGCAATGCAAGTCTTTTTTTTTGTTTGTTTTGTCTGAAGACAACATCTCACTGTGTAGCCCTGGCTGTCCCAGAACTTTCTAGGTAGACCAGGCTACCCTCAAACTCACAGAGATCTTCCTGTCTCTGCCTCCCTAGTGTGGGGATTAAAGATGTGCGCCACCATACACAGTCTCAAATCTTTAGGAAAAGCTTATTTATGTGTGTCTGTGTGTGTATATGCACATGCAAGTGAGTACAGGTACTCATGGGAACTAGAAGATGATATTGGACCCTCCTGGAGCTGGCGTTATAGACAGGCATTTGTGAGCTGCCTCATGCGGGTACTGAAATCAGAACTCCATTCTTCCGAAAGAGCAGTGTTTGTCCATCGGAGATGTTTTTCCATCTCCTAAGAGTGCAGATCTTAGCATGACACATTCCTGAAACCCACCAACAACTTCTCACAGGCTGCAGGGCATAGAAAACCTCCTGGGAGTTTCAGGACAATGGGAGATGGAACAAGACCCTGTGAATAGTGCCAACAGAAGTAGCATTGAGAGTCAGGCATGGTGGCACACATCTCTAATCCCAGCTCTCTGGAGACTGAACACTAAAGTTCAAGGTCAAGCTTGCCTATAAACTGTATATAGCAAGATAACAGAAAACCAAAACCAAACAGCATTTGCTCCATGCCTACTGTGTGATCAGGCACCATGCTGAGCACTTCGCAGATATCAGCAACTCGTGCCCACCACAGTCCTAAAACATGGGATGGCGACTGAAGGTGTCCCTGCTATTGCTCTCAACTCATCTCCATGTATAGAGGGGTCTCAGCTGAACGTCTTTGTCCCCGCTCTTTCTGCAGCATGTTCTTATGTTCTGCTGTGCACTATAGTAAGTTTTCAAAAATACCTTGTGTGCATGTGGCACATGTGTGCAGGTGCCTGCAGAGGCCAGAAGAGGTCATCAGATCCCCCTGGAGCTGGGAGTGACACATGGTTGTGAGCTGCCCCACTTGGGAGCTGGGAACTGAACTCAAGTTCTTTATAAGAGCAGTAAGTAGCCGGGCGGCGGTGGCGCACGCCTTTAATCCCAGCACTCGGGAGGCAGAGGCAGGAGGATCTCTGAGTTCGAGGCCAGCCTGGTCTACAAGAGCTAGTTCCAGGACAGGCTCTAGAAACTACAGGGAAACCCTGCCTCGAAAAACCAAAAAAAAAAAAAAAAGAAAAAAAAAAAAAGAGCAGTAAGTGCTCTTAATCACCGAGCCATCTCTCCAGCCCCACAGTAACCTCTGAGGTATGTTCTATTGGAAGGGATTAAAGAAAGGCTTTGGCGATAGTGTAGTCTGGCACTAACTATGATGGGCAGGTAGTATGCGTCTCCCTTTAAAAGGTAAGTCATATTTGTGTGTGTGTGTGTGTGTGTGTGTGTGTCTCCCAGGAAACCTTCGTCCATCCCTTCTTTTGCTAGACATACTATCTTTTGTATTACCTAGTTTTCCATACCCATCATTAAATGTGTGAGACAATTAACCTAGAAAAGGCAGCCCAGTGGTGGGTTTGGTGGGTCAAGGTGCTGGCTGAGAATCCATGTGACCTGAGATCTGCATGATAGAAAGAGCAAGCCCACTCCTGCAGCTTGTCTTCTGATCTCCATGAGAATGCTATGGGGCACGTTTCCCCCTAGCAAAACCAATGAAAACAACAGCAGTAAATAAGTTAGAAGGGTTACTTTGGCACAGAGTCTTGCCAGTTTCTACCCGTGATCAATTCTGGGCCTTTTGGGGAGTTGCCCATGTTGGGAGTGCACAGGGGGAACCCACACATCTCATGACCAGGCATCAAAAGAAAACAACTCACGGACCAGGCTCCCATAGACTTTGGCGGCATACTCCCAATGACTCGATTACTGCCCACAAGACCCTGCCACCTCCCATTGACACAATCCGGGGACCAAGCTTTTAATACACATGCCTTAGGGAAGCATTCAAGATGCACTTTATGGTGCCTCTCTGTTTCTCTTGCCTTATTGCACAGGCTCGCATCTCTGATCTAGGAGGACATAGAGATGGTTGCACTGCGCAGCCGTCGTCTTTAACCTACGAGGTATTGTGTTTTCTGCTTGATGGATTTTTATGTCTAGTTCTCAATTCATTTTGAACGTGTGAGGAGAATGCTATTTATGGGCCTTCAAGTATTCCATTTTATAGATGATGAACTGAGAGGTAACTTGCTCACACTCACACATTTATTAAGAGGCAAAGTGGTTATACAGCCCTCCGCCAGTCAGACTTCAAGGCCCGTCGTCTTAATTACCATACTATAAAGCCTTCAATAAAACGTGGCCTAAGTGGATAATAATTTAATAGTGAGATACTGGAGGAAGGGCAGGGTACCGTGTAATAGCAGAGCAATTATAATAACTGCAATTATATAGAAGAACCCAGTACAAATGCAGCACATGAAGCAACAGGAGAACAAGGAGCCAACAATTTGTGGTGAGAGGCAATTAGCCAACATTTTATATCTCAGATGAAATGATCTCCAGACAGAGTATTAAAGTCTGAGCATATATAAATAAGCAGTGAAACTCTAGATCAGCTTGTAGGAAATCAACGGAATTCTTCTTCACTCTCTGGAAAAGTGCTTCTAAAGGTTCTTTTCTTTCTTTACTATTTCCCAAGAACAAATCAGACAGAAAGAGATGAACATGAGCCAACAAGCTGGTTCAGTAGGTAAAGGCGCTTGCCACCAATCCTGAAGACCTGAGTTTGATCCCTGGGACCCACGTGGTGAAAGGAGAGAAGAGAATCGAGTACTGTGATTTATCTTCACACACACACACACACACACACACACACACACCCTGTAATTTGTCTTGTTACATGCACACACATATGCATGCACACACAGAGAGAGGCATGCATGCACACACATAAACACGGAGGCATGCACTCACACACACAGAGGCATGCACACACACACAAGCCTTGTAATTTGTCTTGTAACACACACACACACCCTGTAATTTGTCTTGTGACCTGCACACACACATACACTCTGTAATTTGTCTTGTTATATGCACACACTCAAAGGCATGCATGCGCACACACACTAGCCTTGTAATTTGTCTTGTGACCTGCACACACACACTCACATACACAAGTACAGAGGCATGCACTCACACACAGAGAGGCATGCATACACACATATGCATGCACACACACACTCATATGCACGTGATGGATGACAAGGCCACTATTGTGGGCATGTAAGGCTACTGTGCTGTGGGAGGTCACAGTGTTAACAGTTGCTGAGGAGTAAGAAATAGATGCCAATGCACTTGCATGACCCAGGTTGCAATCCCCAGGTAGACCTCGAATGCTTACAAAAGCCTTGCTCGTCCTGGTTCATCTCTGGCTCTTGATGTCTTCCAGGTTTGGTCCCCAACCCAGGTTCCTTCTCCAAGAACAGGGATCTGTCTGGAGCTTGGCTGAGCCCTTTGTTGCATCTCCAGTTGACTATGAGAGCTGTTGGAGGACCAGACTCATTTCCCACTACGTTGCCCAGACTCCTGCCATAGCTGAGCAGTCTGAGACCCTCCTGAAGGAGGCATGGTGTCCCTGGTGTCTGTCTCAGGGTTTTAGACCAGGCTCACTCAAGGCTGTAGTCACTCTGACAGTTGCCATAAGGACCCTTCTGGGTAAGACATTTGTGTGTGACCAGCGAAGGCTCCCTCTAAAAGCATCCTCAGAAGATCCTAGATGACTCTAAGACTGCCTCTCCACAACCCTGAGAAGGGAAGGATTGCCATGATGCCTGCCTTTCCCATCAGCCCTTGCTTCTCTCTGTCCACCCTGAAACCTTTTTTGAAGTAGAGGTAGAGTCTAAATTTATCTTTCAGTTAATGTTGCTGTGAGTTCTGGTGTTTTTTGGGGGGTGTTTTTTTAAACTTTTACTTTTATTTATTTTTTTAGGTGGGGTCTCATGTAGCACAAGCTGGGCTAGAACTTCTGATTAAAAACAGGACAGTTTTGAGTGCCTGGTCCCCTTGCAGTGCTGGGATTACAGGCATGCAATACCACACCTCATTTCACATAATTCTGAGGCTGGAATCCAGAGCTTCCTAATTACTAGGCAGTCCTGTTTGTCAAAATCTCAAATAGAAAGCCCGATTCCTTTGCCTCTATGTTTCTGAGAGTCTGTCCTGCTTTGCATGTTGTATGTTTTTGTGCATGCATGTATGTGTACAGAGATGTGCATCGGAAGCCAATGGTGTCTTCCTCAATTGCTTTCTACCTTATCTTTTGAGACAAGGGCTCTCACGGAATCTGGGCATCGCCCACTTGACTAGATGTTAGTGGGGTCCAGGGGATCCTCTTGTTTCTACCTCCCCGAGTTGAGATTATAGGCACACATTTCAGGGTCTGGGTTCTTTACACAAGTTCTGAGCATTGAACTCCGTTCCTCATGCTTGCACACCGAGCTCTTTACCAGCTGAGCCACCTTGACAGTTCTGCCTGTCTTGGTTTGTTTGTCATGCTGGGACCTGAGCTCTAGACCCTGCACATAGGAGGCAGGCTTTACCACTGAGCCACACATCTGTCTCTGGTCTTGAAGCAGTGCTGTCCCTTTCCAAAATCTGTATGTGTGTGTGCATGCACACATACATGTGTGTGCCTGTGCCATGGTGTGCATGTGGAAGGATAATTTGTAGAAATCACTTCTCTCTTTCCACCTTGTGTGTCCCAGGAATTGAGTTCGGATCGTCAGGCTTAGTGGCAAGCCTCCCTTACCCACTGAGCCATCTTGCTGGTCCAATCTACTTGTTGATGACTGACTGTGTTTCTCTCTCATCCTGGTGTCCCCATAACCAAGCAGAACCCGTGACTGGGATATAGGAATTGTTTTCCTGGGTTTTCAATGCAGGGACCCTCCAGAAACTAGGCCCCGCCCCCGAGTCCAGACTTGAACTTACAGCCAGACCCTCAGGCACCAACCTTGTTGCTGCCTGACTCAAAGTCTTGATGGAGGAAAGAACGTGTTTTCAAAACCCCCCAGAGCCTGTCCGTCTCAAAGGGACACTTTCTCCAGTCTGTTCAACACCACCATTTTCCTCCTTGAGCTAGCCATTGGCTGAGATATTTATAGCTCGCTCCTGGCACTCCGTCTTGCCTAATTGGCGTGGCCTGGCGGGGCCCCCATCCGTCATGGTAAGTGGACCTTTCACCAGCCTCTGGAGGGCCCTCAGCCAGCCCGGACATTCCCAGGCCTAGGAGCGGGGGAGGCTGCCCTCCACCCTGCCCGCTCCCAAGGCTGCATCCAGCAGGCTCAGCCCTGCCAGTGGAGCCCCTGGGAGTGAACATCGGACTGGGGGCCATCTGTCACCTCACAGCCAAGGGTGATGGGGATCCTTCGCAGTATCTGCCCAGACATTCCCAGCCTTCCCGGCTGGCCGCCTCCCCACTGTTACCAATAACTTCATCCTTCTTAGAATGGCGGCCCCATATTTGTTCTGCCTGGCATGACCCTGTGGACCTCGTGCCTTCAGGGTGAAACCTCATATCAGAGCCAACCAAGAGTGCCAGTCCCAACCTGTAATCCTAGCTACCTGGAAGGCTGAGACAGGAGGATTACAAGTTTAAGGTCAGCCTGAGCTACATAAAGTAAGTTTAAGACAAGCCTGGGCAATTTAGTGAGGTACAGTCTCAAAATTGAAAGTGAAAAAAAAAGCACCGCCGCTGTGCCTCGGTGGTGGTAGAATACTTTCCTAGAATCCCCCAGTGAGGGGCTGGGGCGTGGCTCAGTGGTAGAGCCCCTGCCTAGAATCCCCCAGTGAGGGCTGGGGTGTGGCTCAGTGGTAGAGCCCCTGCCTAGAATCCCCCAGTGAGGGCTGGGGTGTGGCTCAGTGGTAGAGCCCCTGCCTAGAATCCCCCAGTGAGGGCTGGGGTGTGGTTCAATGGTAGAGCCCCTGCCTAGAATCCCCAGTGAGGGGCTGGGGTGTGGCTCAGTGGTAGAGCACCTGTTTCAAATTCCCCAACGAAGAATTAGGAGGCAGTAAGTTCAAATCCTAGTACTGAAAAGAAAGCTTAGCTGATACCTCATCCTGTCTCTTACTCTGTTTTAGCCACAGTGTACATCATGTTTTTCTTCGTGGACAGAAGGTCATCTTCAGGCCTGCTTAGTCCCTTTAGGCTGACCCCTTGGGATCCTCCTTGGAGCTTATTATGCACCTGACCCTTACCATCCACCTCCACAGCGTTGGACCCTTGCCCTTACAGACAGTCCCTCAGTCATCGTATTGATCACATTTGGTCCTTGCTTAACCTCACCTGAGACCCTGAACTCTCCAGAATGGTGACCAGAGCTTTCCTTGTGTTACAGAACAGTCCTCAGCACTGCTGAGAAATCATTCTTTTGTTTTGTCCTTGACCCTAAAGATTGAGTCCTCTTGAGGTACTTGATCATTAAGCACCTTCCTTCCTTCCTTCCTTCCTTCCTTCCTTCCTTCCTTCCTTCCTTCCTTCCTTCCTTGAGATGGGTTGTCTCTACGAAGTCCTGGTACTTCCTGTGTAGACTAGACAGGCCTTGAACTCACAAGAGATGCTCAAGCCTCTGCTTCCCAAGGGCTGGGATTAAAGACATGCACCACAGCCTGTGGCCATTATTTATATCGTCAGTCTTTGAAACTAGGATGGTACCTTATTAATTTGAATTTTTTATAATCTTAATTTTTGGCTATTTATTTGAGTCAGAGTCTTCCTATGCTGCTGGCCTTGAGTTCACAAAAATCTACCTGCATCTGCCTCCCAAGGGTTGGGGTTAATGTTCTACTATGCCCAGCAATTTTTAAAAATTATGTATACATATGTATCTGTGCACATGAGTGCAGGTGCATGAGGAGGCCAGAAGAGGGCAGCAGATCCTCTGAAGCTAGAATTGCAGGTGGTTATGAGCTTCCCACAGTGGATGTTGGGAACCAGATGGATTCTCTGCAAGAGCAGTACATATTCTTAACCTCCACGCCATCTTTCCATCCCCTAACTTAAAAAGACAACTTAAAAAAAAAGTGTGTGTGTGCTCGCATGTGTATGTGCATGTGTTTACTGGGACCTGAAGTTTACCAGTTTGCCTAGGCTGAATGGCCAGTGAGCCCCAAGGATCCTCCTGTCCCAACCTCCCTTGAGCTGGGATTACATGCATGTGCCACCATTCCTGACATCTTTATGTGGGTTCTAGGGATGGAACGCAGGTCCTTACACTTGTATGTCGGGCACTTTATCAGTAGAGCCACCTCCTCGACCCCTAATTTATTTTATTTTTTTTTGCATTTAGTTATGTCTGTGTGTCATGGCATTCATGCAGAGGGCTGAAAATAACTCGTATTTGTCAGTTCTGTTCGTCTGCTCTGTGAGTTCCGGGGATCAGCCCAGGCTTGTCAGCAGCGGCTTTTACCTACTGAGCCATCTTGTTTGCCCTCTCAATTTATTATTTTTTGATATGGGAATCTCAATATGGAGCCCGGACTTTACCTTGGACTCGCCAGTGCTAGGATTTCAGGGGAGCGTCATTACAGCCCGCTAAGTGACCTAATTAGTGTGGGCCTCTCATCCCACAGAGGGAGGCAACAGCAGAGGGAAGGTACTGTATCCCAGTCCCAGGGAGGGCGGGCAGTGGCCTGGACACATGGATGGCAGCTAGACAGGAGAGGATCGGTTTGGTGTTTCCTTTGGAGGCAGAATTGACAGGTCTTGGCAGAGGCTGGGCCGTGGGTGGTAAGGGACAGGAGACTCCAAAGCTACCTCCCAGTTTTCTGGCTCAAAACACTGGGCGGGCGATGGTGCCATTTCCTGAGATGGGGAAGACACAGGGAGGAACAGGCTGCGGAGGAAATGAACACTACTGTTCGACATGTTAACTTCAAGTTATAATGCGTCCCGCCTTGTTAGTGGCTGACAGAGCCCTGCTGGGCTTCAGAGCTGTAGAAGTGCCCCCACCTGCCCAGGCGTGGCCCCCTGAGGAACTTCTAAACCCTGAAATTACTTGAGTACAATTTATTATCTTAATTTTAAAAATTATCTTTTAAATGTGTGTGTTTGTGTGTGGGCGCACGTGTGTGTGCATATGTGTGTTTGCGTGTGCAGGTCAGAGGATAACTTGCAGGAGTTGCTTCCACCCTGTGGGTTCTGTGACAAACTCAGGCTTTCAGGGTTGACAGCAGGTGCCTTTACCCCTGAGCCATCCCTCACTGGTCCCTGAATGTCATTTATTATCCCCGTGAGACAATGGTCCAGAGCCTTCCCAAATATCAAGGTGGAAGGATTGAAATGTTCCAATCTTTCATTCCTATGACAGAGAAAGACTAGGGCATAGTCCCCAGAGCTCAACTGGATATCTGATGGTCTGTGGAGACTTCAGCCTAGCTCCAAGCTTGCCTTTGTATCTCTTCCGATGCCCACAGGCCCCTCTGTGAAAAGGTGCATGTATACGTGTGTGTCCTCACAGATGCCAGAACTTTCTTCCACATGTTCTAGTATCACCGTCTACCTTATCCTTTGAGACAGTCTCTAATTGATCCCTGAGATCACTGAGATCTGCCTGTCTCTGTTCCAACCACCCCAGCGTTAGCCCTAACAGATGTACACCATGCCTGGCTTTTACGTGTGTCAGAGACCCAAACGCGGCTCCTCACACTTGTATAGGAGGGACTTGACCAACTAAACCATTTCCCTAAACCTTGTTTTGAGAACCGAGACAAGCGGGGCGGTGGTGGCGCAGGCCTTTAATCCCAGCACTTGGGAGGCAGAGGCAGGCGGATCTCTGTGAGTTCGAGACCAGCCTGGTCTACAAGAGCTAGCTCCAGGACAGGCTCTAAAGCTGCAGAGAAACCCTGTCTCGAAAAACAAAAAACAAAAAACAAAAAAAAAAAAAAAGAGAGAACCGAGACAAGGTGTCTAGCCCAGCCTAGCCTCAAATTCTCTATGTAGCCAATGGTTCTTAAATTTCTGATCCTCTTGCTTCATCTACCTTTGAGTGCCCGGATTACAGGCCTGTAACATCATGCCTACTTTGGGCCATGCTGAGCGAGCATCCAGGGCTGTGTGTATACTGGGCAAGCAATCTATTAACCAAGCTACATAAGCCCCGCTCCCACTTATTTTCCCCACTGAAATGGCCTCACTGTGCAGGCCAGGCTGAGTTTGATCTCAGTGTTTCAGATCAACTCCCTGAGTTCTGGGATGAGCACTACCTCGGCTGGCTGGCATCAGCTCAGATTCCATCTCTTCTATCTCCAGCCACTAGTGAAGAGCTGCGTGGTGACCCACGGAGTTCTGCTCGTGTGAGATGGGATGATGATTGTACTGTCCCTTCCTAAGGGTATGGTGAGCATCCATTAAGACCTGCGCTGACCTCCCACCACAGCAGTGGACACACGGCACGGGAGCTGTGCATGTCATTATTCAGTACTGCCTGAGCTTACCAAGTCTGCCAGAGAGGAGCATGGACCATTAGCAGAGGGCACCCGGTGTCTTCTTGCACACCCATACATGGTGCTGGGGTAGCCCGGAGCCTTGTGCATGCTAGGCAAATGCTCTATCGCTGAGTTACTCTGACTCTGGAGCCCCTTACTGCTGGATTCTAAGCAGGTGCTCTACTGCTGAACCACACCCCAGCCCCTCACTGGGGGATTCTAGGCAGGGGCTCTACTGCTGAGACATACCCCCACTATCCCCTTCCTGTCATGCCACCTCCTGCCTAATCAGCATACAAGACAAGCCTTGCCCACAACATTCCCCCCAAGGTTGCCACACATTAGTGTGGGGTGACTTCGTGCCCCTATTCCCCTATTCTTCTGAGTGACACGGTTAGGAAATGATTACATTGCCAGAGCCTTACTGGGCACCTGGGCTGCTCTGATTGGGACTTAAAACACAAAAATGGCCTGGGATTTAGTTCAGTGTTAAGACCCTTGCCTAAAAACTGTTGAGGGGTAGGAGTATGAATCAGCGGCAGAGCCCCTGCCTAGAATCCCCCAGTGAGGGGCTGGGGTGTGGTTCAGCAGTAGAGAACTTCCTTAGTATGTGGAAGGCAGGACCTGGGTTCATCAACATGACCAGAAGATTACCCACCTCAAACACCTTAAAATCCTATGTATTCCCAACCAAGGATAGTGGTGTTCCCACGCCCACAGTCATGCTTTGCAATGAGGATTGAACTTGTTTCAGACCATCGATCCCTCTGTTATTCCCAGGAGCTCCTAGCAGGTAGGCCTGGCCTGTGTCATTGAGTGGTTGCCTTTTGCTTTAAGTTTTTAAAGGTTTATCTAGCTTCTCTCTCTTGCTTGCTTCTTTTTCTTTTCTTTCTTTTCTTTTTCTTCTTCTTCTTCTTCTTCTTCTTCTTCTTCTTCTTCTTCTTCTTCTTCTTCTTCTTCTTCCTCTTCCTCTTCCTCCTCCTCCTCCTCCTCCTCCTCCTCCTCCTCCTCCTCCTCCTCCTCCTCCTCCTCCTCCTCCTTCTTTCGAGACAGGGTCTTATTGTATAGTACAGGCTAGTCTCAAACTAGGGATCTCCTTCTGCCTCACCCTTTTGAGCTCTGGGATAGCAGGCCTCATACTTTTTGAGAATTTCTGTGTTGTGTGTGTGTGTGTGTGTGTGGTGTGGTGTATGTATGTGTGTGTACAGTGTGTGTACATTTGTATGTGTATGGTGTGTGTGGTGTGTGTGTTGTCAGTGTCTGTGCGTTTGTGTGTGTGTACAGTGTGTGTGCATTTGTGTGTGTAGTGTGTATGTGTGTGTATGGTGTGTGTGTGTGTGTTGTACATGTGCACATGTGTATGTGGGGGTCAGAGCTTGACATCAGCTCTCTTCCTCAATTGCTCTTCACCTTATTTTGCGACAGGGTCTCTCACCGAACCTGGAGCTCACCGATTTGGCTATGCTGTCTAGACAGGGAACTCTAGGGATCTGTCTGTTGCCATCACCCTAATGTTGCGGTTATGGGAGCATGCTGACACCTCGGTTTTTACAGTGGGTGCTATGCATCTGAGCTCAGCTCCTCATGCTTTTTGAGTCCACACTTTAACATTCGAGCCATCTTTTCAGCCTCCTTTTGAGCAGTGCTTACATGACTGGTTGCTGGGCTCACACTGGTTGCTGGCTTCACCTTCCAGGATGTCCTTTCTGTTCTGGCTCAGGGAGACTCCATCCAGCTTGGGCTCCATCTCATCCTCACTTGGGGACACCCCTGATCCTTTATCCTGGAAGAATTGCAAACCCAGCGATCTGAAGTGCACTGTATGAGCTGTTGTTGACTCTCTCCACGGTACCTCTGTCAAAAGCTCAGGATCGTGACAGTTTAAGGTGACTTTTAGCATCTGGTCCAAAAGAGGACCCTGAGAGTCATCAAGTGCTTATGCAATGACAGCATTCTTACCAAGCACAAGAAACATTTTTTAGTTTATGCTTCAAGTTACTTTTTCTTAAAGAGATTTATTTTTTAATTAAGCATACAATGTACTGCTGGCAAGGAAGGCACCAGATCCAGACCCCATTACAGATGGTTGTGAGCCACCATGTGGTTGCTGGGAGTTGAACTCGGGACCTCTGGAAGAGCAGCCAGTGCTCTTACCCTCTGAGCCATCTCTTCGGCCCTCAAGTTACTTTTTTAAATTAATTTTTGGAACAGGGTCTCAGGTAGCCCAGATTGGTCTCATATTCACTATGTATCAGAGGATGACCCTGAACTCCTGATCTTCCTGCCTCCACCTCCACAGTGATAGAATTATAGGCACAAGCCCTCACACTAAGTTTATATGGTGTTGGAGATCAAACTTAAGGCTCCGTGTATGTCAAGAAGACACCCCACCAACTGAGCCTTACCGTGCTTCAACTACAGACAAGAAAACAAGTGAGAGACTTTTATTTCCTGGCGCAGAACACAGTGTGGGAGAGGCAGAGTCCAGCCCAGACCTGGCTTGTGGACTCCATGTGGGAGTTCTTCAGCCAGCCTCTCCCTGCCTGGCTGATGCACTGATGGCTGTCCCCAGGCTTGTATGGCACAGGGACCCAGGTAAAGGAGGGAGGCTGGGTGAGGCTGGGCTCCACGCTACAGAATTTCCCTTGGCCCTCACTTCCACAGGGGCTCCATTCCCAGTGTGATAAAAGAGACATCAGGGGGAACGGAGAGGATGAAGTAACGGAGAAGATATGAGTGGCCGCGCCCGGCCCCCCGAGCCTGAGCCTGCCCCGCCCTGCTCGACCAGGAGGCCTTGGAAAAGGACAGGCCTTTCCCTAGCCTCAGCCTGTGCCAGGCACCAAGGGAGTTCACGAAATCCAGCCAAGCCCTGCCTGATCCCCGGACTTAGGAAGCAAATGCCCTTGAAACCTCTTTTGCTTTTGTGTGTGTTCAAATATGCATGTACGCGTGCACATGTGTACGTGTGTAAGGATGTGTGCGTGTCTGGGGGGGGCGTGCATTTGTACTTGTAGAGGTCAGAGAACTGATGTCAGGTTTCTCCCTCAGTCGATCATCTTTATATTTTTTGAGGCAGGGTCTCTTCTCTCACTGAACCTGAAACTCACTGGTTTGGCGAGGCTAATTGGCCAGCAAGTCCCAGAGATTTTAAGCAGGTTTTTCATTTCTTCTTTAAAAAATAGTTTATTTATTATATTCTGTGTGTTCTGGTGTTTTGCCTGCGTGTACATCTGTGTGAGGGTGTCAGATTTTGAGTTACAGACAGTTGGGAGCTGCCATGTGGCTGCTGGAAATTGAACCTGGGTCCTCTGGAAGAGCAGTCAGTGCTCCCAACCTCTGAGATATCTCTCCATCCCCGTTTACATTTCTTTGCATCCTTTTTTGTTGAGACAGGGTTTCATGGGAGTTGGTTCCCTCCTTTCACCCACTGAGTCCTGGAGGTGGGGGACACTCAGGTTGTCAGGCTTGGCAACAAACACCACTTCACCCACCAAACCACCTCCCCAGCTCTGTACTTGGGTTTTTATGTGGGCGTTTGGGGTCTGAACTCAGGTACTTCTGTGTCTATAACAAGCATTCTCCCAACTGAGCTATTCTCCAGTCCTCAGAGTTCTTGTGCCTGGTCTCTACCCAGTCTGCCTCTCTGCCCCCCGAACCAGATCTATGTTCTAAGTCAGAGTTACTTGAAATATCCTTAGGAGATGTGGGTGGTTGTGCCTCATCTCTGGGGAAATTCAGAGCCTACGGCTGCCCAGAGAGGATATGGGGTCGTCCAGTCAGGTCCACATGGCCCACCCATGCCTCCAGGGCATCTTTCTTGTGTAGGGAAAATTGTTTATTTTCAAAGTTTCTAACCTCACACCAGTGCCAGCCCCTGAAGCCATTGGCGTGCTATAGCCATCCTGACCCTAATTTCTTTCATGTCAATGCCGGATCCGGGGAAAGGAATGGTTTTCCAAGGCTGGGTGGAAGGCTGGCATCACTGATCTAGCCTGGACAGTGACCAAGCTGGATTCGAACCTGGTACCTTCCCCTGCTGAGACTCAGACAAAGAGCAAGTGTGTCCAAGGCATGGGGTTGGTTTCCTGCTTTGATTGTGCCAGGATTTCCAAAACCACTCAAAGCCCTCCTAGCCACAGGGCTAAATGACTTCATGTCTTCTGGGGATGTCACCCTGAGCAATCTCTGGGAGCCTGGCACATATGCGGTTGGAGGGTGGGCACCCCAGAGTTACCTGCCTTGCTTCATAGGCCACAGCTGCCTTCAGAAACAAGTCATAAGCATTCTCCAGGCCTTGAGCAGCACAGAGGGGGGCTGTCTCTCTCCTCCCCGGGTTTTCATGGTGGGCCTCAGATTCTGCACTTTTGCATCACCCCAGGAAACTGAAGCAAGTGTTCCCATCCACACCCAGAGAGACCTGTCAATCAGTTAATCATCCTTTCTCTGTTGGTCCCTCCCCTCCCTGGCCCCAATAATCTTTCCCTGATTTGGATGAGACTGTCACATCAGACTGCCGGTGCTCTACACTGCCCCCTTTAAAATGTAATTGTGTTATATTATTGTCATTAATATTAATTGTGGATGTGCATACGTGCATGCGAGTGCACGCACGTGACATGCTGCACAGGTGAAGGTCAGAGAACAACTTTTAGGAGTCAGTTCTCTCTTTCCATCATGGGTTCTGGGGTCCAGGGGTTGAAAACAGGTTATACAAAAAAAATACTCACCCACTGAACCATCTTGCCAGCTTCCAGCCTCTGCTTTAAAAAATAATTTACTTATTATTATTTATGTGTATATGTGTCTGGCGGGCAGTATAGGTGTATGTTCTCTTTCTCCATGGTTCTGGTGGCAGGTAATAAACTGAGTTTATTAAACTCAGAACCACCATGGGTTCTGGGGCTCGAACTCAGGCTGCCAGGCTTGCTTGCGGGCCAATTGCTTTTACTTGATGAGCCATCCCACCAGTCGCAGTCCCCGCTTCCTATCTCATCCCATCCCCTCTGCTCTGACCTCAGAAAACCTCATTTGTTCTCCAATGCAGGAGATATGTTTTTAGACAGGGTCTCGCATAACCCCTAGACTGGTCTCGAAATGGCCACGTAGCTGAGATTGGCCTTGCACTCCTTGATCCTCCTGCCTCTGTCTTCCAAGTGCTGGCATCACAAGTGTGCATCACTATGCCTGGACGGCTCAAACTCTAGCAAACAGTCACGTCTCTCCTCTCCACTGCTTGAAGCCAACCGAGTCCCAGGGGAGGGAAGTGACTTTCGCAAGGTCACTCGGCTTATAGTTGGTAACCCTGTGAACGCTCCCTAAAGTGGTGTCTTCATTGACCATGACCTTTGACACTGCCGGAGAATTCTGAGGTGAGGGACGCAGGATGGTTCAGTAAAGCCTTCTTCCCTTGCAAGTGTGAGCCATAGGCTGCCAATCCCTGCAGCAGAGGTAACTGAAGGATTTTTGGAGCTTGCTGATGGGCAAACTAGCTCCAAGCCATTGAGAGACCCTGTCTTAAAAAAAAGAACAGGAAGGTGCTTGTGGCAGGGCACCTGGGGTTGGCCTCCTACCTCTGCAAGGCACCTGCACTTATGCGAAAAAGGAGAAAGAGAAGAATAATAGCTAAAATACATTAGGAAAATGAAACGGAGAGGTGACAGGGGCTCTAATGTCATTCTCAGAGGTCCTCTTCTGCTCCTGCCTGCCCCGTGCAGGAATGGCAGGTGGGACAGTGGTCAAAGCTGACCTGGAAGACCCTGAGATCAGCACTATGTGAGGGTTACTCCCTCGGGACGGTGACCTCAGTCCACTCGACACACGAGCCAGGGCCTTAAGCCTGTCTGGGCTGACTCTGAGCCGTGGACTGGACGCTGGCCCTCACGCGGCCCGTGCTGACAGATTGGGTGTCTCCGGTGTGCCGGCGGCTGCTGCTAAGTGGCTTTCTGGCAGGGAGTCAAGGGTCACCTCATCGGCAGCTCTGATCCAAAAGGCTCTGGCCTGTTTCGGGGGGCGCCTCCCATGTCTGTCCATTGCACGAGGCTATGTTTATTGTCAACCTAAATCCAGACCCTGCCTGGTGGCTTTTGGGGAAATAGTTACAGGAGCCAGCAGCCTCCCTCGGGACTGATGGCTCCCTGGCCAGAGAGGGCCCAGGCCCTCTGGGGTTTGTCAGCCACAACCACTCATGTTTACTGTGAGACACATGTGTAGGTCCCTTCTAAGTCCCAAGTCCCCATTTCTAAATCTTATCCTCTGGTTCTGGGCCTGTGGAGGTGTCCAGACCTTTTGTTCTGAGCCTTGGCACTTGGCAAGGCTGCAATTTCAGAATTGATTTTGAGTGCATGTGTGTTTTTGTGTAAGCAGGTGCACATGTATGTAGCTATGCATGCATATATATGCACACTATATTGGGGCTAGCGGTTGGGTCCCGTTGTCTCCCTCAATTGCTTGACATTTTGTTTTGTTCTTTGAGACAGCATTTCTCATTGACCTCAGGCTCACCGATTCAGCTAGACTGGTTGCTTGGCCAGTGAGCTCTAGGGATCCCCCTGTCTCTATCTCCCAGAGCTGGAGCATAAGCATGTACCCTGACCTCCAATATTTTCTAAGTTTAAATTATATTGTAGTGTGTGTGTGTGTGTGTGTGTGTGTGTGTGTAGATGTGGGTGCAACATCATGCACATGTGGAGATCAGAGGATAATTTTGGGGAGTCAGTTCTCTGTTCCTATGATGGGTTCCAGAGATCAAACAGGCAAACGAAACTTGTTAGTCTTAGCAACAAGTGCCTTTATCCTCTGAGCCATCCCACCCAGCCCAACTTCTCGCTTTATATTTTACTACGGTTCCAGGTGTCCAGTGAAACTCAGGTCCCCACGCTCACGAGGCAGATGCTTTACCAAGTGAGTTATCTCCCCCACTCCAACCTTCACAGTTGGAGGCAGGATCTTGCTGTGTATACCAGACTAGCTTTGAACTTGCAGCGAAGTTCAAAGCTCAGCTTGCAGCCTCAGCCTCCTGAGGGCTGGAATTACAGGCATGTGCCACACGGTTAGCCTTCATTTTGTTTTTTTGGGGAAGTCTCACATCAACCCGGTACTTGCCAATTAGTCTATCCTGGTTGGGCAAAGAGCCCTAGGGCCCCACCTGCCTCCCCCGCCCCAGCACTGGGATTACAAATGCATGCCATCTTGCCTGGCTTTGTATGTGGGCTCTGGGACTCAAACTCATGCTTGCAGGGCAAGCACTTTGCCAACTGGGCTGTACCCCAGTGACCCCACCCCCATCTTTTTTGTAGTTTTCTTGAGACAGATATCATGTAAACTATGCTTGTCTTCAACATACTATGTAACTGAGGGTGACCTTGATCTCCGGGCCCTCCTGCCCCATCTCCTGAGCGCTGGAATTCCAAATGGAACTACCATGACCAGCTGTGGAAGATCTCTGAGTCTGAGGCCAGAAAGGCTGTATAGTAAGACTCTTGTCTCATAAAATATAACAAAAACAAAAACACACCAGCAAAAAACCAAGGAGTTCTGAAGGATGACAGCTGAGGCTGACAACTGTGTACACAGATGTGTACATGATGTACATGGAAAGGGGGAAGTGCAGGTTGAAGAGATGGAAGGTTCTAGAAAACCAAGCTCCCCATTCCTCTTCATAGAAAAATTAGGCCACCAGGAGAAGAGTACCTGTGTGTGGATGTACGGTTGTGTGTTTGTGTGTGCGTGTGCCAGCCAGACGTCTCTTTATTTTGAAAGCTGTGAGTCTGGGGGCCATTAGACATGTGCCTGTCACCCTGGTGAGCCTTATTGGAGACATGCGCTGAGGGGTCGCTAGAGGGGTCTCGGCAGTCCCCACTGTACCTAGAAGTCTGTGGCCAGGTAGTCCACCACCCTCTCTGCCGACCTTTCTCTAGGAAACAGAGCTGGGTATTCAAAGTTTAGTGAAAATCTATGAAAACACCAACGACCTTTCCTGTTCCTCAAAATGATATTGTTAGGAAGAACTCTGAAGTAAATAAAGAAACAGTATTTCGCACATCCTAAATCTGTCCTGCGGGGTCAGGCAATAAATTTCCACTTATCCTCTCTTTCCTGCGCACGAGAAATAACTGTGTCTCCAACAGACCCTGGCCCCACCTTACCCCGCAGCCCTGCTTCACCCAGACACCCATAAATCTCTTTCTCTTGTTCCACAAAATCTTCCTGGGAAAGGCCCCGCTCTGTGTGTCTGCTCTTCCGCCCAAACGCTCAACGCCTTCAAGATTTTATGATTTCGGCTTGTTGACTTGGCCTCCTGGGTCCCCCCCCCGAGATAGGCGGCTGTTTGAGAGTGAGGCTAGAGGTTTTGGGTGACCTCAGCCTCACCCCTCATCTGGCCTGAGCTAGAAGATCTTGCAAGCAAGAGCCCTACAGTTGCCAGAGGGGGCCCCAGCGGCCTCTTGCAGGGGGCTTCAAGAGCACAGATCTCTGTCTGGGCTTGTCTCTGTACACTCCTGCATCCAGCATTCCGAGCTTCTAGTCTATTTACCTTCAACTTCTGGGATCTGCCATCATCAGAATGTCATAGTCTGCATCCCTCCACTCATCCAGCTCCTTCTTTCCATGAGAGACCCCCACAAGGGGAAACAGAAATAATATGCAATGCCCATGGTCTCATGTATGTCACAGCTGGCCCTGGATGTCCTCTGAGCTATAGTCACCAAGGCCGAAATAAAGAAGTGCTGAAGGCTGGGGATGTAGCTCAGTTGTTGAGATGCTTGCACGGCACACGTGCACACAGCCCTACAGGAAATGGGCATGGCAGCTCAATCTTGTAATCTCAGGATTTGGGAAATGAATACAGGAGGATCAATAGTTCAAGGCCCTCCTCAGCTAGTAAGTTGAAGGCCTGCCTGGGCTACAGGAGACCCTGTCTCAAAACAATAATACCCAACAGTGCTTGAATGATATGGGAATCCAAGCACTCATTAGGTCCCAGGCAAGTTTCCCTAGAGGAGGGGTGGGATCACTTCTAAAGTATTCCTGAAAGCCTATATTATGGTTTAAATTTAGAATGTTCCTCACAGGCTCCTGCTTTTGAACACTTGTTTCCCAGAAGGTGGCACTGTACCAGGAGGTTGAGCACTGTTTAAGAGGGGAAGCCTATCTGGAGGAAGTGGGGCTCCAGGAGAACGGGATTAAAAATTTATAACCTGGCCTTGCTTCCTGGTACCCTGAGATATACTCAAGGAGCCTCACTTGCCACCTGCTGCCACTGTGGAGAGAGCCACCCTCATGGAACTTAGCATTTAATTAGACCTTTCTTCCTTTCCTGAAGTTGCTTCTTTGGCTTTGTTGGTTGTTGTTTTGAGGTATCATCTCTTGATAGAGCCCAGGAGAGTCTAATATACGCCTGTAGCCAAGAATGACCTTGGCCTTCCAACAGGGGTCATCAGTGAAGACAACCCCCTGCAGACATACCCGAAGGTCAGCTCAATCTAGGCAGTTCCTAGTCAAGGCTTCCTCCTAGGTAACTGCAAATTGTGTTAAGTTGATCATCAGCCTGACATCTTGACCATCACCCAGCACCGAATCATGGGATTTCCAGGCAAGTGGAACTGTGTGATGAAATGCTCAAAGCTACAGAGAGACGGATCACATCTGGGGATGTGGTGATGTCGGTGATGGGAGACAAATGCTGGAAGTGGCATGTACCTCGCTGGAACAAGCAGGCTTATGTCTTCCCTTGTGGGTGACAGTGTAAGCAGAGCTAGGACACTGGGAGATTTGAACTTTAGCAAAATTAATCTTTGCTGGAGAGGAATGAGCCAGAAGGAAGCAACACCACCTCAAATCTTACCCCTATTTAGCTGGAAACAGACCGCAGACCCTTCTGGTAAACTCTACACACTGAAATTTCTAGAATAAAACACTGAAGAGATCCTCATGACCTTGAGCTGTTTCTTCTATATTGACACAATGCAAAAAGAAAGAGCAAATAGGGCTGGAGAGGTGGTCAGAGGCTAAGAGAGTTTGCCACTCTTGCAAAGAACCCGGATTCAGTTCCAGCACCCATGTGGTGCCTCACAACCATCTGTGACGCCAAGATCCAGTGTGCTCTTCTGACCTCTGAAGGTGTTACATGCACACAAGACACATAAACGCACATAAGCACATATGTAGACATGTAAACTGGGAATTAAATCAATCTTAAAAATCAGAACGATAGTATGGCTATTATTTTAAAAATGCAAGAATAGAAAATAAAAAATAAATTGGGCACCATCCCAAAAGAAAATTTTAGTTCTTCTAAGATACTATTAAAGTGTCTTAGACAAAGGCAAAGAAAAGATTGGAATTTGTGTAAAACACGCATCCAACAAAGGGGAGGTATCTAGAATATATAAAGAGCATTTACAACTCAATAATAAGAGGACAAACTCATTCATGTTGGATAGGTATGTATAGTAGCATAACCACTTTTGAGAGCAGTTTGACCGTTTCTTTCCTCCTCCTCTCCTCCTTCAATAAAGTTACATTTAGGGCCATCAAGATGACTCAGTGGGTAAATGTGCTTTCTGCCAAGCCTGATGACCTGAGTTCGACATCCCTAGGACCCACTCCCCAAAGCTGCCCTCTGACCTCCACACATGCACTGCGATGTGCACAGACATGTGCACATATACACATAAATGAAGGGATGGATGTAAAAAAGCACCCAAGAAGAAGAAGGCTAACAAGACAAATTGGACTTCATAAGAACTGAAAACATCTGTTCATCGAAAGACACTGTGAGCTTCAAATTTAACCTATGGTGATTGGTCACATTGGAAGCTGTGTGTGGATTAGGGATAGACCTGGGAGAACTTTCTAGAATGATGAAAGTCTGTCTCCATAGGAGTATAACTTACATTGATAGAGATGCTAGTTGGTTTTCTGCTGCTGTGATAAACACCATGGCTGAAACAGCAAGGAACACCTTCGCTTCACCCTGTCCTCCCTGAGAACAATCCAGCTCAGAGGGAAGTCACTCAGGCAGAACGCTGGGGGCAGGAACCACGAAGGAACACTGTTTGCTTGCTTGCTCGCTTGCTCTGCTCAATTTCTTATAAAGCCCAGGACCACCTGCCATTGAGATGGTGTTGCTCACAGTGGGCTGGGCCTCCCACAGCCCTAATTCCTGACAGACATGTCCATTCACCAATCTGACTGAGGCAGCTCCTCCACTGAAGTCCCCTCTTTTCAGGTGACGCTAGATTGTGTAACGATGACATTAAAAACTAATGAAGACAACTATGTATTCTTTTGATTTTCTTTTTTTTTTCTTTTTCTTTTTGTAGGGTCTTGCTATGTAGTCTAGGCTGGTCTGTAACTTCCAATCTTGCACCTCCATCTTAGATCTCTGTGTTTTATTATAGGCAAGTTATATCTTGGTAGAAGATGATAGAAACAAAGGAAGAGGACTGGGGGAAGACCTAGTCAGGCAAGTGCTTCCCACACAAGCATCAGTGGACCCTAGTTCAGTCTCCAGAGCTCATATAGAAAGCTGTGTCTGGTGGTGCTTGCCTGTTGTCCCTTGCCTGGGAAGGTGGAGACACATGGATCCTGGGGGCTCGCTGGTCAGTCAGCATAATCCAATCAGTGAGCTCCAGGTTCCATAAGAAAACCTGTCTCTAAAAAGAAGGCAGAGGGGCTAGAGAAATGATTCAGCTGTCAAGATTGCACACTCCTCTTGCGGGGGACCTGTATTTAGTTCCCAGAACCCACATGTAATGGCTCATAACCACTTGTAAGTCCAGCTCCAGGGGATCTAACCCCATCTTCTGGCCACAGGCACCTTCATTCTTGGTGCACGTGTGTGCATATGTGCACATGCACACACACACAATTAAAAATAAAAATAAATCTGGGAGTGGAGTGGGCGTGAGCTTCATGCCTTTCATCCCAGCACTTAGAAGGCAGAAGCAGGCAGGTCTCTGTGTTTTGAGGCCAGCCTGGTCTACAAAGCAAGTTTCAGGGCATCCAGAGCTGTTACACAGAGAAACCCTGTCTCAGGAAAGAGAGAGAGAGAGAGAGAGAGAGAGAGAGAGAGAGAGAGAGAGAGAGAGAGAGAGATCTTAAACCAGTAAAGAAGGTGAAGAGTGACCAAGGAAGAACCTGAAGGTGACATCTGGCATCTTCACACATGAACACACTTGTTCACGCACACCTGTACATGTGCATTGGCATGCAGGAATACAAACATGCATGCACACACCGAAGATACAAAACAAAGAAGAGAAATGTCTCAGTAGGGACATGATGAGTCAGTCTACAAAGGAGAAGATTTCTGGGGACTTCAGGGAATAAATGTTACATGCATGTGGACAGAGGTGTGTTTGTGTGTGCACCCACCCATGCGCATGCATGCAGAAACCAGAGCAGGGTGGAGGATGTCTTTATCTATCTCATAGGTTTGAGATAGTATATCTTTGAACCAGAAGTTCACTAGTTTGGCTAAGATGCCTGGCCAGTGAGCTCTCAGGATCTGTCTGTTTCCACTCTCTGATACTGGGGTCCCAAGCATTCATAGCCGTGCCTGGGTTTTTACAGAGATGCTGGGGATTTGAACTCAGGTCTTTGTGCTTGCAGAGCAAGCATCTAACACATGATGCCATCTCCTCGGCTCTACAGGTGCTTTTTGTATATATCTGCACCATCAACTCTGAGGCTGATGAAAATAGGTTAGTGGCAGTCTAGAAACCAGAATGATGGCTTTCTCCTTGTGGACTCCAAGTTCTTAATGGTCATAGTTCTCAACCACAGTCATCTGCTCCTCTCAGTTGCTCAGGCAACCCCAGAAGGTTGTTTCTCAGTTCCCGGACTCCTAGACATGGTGCGAGCAGGGGTCCCTGGGGTGTCAGGCAGGACCACAGCGTTGGCAGCTCTGGAGGACCAGGGCTCCTCTGGGAAGTCAGTCCTTTCTGAAGGCTGGAGCCCTAGTGGTTCCAGTTTGCAGATTGCCTTGGAGTAGCCCAGTAGATGGTCATTTGGCTACCATGGTCGGACTCCAGGACTCTCTTCTTCAGTGACAGTAATAGGCTGAGGAAGTAGCCTGTGCTTTGTCAGACTGTCAACACATTGTAAAGATCAGTATGCGAGCCACTGTCCTGCACACCCAAGCCTCTGCCTTCAGGGCAGAGGTCCTCTAGTTCTGACAACCATGCTCTCTTTCCTGGCTCTGGGATCTCCATCTCCTCCTACTGGTTGGCTCTCTGTCTCTCTGTCTCTGTCTCTGTCTCTGTCTCTCTCTCTCTGTCTTTCTTTTTCTGCCAGGGAATAGAAGAGAAAGAAAGAGAGAGCTTCAGCCCAAAGCTCAACAGCACAAGCACCCTAAAACGGGGCCAAGACAAGGTCCCCAACTCCTTACTGGAGAATTCTAGGCAAGTGCTCTACCACGGAGCGGTGTCCTCAGCCTCACACTGGAGGATTCTACATGGGGACTCTACCACTCAGTACGTTCCCTACCATTTTGTAAGCATTTATTGATTTATTTAAGTGTGTGTGTGTGTGCATGTGTGTGTGTGTGTATGTGTATGTGTGTGTATGTGCACTAGGGAAGTGCGTATTTGTGTCATAGGCATGTGTAGAGGTCAGTATTTTCCCTTAATCTGACTCCGGGTTTTATTAATAAGACCTATTAGAACTCATGCTACAGTTCATTCTCTCCTCCCACATCGACGTGGCTTCTGGGGATCAAACCCCAGTCACTAGACTTAGAGACAAGCCCCTTTACCCTCTGAGCCATCTTGCCAGGCTCCATTTAAAAAGGATTTTTTTTTGGTTTTTCAAGACAGGGTTTCTCTGTACCTTTGGAGCCTGTCTTTGAACTAGCTCTTGTAAACCAGGCTGGCCTCGAACTCAGAGAGATCCGCCTGCCTCTGCCTCCTGAGTGCTCGGATTAAAGGCGTGCGCCACCACCGCCCGGCTAAAAAGGTGATTTTTTTTTTTAAAATTAAGCTAGAGTTTTGCTAAGTTACCTAGGCTGGTCTTAGATTTATGATCCTCCTGCCTCAGCCTCCCAAGAAGCAGAGATGAAAACTCCAAGAAGCAGAGATGAAAACTTTACATCATTAGTTTGTGCTCATAACCTCTTTTTTTTTTTTTCCTGAAGGGGAAATTGAGATCCTGAGAAGTGAAGAAAAGTTGGCTGAAGCCATATTTCTGTGTGGGGGAGGAAGCCAGGCCTGGCCTTCGGTCTCTGTCTTTGGCACTCCAGGCTGGGGAGTTGTCAGTGGGCCCCGGGGGGTGTAGAGCCTCCTTCAAACCCTAATAGGCACGCATGTGCATGCACAAATACACCAGCTTGAATGCTTGAATGCATGCTCACTCTGGTGTACATGCACACACTTCTTCCATCTTGCAAACAAGAGCACCTCTCTCACCAGCTTGTCTCTGGGGGATAGGCCCTTCCTCTCAGCACCATGGCTGTAAGGCTTGAGAGATGATGGATGAGGAGCCCGGGGTCCAGGCGATGGAGCGCCTCAGCAGGATGGCATGCAGGCCCCTTCCAAACTGGGGCGTCACCCAGAATAAAATCATGAGGCAAACACGAACAAGCCTGTAAACACGAGCAGACAATAGAGGAGACAGGCCCTGGGGTTCCATAAAGGAAGACGTCCGGCCAGGCCAGAGCTCAGGGCCTGCTTGGCTCGGGGGCAGCTGAGGGGACGTCGGGTGGGGGGCTGCTCCAGGCTTGGCTGGGACAGACGTCTCGGGCTGGGCCGTGGCTGGCCCATGAAGCTCGGGAGTTGGCCGGGAGGCTTGGACTCAGCACAATAAACAACAGAGAAAGATAAATCGCAAATGTGTCTGGAGATCGGTGGGGAGTAGGAAGAGGTGAACGGGGGTCACCGGGAGGCCTGTCTCTCTCTTTTCTTGGTCATGGCCCCCGCTGAGAGGAGGGCCCAGTGTTCCAGGGGACTTAATCTTGGAGCCTACAGAACCGCTGGGGGTGGTTGGAGGTGGTGGCCCAGAGAACTACAACAGGGCCTTTGAGGAGACTCTGTACCTGGAAAATTCCAGATGGCTGTTTTGAGATGAAGGGTGACTGGGCAGAGAGGAGGTTCAGCGCTGGGGAGCTGAGCGGGACAGGTGGGCTCTGGGCAGGGGAAGGTCTTCTGAATCCTTCTCTTCCTCTTGGCCTTTTGTCTGTCCTGACTCCATGTCACAGAATGCCCCCGTTCCTAGTTGACAAGCACAGAACTCCCTCTCTGCCACCCTACTCTCAAATTCTGCCTCCAGATCTTGGGTTGGGGGGTGGCTCAGTGGTAAAGGCACTTCACCCCGATGCAATCCAGATGACACAAGCCGGATTTTGATCTCCAGTGCCCACCTAAAGTTTGGAGGAGAGAACCAACTCCATAAACTTGTCCTCCTCTCTCCATGTGTGTGCTGTGGCGTGCCCTTATCGCCTCTCTTGCTACTTCACTGTGTGTCCCACCTGGTCCCTTGTCATACATATACATGGCTACAATCACATATGAACTAAGGAGGTTGGGAGATTGCTCAGTTGTTCAAGTGCTTCGTCTATACAGTTGGAGCCTAAGTTTAATCTCTAGAGATGACATTAAAAGAAAAAAGCTAGGCATGGTGCCCACTCTTACAATCCCAGAGCACAAATGAGTAGAAACTCAAGGGTAGGAGGATATATGTTGGCTCACGGTTTCAAAGGGTTCTGTCTGTCCTAGTGGGGAAGACAGACAGAATTCATTGTAGCAACCCGGTGGAGCAAGGACCATTTGCATGGTGGATAGGGTGGAGAGGGTAGGGGTGTGGGGGGAAGGGGTGGAAAGCATGGGGGGACAGAGATCAGCTGAAACTAGTTGAGGTTATAGCTTTTAAAGACTCCGAGAGCTGCTCCTGCTCATCATTAACTGCAACACTCGGGAGAGCAGGCCCTGCACCTTACATGGGCAGCACAATAGAGCCAACCCCACTGGCAGAGGTATGGGTGAGCCTGATATTGTGAGCGTGGAAGAGCTGTCCCCATTACTCACTTGTCATGTGATAGCATGGGCAGGAGAGAGATATCATCCCTTCTCCTCCCCACCACCCCCATCAATGCCTGGGACTAGTGGGAGAGCTATTCCTTAGGTCAGAAGAGAGGGAGAGCTAAGTCCTGTCCCTGATCTGCTGCAGTGCTTGGGAGAGTGGCCCTGTGCCATCTGGGCAGCACAGTAGAACTGGCCCTGAAGGGGTAGGTATGGAAGACCCTGAGAACATGAAAGTAGGGGAACTGGCCTCACCCCTTCCTCATCTCTGCAAGGGGTGAGCCCACCCAGCAGTGCGGGAGAGCTCACCCTGATGGTGAGGACAAGGAATAGCTAGTGGGCTGAGCAACCCTGCAACCCAGGCCCAGAACCAGAGTTATGGGTTGGCTCACCCCAATACCCACCCATCTGTGATCTACTGGAGCATGTGAAAGGACCGGTCCTGCAGACTCAAAGCTGCAGGATCTCCACGGCCCAGGGCAACAGCAGAATAACCAAGACGAGTCCCAGTGAGGGCCCAGCATCTGTAGTGTAGCAGAAACCAGAGGCCTCGAACCAGTGAACACTTACAAGTAAAGATACATGGACAAAAGGCTTTACTGCGTGACTCACTGTGTCACACTGCAGCTCCCACGAGGAGATTTTTTTTCTCCCTTTTCTTCTTTTCTTTCTCAAACTTTATCTGGTTGGTTGGGGGGCAAGTTGCCTGCAAGGGCAGAGGGTGAATACACAGGGACAGAAAATGAATGGGATTTGAGAGGCAGATGTGAACGACACAGAATAAACAAAGAAAGTTAAATAAAAATATAAAGGCCCCACTCCTGGCTACCTAGCCCTTTTGGGTAGACCTTATTCCCTAAAGCCTCCATGGCCCTCCCCAAATAGTTCCATCTGTTAGGGAACAAGTGTTCAAACATGCAGATTCCAGTACCATGTGATCAGTTCTTTCTGTCTCCAGAGAGTGCTACCTGTTCCCCAGTGGTCCCACTCTTCAGGGTCTAGCCACTGCCACCTCACCTGCCCCATCCTGCCATCCCACCATATGAAGTGGTCCATCCCACTTCTCCAGACTCCACCCGGAGTCTTTAGGGTGGAGGACCAGTCGCAACTTGCAGCAAGTGCATCTGACTTCTTATTTGATAACTACTTTTTTTTTTCTATTCCACTCCTCAATTCCCCACCCCACCCTCCACAAAACACCTTGTAGGGTTATGCCTTCCCCCAAAAGAACTCCTGACACTTCTTTCTAGAATGTTCTTGCACTCTCCACCCTAGCCTGAGTAAGAAACACAACCATGTTGAATGGAAATCAATAAAAACAAAAATTAAGTTACTGAGAAGGGATAAGGAGAAAAAAATAGCGGTGCCTGCAAAAAGGCTTATGGATGGAATGTGGCAGTCAATTTCCTCAAAGGAGGATTTATTTGGACTTGAGGCTGAGTTTGATGGTGGAGCGTGTGGGTGGAGCATCAGGAGGAGCGTGTGGGTGGAGCATCAGCTGGAGCGTGTGGGTGGAGCATCAGGAGGAGCGTGTGGGTGGAGCATCAGGAGGAGAGTGAGGGTGGAGGTTGTAGGTGCAGCAAAGCAGCTCGATGCTGTGAGAATTCTTTTCCTGGAGGGAAGGAACACCCTCACAGGGTTCCAGTAAGAAAGCAATTCTACCAAAGTTCTCTGGCTTTGGGAAGCCAATGCATTTATTGGACTTTAGCTACAAGAGCACGGTGAAGGGTTACAAGCAGGAGCGTGGGGGACCTTACAGCAGCTCCAGTGGAAAATCTTTCACCCAGCATGGATGATGACTTCCCTATACCCACGTAGATGGAGCCCTTGTTAGTTAACCTCTCCAAGTTATATTCTCTAGCAACTCCCTAGACATCAGTATCACAGGCTATTGGCAGAATCGCATACAAATGGCTGGAAGGAACCATTGGAAACTCAGATAAGGGTCCAAGAGCCATGATCTCTGACACCCTAATACCACTAGGGAGGAGTTCCCATCCATCAGGTCTCTGTGGGAGAATCTGGGGGTGTGGGTCTCATTTCCAGGCACCACCAACCAGCACTGGGGCAAATAGGCTTCCAACCTCAGGAAGCCCATGTCCAGACAGTGCCCACTACAGTGCTGGGCTTAGGGATAAACACATCCCCACCATGACTTTTCAGCCTTGCTACCTGAGGGCTGTAGAGGGGAGGATCCCATCATTGCCTGTTGGCAGGAGGTCCTTTTACCTTCTTGCATAGCAGAGACCCTGGCAACTACCCAGTTCCCATCACTTCTCCACAGGGATGTCAGGGTGTCTTCTTCAGACAAGAAGTGACCCAGCTCCCCAATTCTTTGAGGATGGACCCCAAGTGTTTTACATGAAACAGAAACTCCCTAAAGGGGGAAGGCAATGAGGAGTCACCATCTGTGTGTCTGACCAGTTGTGGTTCCTTACTTCCCACATCTAGCTTTGAAGATAGGGGGACAGAGGCCCCAAGAGGGCACAGAGGTTTGGATGCTGTGACAGCTGATCTTGATTGTCAGCTTGATGGCATTTACGATCAGTGTGAAAAAAAAAAACTGGGCTGTCAGTGATGGATTTCTAGATTGGAATAACCAAGGAGGGAAGACCCAACTTGAATGTGGGCAATGTCATCCCATGACCTGGGGTCCTGCACTAAATTAAAAGAAAGCGAGCTGAGCACCAACACCCATCTCTCTCTGCTTCCTGACTATGGTCATGATGTGACCAGCCGCCTCATGTTCCTGCTGCCATGCCCTCCTGGCCATGATGGACTGTATCCCCTCAAACTATGAGCCAATTTAAAAAAACCAACAACAAAACACCCTCTTTTCCTTAAGTTGCTTTTGCCAGGCATTCTGTCATAGCAATAAAATAATTAACTCATATAGCTACAAAGTGCTCTCTGAAAGGCTCATGTGTTAAGGAGTTGGTCCCAACTCTGTGTACTCAATCTTTATATAGTTTAACGTATTTTAATAGCAGACTTATAGGAACAGTACAGAAAACAGATAACATTAATATATACTTGCGTGTAGGATAACTCAGAGAAGTGCAGGGTAAGTAGATGGAAGCTACTATATGATAAAAACACTACATTATTTAGTTGCCATCAATAAAAATTTACTTATTTTTTAAAATCCAAATGCTGAAATTATCCAGAAAATTTTAACAGATTTATTTATAATTGTTATCAAGTTGAATTGTTGAAGTGTGTTCACGAAACATTTTAATTTGTATTAATTCTCTACATTGTGCATTTATATTAAAAATTCATACATAAATGAAAATGGAAAAACTGCCAATACCTGATTTCTGTCCCCTATTTTCCCACTCTCAATTGTATACTTAGGCATACAATTTTGACACCATGGAAAAATACCTAACATTCAGAACTAAATTTTATTATTATTATTATTACTTTTAGAATAAAGTCTTTCCCCTCATAGTGGACTCTTAAGCCTGATCTCAGAGAATGCGGCATGCCAGCTGGATATCTTTTGGCATAACCGTTACACACTTAGCACAGATAGTACACAGGTTGGTATCTTCCAAAAGGTCAACAAGATAGGCCTCGCTTGCCTCTCACAACACTAACAGCTGCATTCTGGGATGGCAGGTCTGTTTTGAAGTCCTCAGCAATTTCTCACATCAGATGCTAGGAGGGAAGTTTGCAGATCAGAAATCAGGGAACTTCTGATGGCATCTGATTTCATGGGTTGCAACAGTACCAGGTCTGCCATGATGAGCTTTCTTCACCCCTTCAATAGGAGATGCACTCTTGTGAGCAGCTTTTGTAGCCCGGTGTTTCCTGGCTGCTTCACCACTGGTGAATTTGTGGGCAGTCTGCTTTATACCAACCATGGTATGGACACCTCTTTAACCCCTTCTCCATCAGTTAGAGTTTAGGGAGAGAGAGGGCATCGGCATCAGAGAGTGGAAGCAGTGGGGAACACAATTCAATCTTTTTTGTTGTTGTTGAAGATTTATTTATTTTATTTTATGTGTTTGAGTATTTTGCTTGCGTGTATGTTTGTACACTGTCTATGTGTCTGGTGCCCCCAGTGGCCCGATGAGGGCATAGGATTCCCTGGAACTGGAATTACAGACAGTTGGGAGCCACCAAGTGGTATGGACCCAACCTTTGAGATGTGATTGGATCATGAGGACTCTGATCTAACCAATGGATGAATCCATTAGTAGATTCATAACTTGATGGCACTATCGGGAGGTGACAGAAACTTCTGGAAGTGGGATCTAGTTGGAGAAAGTAGAACTGGGAGTATGCCTACAGGGGCCATATTTTTTCCAGGCTCCTTGCTCTGCCTCTCTGTTTCTGGGTCACCAAGAAATGAGCAGCTTTCCTTCACACGCCACAGTGTTATGCCTGGCCACTGAACTTCAAAGCAATAGTGACCGCCAACCATAGACTGAAAACTCTGAAGCCTTAAACCCAAATGAATCCTTGTTTAAGTTACTGGGTCAGACATTTTGTTACAATGAGAGTGACTAAGACAGGGGTCAGCAGCTTATCCAGAATGCATAGCTAGGAAGTGGTTTGAGATTAAACTCAAATCCAAGCCAGCGCAGGACCATGCTACTCCAGGTGAGGCTTCCACAGAGGTCAGCAACCAGGTTGTCCCTGACAGACACCGCTTACTCCTGCCTCTTCTTTCCTCCAAGATTCCATCAGCCGCTGCATATTCTACAAGGGTTTTAGGTAGGTGTGTGTGTGTGTATGTATGTGTACATGAATGTATTATGTGTACATATATGTATACAGGCGTGTCTGTGTGATCACAGAAACACATGTATATGTGTGGACCAGATGATAACCCCAGGCACCAGTGTCTTTTTTATCCCGTGTAGGGTCTCTCACTGTCATGAACTTTACTAGGTTAACCTAGCTGGCCGGAGATTCCCAGGTATCCTCCTGCCTCTGCCTCCCCAGGCTGGGATTGCAAACATGAAGCATTACATCTGGTTTTTGACATGGATGTTAAGGATCAAGTTTAGGTTCTCATGAGCAAGGAATGGGGAGATGAGGTAGAGAGAGAGCAGAGTGAGAGAAAGCAGAGAGGAGAGAGATGGGGAAGAGGGTAAAGGGAGAGAAACAGAAAGAAGAGAATAAAGGGGAGAGGAGGGAGAAGAAAAAGAGGCTTGTGGAGAAAGAATATGAATACATCAACTTGGGAATTGTGGTTCTAGTTTAGTGGCAGGGTGGATCTGGGAGTCATGGGGAAAGTGGAACCTAGGAGCAGGCAGTGGGGTGAGGCTCACCTGTGGAGGCAAGACAAGGTGTGGGGGGCAGCATGTTGTGGGGTGCAGAAGAAGAGTGTCCTGGGGATGTTTCAGTATGTGGACCCTCACTTCTTTGCCTACTTAGAAATGCCTTCCCAAAGTGCACTTTGTTACCAGGTCCTGGTTCCCCTCTCCCACACTGAGCCTCACCTGACTCCCACGTCTGCCCCAGGAGGGCAATAGAAAGCTGAAGAGGGAGTAAGACCTTGTCTGGGCCCACATGGGTGCCTGCGTCTCAACCCAAATCAGCCACGTGTATGTTATTTTCATGGAGGCCTCATACCCCCTGTTCAATGGGGCCCTGAAGATCCATGAAGAAACAACTCAGGCCCGTGCTTGAAGTGGCTCACTGCAAACTCTGGACTTACTTGGAAACTGCTATTTGGAGCATCCAGGCCCATGATTTGGGGAATTATGCCAGGCCTAAGGGGAGAGAGCGAAGCCCAAGGAACCTAGGCGTGCTGGCTGCCCGCGGTGCAGCCGGCAGCAGGCCCTGGCAGCAGTTGGCTAGACTGTGGGTGGCAGGGAGCCCTGGCCTGTTGGTGGCTGGCTTCAACACCAGCTGCTCATCTTGTTTTCCATCTCCTCCTCCCCAGAACACCAGCCAGCTCATCGCCTTTCCCGTGGGCCCTGGCGCAAATGTGTGTCTCCCATCAGATGGGCTTCTGACCAATCCTAGCTGTCTTGTTGTGTACCTCAGGCAAGTTACTTAACCACTCCACGCCTCAGGTTCCTTCAGTAACGTGATGACAAGGAGGGCAGCTTTAAAAGTGGATGTACTTCTTTACTTATGTGTCTGTGCGTGTTATATCACTTAGGCTCATGTGCGTGCAGGTACCTGCAGAGGCCAAGAGAGGGCGACAGAGCCCCTGGAGTCACTGGTAGTCATGAGACTCCCAATGTGGATGCTGGGAACCAAACTCTGGTCCTCCGGAAGAGCAGAAAACCCTCTTAACCACCAAGACACCACTGTAGCAGCTTTGGGCACAAGTGAGTAGAAGACAATTTATGGCTTCATTAGGCGCTGGAGGGATATTCTCCTGAGGTGTCACCGCCAAAAATCCCAACACTGTCACTTTGTTGGTTCCCAAGGACCTCCTCTAGGGAAGGGCTCTTGGTAGGGCCCCTGGACATGACCCTCAGAACAAGAAGGTTTTGAGAAGGGAGGAAGCTCAGCTGGTGAGACACTTACTTACTGTGTAAGCGTAAGGACCTGAGTTTGACTCCCAGAACCCTGACTGGAGAGACGGCTCAGCAGTTGAAGGATATATACTGCTCTGCTAGAGGACCTGAGTTCAAGTCCCAGCACCCGTGACAGCTGGCTCACAGCCACCTGTAACTCCAGCTCTTCTGGCCTCTGAGGGCACCTGAACTCTAGGTGTGGTGACACAGAGTTGGGGGCAGAGATGTGAGCATCCCTGGGGCTCGCTAGTCAGGCAGCCTGTGGAATTGGTGAGTTCCCTGCCAGTGATAGAGCCTGTCTGGAGAAGAGAAAAAGTGGGTGGTAATTGAGGACTGACACCTGAGGCTGTGCTCTGACCCCACCTTGGTGCGTGTGCATGCACGCGCGCGCACACGCACGCGCACCCACACACACGCGCACCCACACACACACACCCCACACATACACACACAGTCCTCGTCTGCTATGCTCACCTTCAGTTCCTAGTGGGAAAGACAACCCCAGCCATGGGTGTCAGGAGGATGGGAGTTCAATACCACTCTTATTCTGCTCCTGATTATCTCCTTCTGACACTGGCTCTCCTTGGACTGAGACCCTCAAGGACCCTTTCAACACTTGGCCTTTAGGTCCAGGGTGCCTCTTACCTGCCTGTCATGCGAAGACACGCTTCTCCCTCTTTGTGCTTAGATACGCCCTCGTGGATGCCTGTTCTCATCCCTGGTTTTCCAATCCTGACTCCATGACTGCTTAACAATTTTCCAAGATTCTTGCCCCAGATCCACCAAACACTTTCTGTTGAGTCCCTTTCCCGGGAGCGGAGTTGTCTGTTTCCTCCCAGTCCATCCATTTCCTCCTCCTCTGCCCCGGGCCATGAGTTACAGGATTAGGATTAAGTATTGGCAATCTGGCGTATCCCTCATATTCCTAAATTGCGAGGAGCTGAGAATGTAACAGGACTCATGGTGTGGCTCCCTTCCAACTGATGGTCTTGTGCCACTGTCTCCGCTGACCCTAGCTGGGAAGTAGAGCTGCATTTTTACATCCCCCACCCACCCGGCCCACAGTGAGTCTGGCTCACTGATGAGAATTTAATTCCAGGACAGAACCTGCATGGGCTCAGTTAATCCCCATAGCAGTCTCAAGAGGTAGATGTCATTGTTGATCCTCTGTTTATAGACGAGGGGAGAGTGGCTTAGCTGAGACAGAGAGCAGCTTCCTCAAGGTCTCTGTGCTGAGAAAGGGATGTCTGAAACACGCTGGGAGGTCCGAGACTGCCACTCCACTGTGCAGGCCTCGCTCAGTGCAGACTGGGGACATGCTTCACGCTCTGTCTCTGTGGAGGGAACAATCGTTGCTCTTACTTTTTTTAGAAGGAAAAAAGACCTAGATTTGTGGACTCAATTTGTGGTTCTTCCCGGGTCACCTGATTTCTCTAAGATCAGACATGTGAAGGATGAACGCCTGGATTCTAGAGCATAGGACCCCGTAGTTGCCCCTGACAGTGAGTGGCACAACCATGGGCTCCCTGACATTAGTTGCTTGGTCACGGAGGCCATGAGCACTGATGTCCACCGTCTGACCCACATCACTATTCAAGGGAAGAGTTCCAACGCATGAGGAGATGTGAGCCATAGGCTCCCAGACCCTGTATTTAGTAATGTCAGGAGTCTGGGATTAGATGGTAGCATTGAAAGTGTCAACTGTGGCCATGAGCAGATGGTATAGGTGAGAATGGGTGGAGGTGAAGAGGAAAACTAGGGTGGAGGTGAGGGTGGGTGTGAGGTGGTGAGGGTAGGTGTGAAGATGGAGGGGAAGGCAGGTGTGAAGATGGCGGCAAGGGTGGGTGTGAAGGTGGAGGTGAGGATGAGTGTGAAGATGGAGGTGAGGGTGGGTGTGAAGATGGAGGTGTGGGTGGGTGTGAAGATGGAGGTGTGGGTGGGTGTGAATGTGGAGGTGAAGTTGGATGTGAATGTGAAAGTGAGAGTGGGTGTGAATATAGAGGTGAGAGTGGGCGTGAATATGGAGGCGAGGGTGGATGTAAAGGTAGAGGCAAGGGTGGGTGTGAATATAGAGGCAAGGGTGGGTGTGAAGGTGGAGGCGGGGGTGGGTGTGAAGGTGGAGGCGGGGGGGGGTGTGAAGGTGGAGGCGGGGGTGGGTGTGAAGGTGGAGGCGGGGGTGGGTGTGAAGGTGGAGGCGGGGGTGGGTGTGAAGGTGGAGGCGGGGGTGGGTGTGAAGGTGGAGGCGGGGGTGGGTGTGAAGGTGGAGGCGGGGGTGGGTGTGAAGGTGGAGGCGGGGGTGGGTGTGAAGGTGGAGGCGGGGGTGGGTGTGAAGGTGGAGGCGGGGGTGGGTGTGAAGGTGGAGGCGGGGGTGGGTGTGAAGGTGGAGGCGAGGGTGGGTGTGAAGGTGGAGGTGAGGGTGGGTGTGAAGGTGGAGGTGAGGGTGGGTGTGAAGGTGGAGGTGACAGTAGGTGTGGAGGTGGAGGCGGGGGTGGGTGTGAATGTGGAGGTGAGGGTGGGTGTGAAGGTGGAGGTGACAGTAGGTGTGGGGGTGGAGGCGGGGGTGGGTGTGAATGTGGAGGTGAGGGTGGGTGTGAAGGTGGAGGTGACAGTAGGTGTGGAGGTGGAGGCGGGGGTGGGTGTGAATGTGGAGGTGAGGGTGGGTGTGAAGGTGGAGGTGACAGTAGGTGTGGAGGTGGAGGCGGGGGTGGGTGTGAAGGTGGAGGCGGGGGTGGGTGTGAAGGTGGAGGCGGGGGTGGGTGTGAAGGTGGAGGCGGGGGTGGGTGTGAAGGTGGAGGCGGGGGTGGGTGTGAAGGTGGAGGCGAGGATGGGTGTGAAGGTGGAGGCGGGGGTGGGTGTGAAGGTGGAGGCGGGGGTGGGTGTGAAGGTGGAGGCGGGGGTGGGTGTGAAGGTGGAGGCGGGGGTGGGTGTGAAGGTGGAGGCGAGGATGGGTGTGAAGGTGGAGGCGGGGGTGGGTGTGAAGGTGGAGGCGGGGGTGGGTGTGAAGGTGGAGGCGGGGGTGGGTGTGAAGGTGGAGGTGACAGTAGGTGTGGAGGTGATAAGAGAGACTTGAGTGGTGAGTGATGGAATGATGCCGATATTGGTGGCCATGTTAGTGGTGCTGCTGCTGAGGACAGGGAGGTGATGCCAATGGTGAGAACAATCACTTTGAGAAGAGTGTCTCTTAGAGTAATATCCTTGATGTAGGCCCCTTTTTTAAACATGGATGCTCACACCAGCAAGGTGTGGACTCTCTTCGTGTTATTCCTAGAAGACTCTCTTCCCAGTCAGTGTCTCTGATGAGCATTTGTCTGCAGGTCAAAGAAGATGGTGCAGATACCCTGTGCCTTAAATAGCCCGAGGGAAGCACTGAGCATGCTTAGTCCAACTGGTGTTGTCAACCCAGAAAGGACCAGACTTGGGGCTTGGTTGCTAGAGTCAGGAGTAGAACCTGGAGACAGGCCCTCTTATTTCAGGAAGGCAGCAAGCCTGTGACCACAGTCACGTGGGTTAGCAGAGGCCCTTCTGCATGGATGCAGAGTGGCCCAGAGCCACTGAGGTTATGGTGGACAGGAAGTGGGACTTCACTAAGGTGTCAGAGAATGAAACGAAGAGAACAGACATGTGGGTGTGGGACTGCTGGATTTGATGGACACCTCACAGCCCAAGGTGCTTAGGTGCCTTCCTAGCAGCGAGAATAGAGGCAATGGCAGCAAGAAGGTTCTAGAAGGAGCCCAAGCGTGTGTTCTCAGGCCATCACCGGGAATCACAGTCTCTGGCAAGGGCTTACAAACCTCTCTCTTATTGTGAACATCAACACACAAAACGCTGTCAGACCTGCTATGACTAATCTCTGAGTCTTTTCATTACCCATGGGCGATCTGCCACCGGTGCCACACACCCCACCAACAAGGGCTGGCCCGTCCTGGCCTCTGCCAAGACCCCAGGCGAGGTGCTGGTCTAGCCAGCCCTGGTGTGGAGTATAGGCCAACCTCCCCAGCTTGTTGCCCAGCCTGTGGGCCTTGCCAGGTGTCAGGTTCAATTTCCCACCCCTCTTTTCCAGAGAACCAAACATCTTGTCCCTCTGCAATCTGGGTCCTCCCAGGCCGCCTTCTTGGAAACGAGACAGTCCCTGGGGGAGGAACGCTCTTTCTCACCAGGCAGGGCAGGACGGGACAGCATGAAAAAAATGTTGCTCAATGGATCTGTCACCCGTGGAAGCCACGCTCTATTGTTAGTCAGAAGGAACGAGGGGGCAAAGTAAACCGGGACAATGTGTCCAGAGATCTGAGGCTCTTCCCACCTTCTGTCCCCAGGACTGGTTCCCTTGGCAAATAGAGCACATGAGTAACGGACTGTTGAGCCCCATCCCACCTTCCATTAGACACCGGAATCCCGTCCCCCAGCCAACCCGAAACCCCTTGCGTAAGTTCACACTCACCACTTTTATTGAAATAACAACTTTATTGAGATACACGTCACACACAGTACAATCCATGCGCTAAATTGGGTAACCTAATAATCTTAGAGAGTTGTGTAATAGTCTCCGCCCCCCCCCCCCGCCGATTCTAGAGCTTTCTCATCCAACCCTTTTCTACTCCCCAAGTTTTTGTTATGATTCTTTCCTTGCTGTTGTTGTTTGCCTTAAACTTGGATCAAATAATTGACCAGAAGCAACTTAAGGGAGAAAGCGCTTGCTTTGGCTCACAGTTTGAAGGTACGGGTCATCATGGTGTGGAGGGCCTGGGGACAGGAGTGTGAGCAGCTGGCCACACTGTGTCCACCGTCAGAAAGCACAGGTGAGGATTGGTGCTTAGAACACTTGTCCTTTGTTGTTGTTTGTTTGTTTGTTGCTTGTTTTAAGAGACAGGTTCTTACTACGTAGCTCTGGTTGTTCTAGAACTTGCTCTGTAGACCAGGCTGGCCTCGAACTCAGAGATCCGCCTGCCTCTGCCTCCCGAGTGCTGGGATCAAAGGCGAGCACCACCACCGCCCGGCTCTACTTTCTGCTTTTTTATAAAGTTCAAAATCCCCAGTCCTTACAACAATGCTACCTGAAGTTAGGGTGGATTTTTTTTTCTCTCTTCAGTTAGCCCTGTCTAGAACATCCCTCACAGACATCCCCAGAGGTTTGTTTCCATGGTGATTCTAAATCTCATCAAGTTGACAACCAAGGTTAATCACCACACATCTGCAGTCACTCAGCCACCTGCCACCTCATGCCTCTCAAAGCCCAGCTGAGGATGATGGCCAACAGGAGACAAGGATGCCATGTGGCCTTAGAGAAACACCATGTCTGTCCACACCATGATAACCTTGTCTAAATCTGGACCACAAGGCCCTCAAAAAAGAAGAAGTGGTGTGCATGAACTTCTGTATTAGAGATGGGAAGGTGGCATTGTGGCCACAGGTCAGCAGAATCTAGCTGGGGCGACTCATGCTGGCCGGGTAGAGTTAGGAGACTCTATGGGCAGCCACAGACCTGAAATATCAGTCTGGGTTGCGGTCCACAAGAGATGGCCCAGCTTGCCCAGGACATTAAGAGCCTAGTGTGCGTAGATGGGAGGCCAGGGAAGAACAACTATGTGGATGACTATTTGGAGCAGACTTAGGTCTGCCATTTGGGTACTCCCTACACTAAACATGTTCCCCAGGGCTTGCGGGCCAGCCAGGCTAGCTGAAGCAGTGAACTGCAGGTTCAGCAAGGGACCCTGTCTCCGAAAATAATGTAGACGGTTTGGAGATACAGCTCCGAGGTTAAGAGTGCTTGCTGCGTGGCTGGAGAGGTGGCTCAGGGGTCAGGAACACTGGCTGCTCTTCCAGAGGACCTGTTTGATTCCTACCAGCCATGTGACAACTCATATTAAAAACTGGGGAGTCGGAGACAATAAAATGGTTTCTCCAAAGGGCTGGGGGAAAGCTGTCAACCTAGACATCTTCAATTAAAACAGCTGTGTAGTTGTTTTTTTTCCTTTTTGCTCTTTGGGGACCTGTCACCCAGCTCCCAAATAAATACATGGAGACTTATTTTTATGAATGCCTGGCCTTAGCTTGACTTGTTTCTAGCCGGCTTTTCTTAAATTATCCCATCTACCTTTTGTCTCCAGGATTTTGCCTTTTCTATTCTATATACCTCTTTTTCCTTTTTCCCCCATGTCTGGCTGTGAAGCTCTGTGGCTGACCCCTAGAGTCCTCCTCTCCTCCTCTTCTCCTTCCTCCTCCCTTCCTTCTCTCATTTATTCTCTCTGCCTGGCATCCCCACCTACTTCTCTCTCCTGCATTGCTATTGGCCATTCAGCTCTATATTAGACAAATCAGGTGTTTTAGACAGGCAGAGTAAAACACAGCTTCACAGAGTTAAACAAATGCAAGATAAAGAAAGCAACACATCTTTGCATCATTAAACAAATATTCCACAGTGTAAACAAAAGTAACACACCTTAAACAACTAATATTCCACAATACAGGTGGGCCAGTAAGATGACTCAGCGGGTAAAAGCACTCTATGCAAGCCCGAGGACCTGAGTTCTACTCCCGAGACCCATGTTAAAAGTCAGGTGCAGGGGCTGGACTCTAATTCCAGTACTACTGTGGTGAGGTGGAAGGTAGAGACAGGAGAAGCACTCCTAGTCACGGGCAGTGTCAATATAGGATCCTTGGGGCCAGTGTAACAGCTCTTGGGTAAAGGGGCTTGCTTGGCTAAGCCTGAGCAGTTGAATTTGATCCCCAGGACCTTCTCAGTGGAAGAAGACTCCCACAAGCTGTTCTCTGACCTTTGGACCAAATGCTAACACTTGAGTGTGCATACAACAAACACCTAACCAAGTGTAAAATGAACTTTTAAAAAAAAATATGAGAGAAGAAGGGGCTAAAGAGATGGCTTAGTGGTTAAGAGTAGGGTTCTGCTTTCATAGAATACCCGAGGCTCCCAACACCCTCATTAGGCAGCTCACAGTCACCTGTAACTTCAACTTGAGGTGATTCAACACCCTCTTGTGGCCTCAGGGGCACACACACACACACACACACACACACACACACACACGTGACATCCATTCACACAAACACAGACACATACATATAAATAAAAATATTTTGTTTATAAGTAAATATATACACGTTTCCTGGGTGAATGGCGCATGTCTTTAAGTTCAGCACTCAAGAAGCAGAGGCAGGTAGATCTCTGTGAGTTAGAGCTACCTGGTCTACACAGAGTTCCAGGCCAGTCAGAGTTACATAGTGAGACCCTGTCTCAAAGAGAATTTGTGAGAGAAGAGAAATAAGATGAGCTCCAAAGCATCTCACCAAACATTAGGAAAATTAATGCGCTTCTAAGAAGCTAATATACTCCATAGAGGCAAATAATAATATTAGAGAATTAGGAAATGTCTTGAATTGTGGTCTGGAGAGAAGGCTTTAACTGGTAAAGTCCTTGTTTTGCAAGCATAGAGAAGCTGAGTTCAAACCTCAGAACCCACAGTAAAAGGTACATGGTGGTGCGTGCTTGTAATCCAAGAACTAGGAAAGTTATTCAATTATCTTAGCCTCTTCTCAGAACCAGGTACTCCACTGTAATTGTGGACCAGGCTCTAAAACACCTTTAACCAGTTCTATCCAGTCTTTAGGGATAATTCTATTACAAACCATCCATGAGTTTATAACATTTGCTTCACAAAAGGTGAATGCATGCCATATGAGACTATTGCTTCCTTGAATCTCCTTAAATCTAATATTGACACAGGAATCCAGTTAGCTGTAACAGAGCCTTTGCCATTTGGAAATTCCTATAAAGTTACTGGACATATTAAGGTTGGTTGTCTGAAAACCTTAGGCTGTTTCTCTTTAACCTTATAAAGCAATGCTGAAATTGGTTCTCCATTAAATTCCTCCGTCTGGATTTGAATATCTCTGTGATCTGTTTTACTAGGTTTTTCTAAGGCTTGTATCTTAGCACTCAGATTAACCAACTTTTTTAGTGATAAAATAAAAATGATAGTGTTGTTGTAATGTTTACAATTAACATTACATAAATCACATCTAAATTAGTTATCCTCTCATTTAATCAATTTTCAAACTGTCAAGCATATTATCATACAGAGACCCAAATCCCTCCATTGTAATGATTTTTCCTATTTTGCAATGTGGGAAAAACTCTTTTAACTAATTCCTCTCTTTAAGAACTCCCAATTGTCTTACCAAATCCACCAACGATGTTGATGAAGATGTGAGGCTGATTGCTGCTACATAGATCAATAAAGGCCTGACTGGATTTCAAGGTAGCTACCTAGTTTGGCAGCAGCCGGGGAAGGAGGTTTGGGGGAGCCCTGCCAGGAGAGAAAAAAGAAAACCCTAGCTGGTAGGGTGACTCCACAGTGACTCCAGCTGCTTGGAGCTTTGGCCTATGCCAGTGACTGTATAGTGATAGGCAAACTTTTTCTTTCTTTCATAAATTTGTACCCCAAACACTGGGCACCAAATGTAGCACAAATAATAAAAAAAAAAAAAAGAGACAACTATTAGGGCTCAACCTGAAGATCAGAAAAGCAAAGCAGCCAGCCACTGTCTGTTACCTCTACCTCAGACCGAAAATGGATGATCCTGCCTCCAGGAATCCTCAGATGGAGACTGAGAATGAGAGCTGTCTCCTCCCGTTTTATACTCCTCTCTAGTGCTGGGATTAAAGGTGTGCCCCAACACCACCAGGCCTCAGTGGCTAACGAGTGTGGCTGCTGGGACTAAAGGGGTGTACCACCACTGCCTGGCCTGGGTGGCTGACTAGTGTGGCTGCTTTGCACTGACCTTCAGGCAAACTTTATTTATGAAAACACAGCTAATACACCACTATAATAGACAGTCCCTGCTAGGACAGTGACTAGTGAAGCCATGGGAGCTGTCCCACAGTGGAAAACTATAGGGCCACCAGTGTGCTAGGCACACCTATGAAAGCTGTCGGTGTGAGACAGTGACTCATAGAACAGGTTGCGGACTAAGGCCCACGGAACAAGGGCTCTTTGGTAAACCAAATCTCCACGTGGAGTTTGTGTGTGAATGTATGTGTGGTATATATGTATGTGTGTGTGTGTGTGTGTGTGTGCGTGCGCACAAGTGTGTGCAAATGCAGCAAGAGTAACTGTTGAGTGGTAGGCATCTTCCTCAATCACTGAACACATTCATTTTTAAATGTTTTTTATTGTTCTTATTTTGCGTGTGTGAGTCCATGTATGTGAGTGCAGGCAGGATGCCAAGGCACATACATGGAATTCAGAGGACAACTTTTAGGCATTGATTCCACCCTTCCACTGTGAGATTCTGGGATTGAACTTGAGTTGTTATATATACTCAGTCAGCACCTTCACTGGCTGAATCACCTTTCTGGCCCGTGTCACCTGAATTTTGATCGAGAGTCTATCCCTAAAAGCAGAGCTCACCAATCCAGCTAGGTAGGTGGACTAACAGGTACCTGGGATCTGCCTGTCTCCAAGTCCCCAGCACTGGAGTTACAGACTTATGCTACACAGCAAGCTTTTATATGTGTGGGAGCATCTCTGCTGGGCTACACCTGGCCTGGTTCCAGGGTGCTAGCCCCTAGTCCTAGTCCATCTTTTGTTTGATTGGTACCTTTTTGTTTCTCTTGTTGCCCTATATGAATCTTGCCGAGAGTTTCCCAAGTCTATGCAAGTCTTGGTTGGGGAGGGAACTCAAAAACCACGATGGCCCCCTTTATGGAGAATTTGCACTTGGCATTGTCCCTTTGGAAGCTTCCTCAAGTTGTTTTGAGCGTAAGGAAATCAACTGACTAAGGTGCAAATCAGAGAACAAAACAGAAGCCCTCAGCGAAGGGAAGGGAAGGTGGTTCAGTTCAGACTGGACCCCTCTGCAGCCAAGAAAGGGTAAATTCAGCCGGGCGGTGGTGGCGCACGCCTTTAATCCCAGCACTCGGGAGGCAGAGGCAGGTGGATCTCTGTGAGTTCGAGGCTAGCCTGGTCTACAAGAGCTAGTTCCAGGACAGGCTTTAAAAAAGCTACAGAGAAACCCTGTCTCGAAAAACAAACAAACAAAAAAAACAAAAACAAAAAAAAACAAAAAAAGAAAGGGTAAATTCATTCTTTTTTATTTTAGAATTTTTTTAAGATTGATTTATTTATTATGTAGACAGTGGTCTGCTTGCAGGTATGTCTGTCCTCTAGAAGAGGGCACCAGATCTTACTACCGATGTTTAGGAACCACCATATGGTTGCTGGGAATTGAGCTCAGGACCTCTGCAAGAGCAGCCAGTGCTCTTAACCACTGAGCCATCTTTCCAGCCCCAAGTAAATTCATTCTTAAGGTGTCTCTGAGTATCTTTTCACTGTGCCATGACATGCATGGCTGCTGGAATCAAGTTTGGGTCTTCATGTTTGCATGGCAAATTCTTTACCAAATCAGACACCTCCCTAGCTCTTGTTTGAGACAAAATCTTGCTATTTAGCCCAGGCTGGCTTTGAATTTTCAAATCCTCTTGCTTCAGCCTCTTGAGTGCTGGAATTACAAGTGAACCACTGTACCTTACTGCGACTCTGTTTCTTCAAGAGAGGATCTCAAGTAGCCCAGGCTGGTCTTGAAGTTACTGTTTGATTAAAAGTGAAATCCCAGACCTCTGACACCCCTATATCCAAGAGGTCTGGGATGACTGGAAGTGTCACCCAGCCCCTGGCCTCGGAGTTGTCTTGATCCAGACTCCAACTCCAAGCCTGCCAAGCGCTGACCTCTCCCCTGGGAGGTTCAGGACCACTCCCACAGGGTATTTAGTTGGCCTCCCAGAGAAGAAACATGTGGTCTCTGGGGTTTTCATGGGCTCCTCTACCTGCCATGCTATCCCGGTCCACCTGGGAGTGCAGCATTTATTAAATGTGGGCATTTTTAATTTGGTCTAATTTGGTCTGATTGGAATTATTTTGTGTCGGCAGAGAGGCTCTTAGGAATATTCCTAACAGTTACTGTCAAGGATAACCTTGAACTCTCAGTTCTCCTCTCTCTACCTCCATGCATGAATCACACTCAATGTCTTTATTCTTACTTGTTTTTCCCTCTCGGTGTAGGAATATTCTAGTTCCACCACTGTATTTTGGAAGAAAATAGCTTATTTTGATTTCACGAGCCAACACTGGAAAGGCATTAGTCTGGGGATGAATCATGCCTTGAGCCCTATCCATATCTGATTCAGATGAGACTTTGGGCTTTGAACTTTCTAGCTGATACTGGAACAAGTTAAGACTTGTGGGACGCTGGGGATAGAACGAACATATTTTGTATTGTTTAAGGAGGACATGTGGGGCTGGGGAGATGGCTTAGTCAGTAACATGCTTGATTTCCATCCCTCAGGTCTGCGGGGAAAAAAAAGCCAAGAGTAATGGCACACACTTGTAACCGCAGTGCTGGGGAGGTGGGGGCAGGTAGATTCTTAGGGTGTACCCAGCCCTGAACTGGTTCAGTCAAGCTCACCTACTTGGCAAGTTCTAGTCCAGTAGAGATCTCCCCCTAAAAACAAGGTGGGCAAAGTCCTGAGGAACGACACTTAAGGTTGACATTTAGCCTCAACATGTAGGCACATGTTCTTGCACATTCACTTGAAAACACTCCCCTTACATGCCTACATGCGTGTGCACACACACACACTCACACATGCACACACAAAAGACATGAGTTTTGGAGGTTAGGGATAGATGCCACGGATAGGATGTTCTCCCCCAAAATTTCATATGCTAGAACCTTAGTTCCTAAAACAGCAACGATGGGTCTTAGTGGGAGCTGGTGAGGTCATGACGGTCCACATCATGAATGGATTACTGTGGTTCTCCCCACCCTTCTCTTAATGTTACATCAGACCACAGCATGCCCTCCCTCCACGGCTCCAGTCTCCCCACCACCTCCCCTGACCCCCAGATCCACTCCTCCCCTGTTTCCCTTCAGAAAAGGGAAGTCCTCCCAGAGATATCAATCCAACAGGGCATAACAAGTTACAGTAAGACTAGGCACAGACCTTCGTATCAAGGCTGGGCAAGGCAACCCAGTGGGAGCTAAAGGGATTCTAAGCAGGCTCCATCTCTAATCCATGTCCCACAGACCCTCACTGGGAGATTCTAGGGAGGTGTTATACCACTGAGCTACAGCCCCAGGCCTCTTTCTATTCTTCATTTTGAGACAGAATCTTACTAGGTTACTCAGGCTGGCTTTGAATTCGCTCTGTATATCCCAGACAGAGCTTCAACTTGACATCCTCTTTCTTCAACCTCTCAAATGACTGGGCTGAGAATCCTGCACTGACAGTCCTGGCTCGTTCTTCTTCATGGGTGAATAGTAAGTGGTCTGTTATGAATATATATCATATTTTCTCTATTCATTCATCCATGGATGGGCACCTGGATTGATTTCATATGTGAGCTGTTTTCTGTTGCGAATGGCGCCATAATAAACATGGGCATGCAGGGATGGCTTTGGTATCCTGATTTTATTTCCTTTGGATATATAAATCAGAAGTGGGCTAACTGGATTATATGGTAGATTTAGTTAGAAACCAACAACCAAAACCCACAGTTCACTTCATATGCGATGATGAGAGATGGAAAATCTTCCCCAAAGACCAAGACAGGACAGAGTGTCTGTGTATTGCATGTACATTCCAGATTGTATTAGATATTCTATCTAGGGCAATTAGGCAAAAGAAATAAATAGAGGTATCCAGATAGGAAAAAAAATGAAATATAGCTCTATTAACACAATGACCTCATATATAGGAAATCTTAAAGCTTACACATACACACGCACACACATACACACACATTAGAACTAATTAATGATGTCAGGAGAATTATAAAATATAAGTATACAAAAATGAAGAATGAATTTGGGGGCTATGAACAATCCAATAAGAAAGTTAAGGAAACAAATTTTTACAAGGAATGTGGGGCCAGCATCATGGCCCAACTGGTAAAGGAATTTGTTACCAAGTCTGAAGACCTGAGTTTGGTCCCCAAGGACCCACATGGTGGAAAGAGAGAACCAACTCCTTCCTACAAGTTGTCCCTGGGGCTTGCTGAGCATCTACACTAGATAAAACAGTAAGTTCCAGATGCCAGTGGAGGCCTTATCTCTCAAGATGGCCACGGTGAATGGTGCCTGAGGAACAGCACCAAGGTTGATTTCTGATCTACACGCACACCTGCAGGCATGCAGCTGTGTTCAGTTATTTATTTATTACTGGAGCGCACGCCATGGTCCACATGTGGAGTTAGAGGATAGGTCTGTGGAAGCAGTTCTCTCCTTCCCCCATTGCTTAGGTTATGGGGATTGAACGTGGATCACCAGGCTTATACAGCAATCACTATTTTTTTAATATTGAAACAACAACAGCAATAAAAATGCACCTAAAATTGAAACTTCCAGAAGAATCTCTTTCTGAAGCTGCTGAGCTTCACATTGGATTTGAGACTTTCATTACTAAATCAGTCAGTGCTCTGATGGACCACATCCCCACACACATATACACATACACACAACACACACATACACACACATCCATACACATGCACATACATACACAGGCACATAAACACACGTACATAAACATCCGTACACATGCACAAACATACAAAGGCACATACGCACACGTACATACACATACACACACCTGTACACAAACACACACATACACGGGCACATACACACACATCCATACACTGACACACATACACATTCATACGCTGACGCACATACACACACATCCATACACAGACACACACATACACAGACACAAACACACATATGCATACACGTGCACACACCCAACCACATACACAGTACACAACAGAGTTAAAAGAAGAAACACAATTAGCTTTATATTCTTTTTCAGGACTTCTGTACTGGCTGCTGGGGTTGTAGACACATGTCATCATACCCCAGTTTTTTAATGTGGGTTCTTGAGATTGAACTCAAATCCCCACAAAGTACCACATGCACTTTACTGGCTGAGCTATCTTTCCAGTCCCCAGTGACCTTTGTTGGGTTTTTTTCATATTTTTACAAAAGACAAATGGCCATTTAATGCACAAATAATGGTAATTTGCTGGAGCTTCATAACCTACAGGAACCAGACATTTGACAAGAAAATATCTAAGTCTGGGTGGAGAGAAATATTGCACATGGCATTAATTACACAGTATGTAAAAAGAGAATGTTACTTGAAAGGAGATTAATGTTAAGGATGCATGCTATCAGCCCTAAATGAATCACCAAACATAAAAAAGCCTAAGATACACCTAACTGTTGTGTGACTTTTCTGAGGGAGATATGACAAATCTCCCCTTACCTAAGATAGGGAACCACAGAACCATCAAAGTCCAAATTGGCAAACCAATGAGTTTATTGGGGATACTCACCAGGCAGAAATGACTCAATGATAGCTGCATCATTGAAAGTGTACCCCATAATGGGTGACCACATATGAAAGCTGGACCCCTGAGATTCTCTGCAGTACTTGTAGGTCACAGTCTGCTCTCTCTCTCCATGAATACTTACTGTTTATATAGCCTTGGAGAGGGTGGGAGCTTGTGAATCTTGTAAGCCTCAGAAACCTTTTGAGACTTGTGAGTTGCTTACATCCTGAATCATGATGTATGAAAATATTTCTACTTGGTGGACTTTGCTACAAAACAGGAACAAACTAATGGATGAGATTAAGTGGATTATAAACATTACAATCAATTGAAAAGAATACAAAAAATTAAAAATAAACAAGATATCAAGAAGTCAGATATCCAAATGGAAGATCTAAACCCCACCTTATCAATAATTACATAAAATGTAAATAGTTTTTGTAAACAATTAGCAAATTATAGCCTAAAGACCAAACAAGGCCTGTAGCATATACTCAGGTGGCCATTTAGCTGATGAAGTCATGCATGTGTCTTAGTGTTTAAAGCGAAAAGGGGAGAGAGAAAAGAAATCAGTGAAGACCAGATGTGGCCCATAAACTGTGAAGCATTTTTTCTTATACCCTTACAGAAAATTTTTCTAAAGTGATTCTCAAAATGTCTCCATAAAATGCAGAGATTGTCAGAGATTGCTGCCTACAAGAAACCAAGGATCGATGTGAAGATGCAAATAAGTTAAAAGTAAAGGAAAGGGGCTAAAGAGACGACTCCACAGGTAGAAGCACTACCAAGCCTGATGACCCAAATTTGATCCCCAAGACCTACATGGTGGAAGGAACACAAAATCATGCAATTTGACCTCTGACTTCAACACATCTGCCAAGGTGTATGTGCAGACATACACACACACACACACACACACACACACACACACACATACAATGTAATTGAATATTTTTAAAAGTAAAAATATAAAGTACATCACATTAACACTAGTCAAAGCAAAGCCAGAGTGGTTAAATTAATAATTATCAAACAAACGGTACCAGCAATGAGAAAGTTCAGGTCATAATAATAAAGGTCAGTTCATCAAATGGCTCCAACAATTCTAAATGTTTATGTTCCTAGGGAAAGAGACTGAAAACATAGAAGCAAAAAATTCCAAATAGAAACAGCTGTGTCAACAACTGTCTTTGGAAATCTCAGCCATTTGTAGGATGAAGACAGGCCATCAGTAATGAATAGAAGATTTGAACAATACTGTCAACTGGCTGGGAGGACATTTCTGGAGCCACACAGTTAATGACAGTAGAAGAGTTCATGTATAAATGGAAAATTCACCAAGGAAACAAAACTAAATTCTAGGCCACAAAATCAGTCTCAGTAAATTTAAGAGGATCTAAAACTTTAGAGAAAAAGATTTGCTATTCGGGGTGTGGTGGCACTTGCCTTTCATCTCAGCACAGGGTGTTACAAATACTTCCTCCTAAGATCAAAACCTTCCATTTTGGAGGGAAGCTCACTAAGACACAGAATGTTTACACGAATGTGAAACAATGGGATAGTCTAAGGGAAAGTGAAACCTTCCAGGATACAGGAAAGCTCCTTAAGACAACTCAAATAGCTTCAGGAAGTCCCTGAAACTGGTTAGCCTCTCTAGAAGCCTTCCTCTACATTCATGTATATAAGCTATATGCATTGCTGAGAGACATTCTCAGAGAGCTGAGATGCCTAGAAGAGGATCAGGCTAGCAGAGTTGCCTGGAAAGGACACTCTCCAACCTGCTCAACTGCTGTGCAATGTGCTCTGAGTTTCCAGCTTTTGTGAGCTGTCACACATGCTTGGGTTGAGCTTTAGTGATGCAATTGTCTTTGAGTTCTAATTGTTTCTTGTATTTTGGTTAGGAACCTAGCCTTTAATGACAGATCCATCTCTCTGGCCCCCATCTGTTTCTTCAAGTAACCCCTTACCCATATTCTTGTGAGTAACCCCAATAAAACCCACTGGCTCACCAAGTTGCAGTTGGTGATGTCCTTACTTTGTTCTGTTGCTAGTTCCCCATCTGGGGTGAGTAGACTTTCATGTACATCTCCCTAGGAATCGTGTCACACAAGACTTCGAGGGCAGAGGTCAGCCTGGTCTACATAGTGAGTTCCAGGCTAGCCAGAGCTACACTGCCAATAATTTTTTATTACATTTATTTATTATGTGTTATGTGCTTGTGAACACATCATGATGGTGGAGGTCAGTGGGTAACCTATTGGAGTCAGTTTTGACAGGTCATAATTAGGCCAAAGTCAGAGAAAATATTGCAAAGCAACCAGAGAAAAATTATAAGTCATATACAAGGCAGTATCTAAATGACTAAGGATTTAGCATCTGAAGCCATGAGGGCCACAAGTAACATATTTTAGTGTTGAAAGGTCGGTCTATGAGCTGAGAAGGTAGTTCAGTGGTAGGGTAATTGCCTACCATGCATGAAGCCCCAAGTTCAATTCTCAGCACTACAAAATGGAGAGAAAAAAATAAATAAAAATTGTGAATCCACAATTCTATCTACATATAATGAAATGTCTTTCAGGAATGAGTGTGAAATAAAGGTATTTTGAGGTTAAGGGAAAAAAAATCAAGAGCATCAGCAGCAACAGAATTGCACTGGAAGAGATAAAAAGAGAAGTTATTTTCACACAGGACAAAAACTAGTCCCAGAGGGGATTTAAGAACCCCAGGAATAAATAAGCTAGCTAAAGTAGCAGACATAACAAACAAGAGTAAGAGATCCTATTTCTTTTTTACTTTTTACTCTTAGGCTCTTTGAAACATGTATGACAGACACTCAAGGGCAGGAGGTATGGGGCAGTGGATCTAAAGCACTTGCTGGGCAACTCTGACGCTAGGTCCATTTCTAGACCCTACATAGAAAAGTCAGAGGTAGTGCCTGCATCCACAATCCCGCTCCAGCATTCTTCCAGTAGGATGGGAGACAGAGACCGAAGGCTTTTTTGGAAGCTTGCTCAGGAAATAGCAAGAGAGACTGTGCCTCAAAAATAAGGTGCTTGCAAACCATTATCCTCTGACCTCCCACAGGTGTGTAGCACACATGCACTCCTCCAACACACACGAATGTGCGCACACTAAGTAATCTTAAAAGCAAAATTTATGATACCGTCTAACAATTTTTAAACTTAGCTTTATTTTAGAACTGCTTTAGATTCTTAGGCAGTTTTTGGTGCCTCGGACAAAACACATGTTAGCAGAATAACATAGAAAAACTTGGGGGGGGGGATGGACTTATATGGCAATGAGTTTCCTACCTGTCACTAGAACTGATAAAATATTAATTCTAAGCTGAATGTAAAAAGTTCAGTGTATATAGTATGTAATAATGTGTGTATACATACTAGTGTATAGTGTATATATGCATGGGTGTGTGTACTTTTTTGTACATATATACACACACATATAATATAGTCACATGACTGTAGTGAACATAATTGCTTTATTGACTGATTTTCCAGAAAGAACATCTATTTTTTAATACATATGTGTGTGTATATAGTTAAAGAGAGAGATTCTTTTTTTTTTTTTTTTTTTGGTTTTTCGAGACAGGGTTTCTCTGCAGTTTTAGAGCCTGTCCTGGAGCTAGCTCTTGTAGACCAGGCTGGTCTTGAACTCACAGAGATCCGCCTGCCTCTGCCTACCGAGTGCTGGGATTAAAGGCGTGCGCCACCACCGCCCTGCTAAAGAGAGAGATTCTTAGAGAAACCATTAGACATCCTACTATGCAAAAATAAAATTAAACATTAAACAATATGATGCATGATAATAGAAACAACAGAGACAGGCATTAGAGTTCAACCTGAAGGTCAGAAAAACAAAGCAACTAGTCACTGGCTCTTATCTCAACCTCAGTCCGAAAATGGAGATCCTGCCTCCAGGAAACCTCAGAATAAGACTGAGGGCTGTCTCTTCCTGTTTTATAATCCTCTAGTTTTGGGATTAAAGGCGTGCACCACTACTGCATGGCTACTGTGGCTACTGGGAGTAAAGGTGTGTGTTATTGCTGCCTGGTCTGTAAGGCTGGTCAGTGTGGCTGTTTTACTTTTCTGATCCTCAGGCAAGCTTTATTTATTAAAATACCACGATAGCAATGTCCAATCAACTCAAAAGAAAGAGCGACCCAATGAGACAGTTCAACAAGTAAAGACTCTTGTTGCCAAACTGGATGGTCTGAGCTAAATCCCTACAACCCACAAGATGCATGGAGAGAATCAGCTCCCGCGGGTTGTGCTCTGACCTTCACACATTCATCATGGCGTGTATATACGTACGCACTTAAGCACACACAATAAATAAGTAACAAAATGTGATTAAAAATTCTTAAAGAATGAAAAGAAAAATCATGAAGCAAACAGAAAACAGTGCACAAAATGATAAGCTCAAACCAAGCCTGTCAATCATCACAAGAAATATAAATGATCTAATCACACAAACTTAAAAGACAAAGACTACCAGGCAAGTTTTTCTTTTAAGGGCATGACTTTTAAAATTACTTTGAGTAATTTTAAAAATTAAAGAATCTAAAAAGATATACTGTGTGAACATTAATTAAAAGAAGAATGATGTGATTGTGTTAATGTCAGAAAAAACATTAGAGAAAGAAATTATAATTTGAATAAAAATAGATATTATGTGATGATAAAAACCCAACATAGAGAGGACCCAGTTCAGTGGGTAAAGGTGCCTGCTACAAAGTTTGATGATTTGAGTTCAATACCCAGAACCTACAGGGTAGAAAAGTACTGATTCCTACAGTCATTCTCTAACCTCCACTTTCACACTGTAGCAAGTACACACACACACACACACACACACACACACACATTCACACATATACAGTGTATATACATTGTGTGTAAATGTATTATGGATAGAGAGAAGGCTCTGTGGTTAAGCACTGGCTGCTCTTACAGAAGACCTGGTTTGACATTTTCTTAAGAGCCTTTCGGCCATTAGAGAATCCTGTTGAGAGTTTTCTGTTTAGGTCCGTACTCCATTTAACCCATTTTTTATTGGATTATTTGTTCTTTTAATGTCTAATTTCTTGAGTTCTTTGTATATTTTGGAGATCAGTCGTCTGTCGGATGTGAAGTTGGTGAAGATCTTTTCCCATTCTGTAGGATGCTGTTTTTTGTCTTGTTAACTGTGTCCTTTGCTTTACACAAGTTTCTCGGTTTTAGGAGACCCCATTTATTAATTGTTGTTCTCAGTGTCTGCACTATTGGGGTTATATTTAGAAAGTAGTCTCCCGTGCCAATGTGTTCAAGTGTACTTCCCATTTTCTCTTCTATGAGGTTTGGTGTGGTTGGTTTTATATTGAGGTTGACGATCCATTTGGACTTGAGTTTTGTGTATGTCAATAGATATGAATCTATTTGCATTCTTCTACATGCTGACATTCAGTTATGCCAGCACTATTTGTTGAATATGTCTTTCTTTTTTCACTTTATAATCTTAGCTTCTTTGTCAAAAATCAGGTGTTCGTATGTTGTATGAGAGGCTGCTTGTTTGTTCCCGGCTGTCCAGACTCCTGAAATAACCACATAGAAACTATATTAATTATGAGCCAGGAGGTGGTGACACATGCCTTTAATCCCAGCACTTGGGAGGCAGAAGCAGGCAGATCTCTGTGAGTTCGAGGCCAGCCTGGTCTACAAGAGCTAGCTCCAGGACAAACTCCAAAGCCACAGAGAAAACCTGTCTCGAAAAACTAAAAACAAACAAACAAACAAAAAAACCCCAAAAAAACCCTCAACTATATTAGTTAAACCACTGCTTAAATATTAACCCATTTTTATTAATCTGTGTATCGTCACGAGTCTGTGACTTACCAGGTGAAGTTCTGGCATTTGTCTCTGGAGGGGCTACATGGCTTCTCTCCGACTCCAACTCCCTTCTCCCAGCATTCAGTTTAGTTTTCCCTGCCTAGCTCTGCTCTACCCTATCACAGGTCCAAAACAGCTTCTTTATTAACCAGTGGTATTCACAGCATACAGAGGGGGAATCTCACACAATTCATAGGTATGTGGATTGACATCCGGGTCTTTGATTAGATTATGCCAGTACCAAGCTGTTTTCATTACTGTAGCTCTGTAATAGAGTTTGAAGTCAGGGATGGTGATGCCTCTAGAAGTTCCTTTATTGTACAGGATTGTTTTGGCTAGCCTGTGTTTTTGTTTTCCATGTAAAGTTAAATATTGTTCTTTTGAAATCTGTGAAGAATTTTGCTGGGATTTTGATAGGCATTGCATTGAATTTGTAGACTGCCATTTTTACTATGGTAGTCTGACCTATCCAAGAGCATGGGAAATCTTTCCATTTTCTGATGTCTTCTTTGGTTTCTTTCTTTAAGAATTTAAAGTTCTTGCCACACAGGTGCTTCACTTGTTTGGTTAGAGTTACCCCAAGATATTTTATGTTTTTTGTGACTGTTGTGAAGTATGATGTTTCTCTGATTTCTTTCTCAGCCCATTTATCATCTGTATATAGGAGGGCTACTGGGTTTTTTTTTTTTAGTTAATCTTGTATCCTGCTACATTACTGAAGGTGTCATAGGAGTTCCCTGGTATAATTTTTGGGTTAACTTATGTATACTATCATATCATCAGCAAATAGTGAAATTTTGACTTCTTCTTTTCCAATTTGTATCTCCTTGATCTCCTTTTGTTGTCTATTGCTCTAGCCAGAACTTCCAAGTACTATGTAGAAATGGAAAGAGTGGACAGTATTGTTTTGTTCCTGATTTTAGCAGGATCTCTTTGAGTTTCTCTCCATTTAGTTTGAAGTTGGCTGTTGGCTTGTTGTGTATTGTTTTATTATGTTTAGGTATGTTCCTTGTATTCCTGCTTTCTCCAAGACCTTTATCATGAAGGGGTGTTGAATTTTGTCAAAGGCTTTTTCAGCATCTAATGAGATGATCATGTGGTTTTCTTTTCTTTCAGTCTGTTTATATGTTGGATTACATTGACGGATTTTCATATGTTGAACCACCCCTGCATTTTTAGTGTCTGCATAATGTCTGTCCAGGACCTTCTGGCTTTCATTATTTCCATTGAGAAGTCAGATGTAATTTTGATAGGTCTGTCTTTATATGTTGCTTGGCCTTTTTCCTTTGCAGCTCTTAATATTCTTTCTTTATTCTGTATGCTTAGTGTTTTGACTATTATGTGGTGAGGGAATATTTTTTATGGTCCAGTCTATTCAGTGTTTTGTATGCTTCTTCAATTCCTATTATCCTTAGGTTTGGTCTTTTCATGGTGTCCCAGATTTCCTGGGTATTTTGTGTTAAAAAATTGTTGAATTTAACATTTTCTTTGACCAATGAATCTATTTCCTCTATCATATCTTCAACTCCTGAGGGTCTCTCCTCCATCTCTTGTATTCTATTGTTTATGCTTGCATCTGTAGTCCCTGATTCTTTACCCAGATTTTCCATTTCCAGATTTCCATTGGTGTGTGTTGTTTTTTTTTTAATTGCCTTTATTTCAGTTTTCAAGTCTTGAACCGTTTCTTTCATCTGTTTGATTGCTTTTTTTCTTGGTTTTCTTTAAGGGATTTGTTGATTTCTTCCAATGTTTTGTTTGTCTTTTCCTTCATTTCTTCAAGGGAATTTATTATTTCCTCTTTAATGGCCTCAATCATCCTCATAAAGTTATTTTTAAGGTTGTTTTCTTCTGCTTCATCTGTATTGGGATGTTCAGGTCTTGCTGTTTCTGGTGGTGCTGTCTCGCTCTTTATGTTGCTGAGTGTATTCTTACCCTGTTGTCTACCCATCTGTTCCTCCAGTAGGCACATGTGGACCCTGTTTCAGAGGGGTCCCCTTTTCCTCCAACTGGTGTAGTTGGGAGCTGTGGCTCCGCTGAACACTCCTTCAGGTGTAAGCAGAGCAGAGCCTTCAGTGATCGTTCCTCAAGGCACCTACGGGCCCAAGGCTCTAATCCGGAAGCCACTGGGGTCGCTGCCGCCTGCCATCCTGCTGAGGCTTCTCCTGGTGGCCTATACAGAATCTTCAGACTTTCCTCAGTACCACATTCTCATCTTGCTTCCTCTGTGTCTGGCTTGCGCAGTGTGGCATTCTTAAGCATCTACTACTGAATCCTCAGACCATAGTGGGCAAGATCCTGTCTCCATGAATCCTCAGACCGAATGCCCAAATTTTGCATTTTTAACAAGAGAATTCTTGGGCTGGGGAGATGGCTCAGTGGTTAAGAGCACTGGCTACTCTTCTAGAGGACCAAGTTTCAATTCCCAGCACCCACGTGGCAGTTCACAATCCTCTGTAATTCCAGGTAGATGCCTTCTTCTGGCTTCTGAGGGCACTGCATGCATGTAGTACATGACTATATAATGAAGGTAAAACACCCATTCACATAAAATATAAATAAGTAAAATCTAAAAAAATGTTCAAACCAAGCAATAACAAAGGGAAATTCTATGGTCATGGGTCCAAGTAGAGATGCAGAATCTGGCTCAACAGACTGGAAGGAAATGTATTTCAAATTCCTCGATGCATCAAGCATGGCTGCAAACAGAGCAAGGCAAAATAGAAAATTCTGACTTTGTACCAGATATGTGTAAAATAAGCTAGCCAATATTAAAAGACATTTGTGGAAAATATATAATAAATTGAGTAGAAAGTTTCTTCTCCGTAGTCAAAATAGAAAATTTGAAAATTAAAACAGAAAATTTTTAGTCAGTTGAAATATTATGATTTTTTAAAAATCTGTTTTTGCTGTTGTTCATTTACTGCTCTTGTAGAGGACCTGAGTTTAAGTCCCAGCATCCACATTCAGTAGCTCACAGTGCCCTCATCTGGCCTCTGCAAACACTGCATTCATGTGCACGCACGCGCACACACACACACGCACATACACAATTAAAAATAAAACAAAAATTTAAAAATACATGTAAAGGTATACATATTACAAACAATGAAAGAGAACCTGTAGGCAGATCTGAACTTCTGAATTTATTTTACTGCTTCTTTCTTTGTTTTGTTTTGAGGCAGAGTTTCGCAGTGGAGTCATTGTCCTGAAATTCATTTTGTGGAGGAAGTCGGCCTTGAGCTCACAGAGACTGAACTGCCTCTGCCTCCCGAGGGCTGATGTGAAAGGTGCCCACCACACTCAGCCTTTAACCTCTGACATGGGATTCTTCATTTTGTCTTGTTTGGTTGCAGCAACATCACATACTGTAGCCCAACTGGCTTCTAGTTTCCAGAAATTAAATTTCTGCTTCTGACTCTCAAGTGCTAGGATTTTGGGTGCGAGCCACCACACCCAGCCAGTCTCATTTCATAAAAAAAAAAAAATTGAATGTGTTTGTTTTCCTTTATATGTATGAGGTTTTGCTTGCTCGTATGGCTGTGTGCCATGCGTGGCTCTGGTGTCTGCGGAGGTCAGAAGGGGTGTCAGATCCCCTGGAACTGGAGTTATGGTTGGCCACCAGCTGGTGCTGGCAACTGAACCAGAGTCCTCTGCAAGAACAACAAACGGTCTTAACTGTTGAAGCATCTCTCCGGACTCATAATATTTTTTTAGAGAAAATTATTTTGAGGTCAAGAAACAGAATAATAATTTTAGTTATGAGAACTGTGTTAAAAGATTATGAGGAAAAATTTTCAGCATTTTATTGTGATTATCTATCTATCTATCTATCTATCTATCTATCTATCTATTTATTTATTTATTTATTTGAGTGTGGGTCGGAGAACAACTCTCAAGGCTTGGATCTCTTCTTCCACCATCTGAGAATCGAACTCAGGCCATAAAGCTTGGCAGCGAATGCCTTTACTGAGCAGCAGAACCATCTCATGAACCTACCAGCACAATTTTCATAGAAGAATTGATTTGAGCCGGGCGGGGGTGGCGCACATCTTTAATCCCAGCACTCAGGAGGCAGAGGCAGGCAGATCTCTGAGTTTGAGGCCAGCCTGGTCTACAAGAGCTAGTTCCAGGACAGGCTCCAAAGCTACAGAGAAACCCTGTCTTGGAAAAAAAAAGAATTGGTTTGATCTTGAAATAATAAGTCTTAAATTGCTGCCGTCCAAGTGAAAGAGCATCCATCACTCCTTCTTGTGTCAACTGATGTTGACTTTAAAGGAATAGCGCACCAATCAAGAAGTATTCTTAAATTTATCAACATCGACAAAGAATTCTTCAAGTTTTCCTTTAAGCTCTGTAACCAGTTTACTCAGCTCCGCTGGGTATGATTAAAACCTTGCGTACCCTGATTCATCTCAGGAAAAATGTGCAAAGCAATGTTTGTTGTAGTAAGAAAAATATTCAATTTCAATATTAAATGTTAAGCCTGATATCTAAGATCTAAATAAACGTTTCTTTCCCTTGGGGCGTTAAGTTCAATACTTTCATCTGTTATGTGGTATCGGTGAGAAACCTAAATCCTAGGCCATTTTGTGTCTTTGATCATTGAATATCAAGCAATTCTCTTTCAATGCAAGAGAATTCTAAGTGGCAGCGAACAGCTCAGGAACCCTTTGTAACACTCTGCAATCTGCCCGGGCGCATTAGCCAAGGACATGCATTCAATGCGGCCATTGCTCTATTTCTCTTGTGGCATAAGCTAATTTTTTTTTCAAATTAAGCTGAACATTTCTTTGACAGATATAAACAATGAATATATGTGTCTAATCTTCTGTAATAGTCAGAACTAAATTTTTAGATAAGTTAATTTTTTTTTACTATGAAAGTAATTTGAGATAAAAATGTGACAAAAGGATTAATTGATTGCAGCCAGGAGTGTGGCTCAGTGGTGGAGCCTCTGCCTAGAATCCCCCAGTGAGGGGCTGGGCTATGGCTCAGTGGTAGAGCCCCTGCCTAGAATCCCCCAGTGAGGGGCTGGGGTGTGGCTCAGTGGTAGAGCACCTGCCTAGAATCCCCCAGTGAGGGGCTGGGTTGTGGCTCAGTGGTAGAGCCCCTGCCTAGAATCCCCCAGTGAGGGGCTGGGGTGTGGCTCAGTGGTAGAGCACCTGCCTAGAATCCCCCAGTGAGGGGCTGGGGTGTGGCTCAGTGGTAGAGCCCCTGCCTAGAATCCCCCAGTGAGGGGCTGGGGTGTGGCTCAGTGGTAGAGCACCTGCCTAGAATCCCCCAGTGAGGGGCTGGGGTGTGGCTCAGTGGTGGAGCCTCTGCCTAGAATCCCCCAGTGAGGGGCTGGGGTGTGGCTCAGTGGTGGAGCTCCTGCCTAGAATCCCCCCAGTGAGGGGCTGGGGTGTGGCTCAGTGGTAGAGCCCCTGTCTAGTATCCCCCAGTGAGGGGCTGGGCTGTGGCTCAGTGGTAGAGCCCCTGCCTAGAATCCCCCAGTGAGGGGCTGGGGTGTGGCTCAGTGGTAGAGCCCCTGCCTAGAATCCCCCAGTGAGGGGCTGGGGTGTGGCTCAGTGGTAGAGCCCCTGCCTAGAATCCCCCAGTGAGGGGCTGGGGTGTGGCTCAGTGGTAGAGCCCCTGCCTAGAATCCCCCAGTGAGGGGCTGGGGTATGACTCAGTGGTAGAGCACCTGCCTAGAATCCCCCAGTGAGGGGCTGGGGTGTGGCTCAGTGGTAGAGCACCTGCCTAGAATCCCCCAGTGAGGGGCTGGAGTGTGGCTCAGTGGTAGAGCCCCTGCCTATTATATGCAAGGCCCCATATTCCAATCATAGCACCACAAAAACACTAATTATGTATTTAAAGTTTGACTCAAATTTTATGACTGTAGTGATAATAACAATAATACAGGTTTTTTCAAGTTTATAAATTGGGACTGGAGAGATGGATAAAGGTGCTTCCTACCAAGACTGGGTTCAATCCCTGGAGCTCACATAGTAAAGGGAGGGAACCAACTTCCGAAAGTTGTCCTCAGGCCTCCACATATGTGGCATCTCACACACACACACACACACACACTGTTCCAGGTTGACCAATATGGACTCCAACTCATAGCAATCCTTCCGCTTTAGCATTTGAAGTATTGGCATTGCAGGCATGAGCTGCTGCATCTGACTTAGGTGTGTGGTTCTAAACTTTAGGAGCCATGAAGAGTCTCAGTGGGCAAAAGTACCTGGTATCCAAGCCTGGCCTGAGCCACAACCCTGGGAGCCATGCTGGAAGGAGGGAGCCAAGTCTCAAAAGCTGTCCTCTGACCTCCACACATATGCCATGGCACACCCCCCACACACACACTAATAATAAACAGAAACAAATAAATTTAAGTAAATAAATAAAAACAAACTTTGAAGTTAATGCTGATTGATACACTGCTTGCCTGGCAGTAGCTGGGACCCTATATTCAAACGCCATTCAGTATTTAAAATGAAACAATTGGAGTAAAATTGATTTAGTATATGTAATCTGTTCTATCAAAATATCATTCTAGCACGTATTCAGCATAATGCTGAAGCTATGATAGCATAGATTTTTTTCTCTTTAATTTTTCTATATTTTTTTACATATTTTATTTTTTTACATATTGTTGAGGCCCAAAAATGTGAGCCTATTTCCACCTTGACCAAAGGTCGGAGAGTTGAACTTACCATAGGTTCCTTCAAGGTTAATGTGTTTTTACCTCAGACAAAGGTCCCACCTAGTTTAGAACAGAGAGTTCGGCTCTCTCAAGGTTATTGTCAACAGGTGTGGCTATTATCCAGCCCTTGTATTTTAGGAATAGAGAAGTAGCTATCCTTCTACCCCAAACAAAAGTCTAAACTCCAACTAAGTCCACGCTCCCTTAAGGAGATAAAGAATGTAGCCCGCAAACTTCAGCTGGTCTCTTCATTTCCTTGTATCATGTTAATGCAGTTTTTTATCTTAGTCCTACCTTTTGGGGTTGGGGTATTTAAAGCTATTGGAAATTAGACGTGGGCGATTTCAGTATTCACTGGAACTCCCTCTCGGTACTGTCCTATGCTTCACTTTTATTATTTCTGCTCACATCTTCGTCCTCTTTACTATTTTTCTGATCCCCACACCCCTACCCTGGCAACAGGGATTTCTGTGGAGACTGATCCCCAACAACATATTAATCCCTGTCTCCCCTCCCTCCCCTCCTGTTCTCCCCCACCTTCCCTTCACAATAGCATAGATGTTTTTTCACCCCAGCATTCAGGACACATTTCTCTGTGAGTGCAAGACCAGCCTGGTCTAGATAGCAAGTTCCAGGACAGCCAGAGGTACATGGTGAGACCTTGTCTCTAAATAAATAAATAAATAAATAAATCAGGAATTTTTTTAAAAAGTAAAAAGAATTAGAAACAAGCCAGGTAGTAGTGGTACAGGCCTTTAATCCAAACGCCCGGGAGGCAGAAGCAAACAGATTTCTGTAAGTTTGAGGCCAGCCTGGAGTTCAAGGACAGCCTGGTCTACACAGCAATTTCCAGGACAGCCCAGGCTACACAGAGAAACACTCTCTCAGGGGAAAAAAATAAAAACCAATGGTTTTGCTTTGTTTTCTATGTATGTTCCTACTTTTCAGCATTTGGCATCTAGTTGTGTTCAAACTAGAATTCGTCTGTGTTCAAAACATACAGTGACATCAGAAATACTTCATCTGTGTTTCGATGAAACATGAGCGGCACGTAGGCATGGTGGCACACATCCTTAAGCCTGGCACTTTAGATGCTGATGCAGGAAGATTTTTCCAAGTCGACCTGGGCTGCATTTAAGACGTTATCTCTGAAGACACCCTGCCCTGCAACCAAGCAAAACCTACTGAAATTGAAATTTCACATCATGTTGCTGACTGGTTCCAGTTGCTTAAGGTTTTTAAGATAAATGAACTGAGCATCAAGCAAAGATTTTTCTTTACTGTTTTCCTCCACAAAGAGCACTGCCACACCTTTTTCACATGTGTATACTTGCGTGTGAGGTGTGTGCACACATGTGCATGTCGGCACATGCTTGAGAAGGATGTCAAACATCCTGCTCCATCAGATTCCACTTGATTCCTTTGAGACAGGGTCTCTCGTGAAACCTGAAGACAGACTGGAGGCCAGTAAGCCCCAGCGACCCTCCTGCCTTTACCCAGAAATACTGCTGTCACGTAAGACCATACCCAGCTTTTCATGTGAATAATGGGGATTTGAACTTGGGTCTTTGCCCTTCAGCAGCAAGTGCTTCCACCTACCAAGTCCTCTCCCAGCTCAGCACATCTTTTGTTTCGGTTTATTTAAAAGAAAAAATTTAACTAATTTATATATCGGTATGTGTGAATGTATGCGGGCATGTGTGGAGGTCAGAGAGCAGCTTGCAAGACATGGTTGTTTCTTTTTAAACCTGTGTGTTCCAGGAATCAAACTCAAGATGTTGGTATTGGTGGCAAACACCTTTACCCACTAAACCTTCTCACTGGCCCTCGTAATTTAAGAGTGTATGTTGTGAGATACCGGTTCACTGTGTGAAGGTGTATTGGTGAGTCTAATCCCTGGGACCTGTGTAGTGAAAGGGGAGAATTTACTCTCCACAAGATGGCCTCTGACCTCTGCACACACACTGTGTCCCATGCAGATGCAAACAAATAAGTAAAGGTAATTTTTTAAAAAGAAAAATTCTATGAGATAAGAGTCCGCCGATGGCTAAGGTGGTGGCTAAGCGGTGGCTAAGGCGGATGAACGGAAGAGTTAAATGAGCGTGAAGGAAGGTAGAAAATTGTAGTGAGTAATGTCACAGAGCATAGGAGGGCGTGTGTAGGGAGAGGTGTCACCTTAGCCCAGAAGCTATGGGCAGTGGGTGGCGCTGGGGGCAGGGTCATCATCCTTCCATGGTGGACACACTGGCAAGCTGACTGTATTGATGTGAGGAAGCCGAACTAAACTCAGCGGGTCTCCCACAAAGAGAGGAGCATTGTTGGAAGAAAGGCTGGGAGATGAAAGGGGAACAGGCTATGACCAAGACACATTACACGTGTGCTTGAGATGATCAAAGAATGAATTTTATTTTTTTAAAAATATTTATTTATTTATTTATTTATTTATTTATTTATTTATTTATTATGTATTCAGTATTCTCAGTGCTCTGCCTGCAGGCCAGAAGAGGGCACCAGACCTCATTACAGATGGTTGTGAGCCACCATGTGGTTGCTGGGAATTGAACTCAGGACCTTTGGAAGAGCAGGCAATGCTTTTAACCGCTGAGCCATCTCTCCAGCCCCCAAGAATGAATTTTAAATTAATAGTTTTGAAGCACTGAGTCTCAGTGAGAGGGAGAAAGCCAGCATGTTGGTCCATACCTCTAGCCTAACGCTGGGGAGGCTGAGGCAGGAGGATTGTTGCCAATTCAGGCATAACCCGGGCTACAGTTTGAGATTCTGACTCAACAAACAAACAAGCATAGCTTTAGCTAAGTGTTCCTTTGAGCCTGGAGGTATCTTTCCTTGCTCTATCTTATAGTAATCCCAGCACTTGGGAGACCTAGGCAGGAGGATTGCTGTGAGTTTGAGGTCAGACTACTGGGTTAGAGTAAGATCCTATCTCAAAAAAAAATCGACAAAACAAAGCACACAATAAAGGATTTAAAAACACGGTGGGGGGGGGGGGTGGCTGGCTTGCTGGCTCAGTGTGTGAGGGAGCTTGCCGCCAAAACTGGTGAACTGAATATGATCCCTGGGACCCACATGGTGGAAGGAGAGAACTGACTCCCAGGGGCTGTCCACCGCCCGCCACATATGGCATGCGTTCACCTCACACACACCAATAATCAAATAACAGCAACAATAGCAATTAGACGTGAGATTGATGGGGAAATAGGACACATACCAAACCCGTCCTAACAAATATTTCTAGAACATTCTGCCCGTCAACAGCAGGGTAGAACATTCTTCCCAAATGTGCATGGCACATTCCCCAGTGTAAATTATATGGTAGGGCCATAAAATGAGCCTCAGCAAGCTTTAAAAGAATGAAATCGTACCAAATATGTTTTCCGAAATGGCATGAAATTAGAAATTAATAACAGAGGGTATTTGGAAAGCCGACAAGCATGTGGGAATGGAACAGAGCTCTCCTAAACGACGGCTCTTGGAAGAAGACATCACGAGACACGTTAGGAACCCTGAGAGATGAATGAAGACAAAACATGGCAGACAGGAGTTCGCGGGATGGGGAAGAAGGCCTGGCCTGATGTGAAATGGGAAGCTGTGACGAGAGGAAGCCTGGCACGGTGGCACAAGTCTGCAGTCTCAGCTGATCAGGTGCTGAGGCAGGAGGATGAGGAGTTTGAGGAGATTAAGTCCCAGACAGAGGAGAAGGAGAAGGGAAAGGAAAGAGAGGGGAGGGGAGGGAAGGGAAAAGAAGGGAAAGGGAGAGGAAGGGAGGGGTAGAAGAGGGGATTATAAGGGGAGGGAGGCAGGGGAGAGAAGGAGGGAGAAGAAGGGATATGAAGGGGAGGGAATGGGAAAGGAAGGGAGGAAGGAAGGAAGGAAGGGAGGGAGGGAGGGAGGGAGGGAGGGAGGGAGGGAGGGAGGGAGGGGAGAGGGTAGGAGAGGAGGGAAGGGAAGAGGAGGGAGACTGGGGGTAGAGGAAGGGAAGAGGTGCAGGGGAGGGAAGGGGAAGAGAGAGAAGGGGAAAGAAGGAAAGAGCCTATATACTTCAAAACACAAAATCAAGAAAATGAAAGAACACCCTACAGAGTGGAAGAAAATACTTGAAGACCCCGTATCTGCCAAGAGTCCAGGATGCAGAATCCACGAGGATAAAACAACCAATCCGGTTTCTAAGTGGTCCAAGCTACAAATGTGAGCTCCGCAAGTGAGACAGATGTCCGGTCCCTGAGCACACAGAAGACATGCAGTGCCATCCATCATGAGAGACTTGCAAATCAAAACCACACAGAGATGCCGCCAGGACCAACCAGGGTGACGCCGAGCTAAACGGTACACAGTAATAAGTGTCACATAAGACGGTGTGAGCTGGGAACATTCCTGCCTGTGGAGCTGGTAGGAGCATGAGAACTGCAACACGCCATCCCCTCACTCACGGCCTCTGACAACAGCAAGGCCCAAGAACACACATAGTCATACAAAAATACACAAATATTCAAAACAGTGCACTTCACAAATAGCCAAAAGGTAAAATGAGATAATAATGACAACCTTGTCTTGGGCCATTTGCGGTTACTGTAACAGGATGCCACAGACTGGGTGCTTTATAAGGGATTGAAATGTGTTTGGCTCGGAGTTCGAGGGGATGAAACGTCTGAGGGCACAGTGCCGGCATCTGCTCCACAGCTGGGGAGGGCTTTCTTGTTGCGTTATCCCAGGAGAGAAGGCAGAAAGGGCAACATTACAGGAGAAGAGAGGAAGGGAGGGAGAGAGAAGGATCGCATTCTCCTGGCCTGAAGCCCTGTTGTGTTTGTGTGTACGGGTGTATGTGTGTGTTCACATATGTGCAGGAACAGGGAAACACATGCATGCATATATGTGTGGAGGCCAGAAGACAACCATATAGGTTGTTCTTCAGCTGCCATAAGCCTTGTGTTTTTTGAGTCAGGGTATCTCACTGGCCTGGAACTTTCTAGAAGGGCTAGGCCAGGTAGCCAGCAAGCTCTAGAGAGCCACGCTGATTGTGGAAGTCCTTTGAGATACAAAGTGCCAAAAAGCTGAATTAAATAAAGGCTGGGGTGTGGCTCAGTGGTAGAGCCCCTGCCTAGAATCCCCCAGTGAGGGGCTGGGGTGTGGCTCAGTGGTAGAGCCCCTGCCTAGAATCCCCCAGTGAGGGGCTGGGTGTGACTCAGTGGTAGAGCCCCTGCCTAGAATCCCCCAGTGAGGGGCTGGGGTGTGACTCAGTGGTAGAGCCCCTGCCTAGAATCCCCCAATGAGGGGCTGGGTGTGGCTCAGTGGTAGAGCCCCTGCCTAGAATCCCCCAGTGAGGGGCTGGGGTGTGGCTCAGTGGTAGAGCCCCTGCCTAGAATCCCCCAGTGAGGGGCTGGGGTGTGACTCAGTGGTAGAGCCCCTGCCTAGAATCCCCCAGTGAGGGGCTGGGGTGTGGCTCAGTGGTAGAGCCCCTGCCTAGAATCCCCCAGTGAGGGGCTGGGTGTGGCTCAGTGGTAGAACACTTATCTACAGTTGATAGTGAGGAGTTGGAACATGGCTTAACAGTGAAGTGTTTACTTAGTTTTTTAATTCCACCCTCATCAAAGAACAAGGAATGTACTGTGTTTTCTTAAAAGATAATTGGTTGTCTAGAGCAAAAATGTCAGTCATGATTGGATGTCTATACATGCATAAAAATTTTCAGACCTGGTTGATAGGCATGGTGGTACACTACACACCTATAATGCCAGCCCTCTGGCGGCTGAAACAGAAGGATCATGAGTTCAAGACCAGCTCATGGTTCAAGAAACAAAACCAAACCAAACTTAAAAATGTTTTTAAAAAAAATAAAAGAAAAAAATCTCTACAAAAATGTTTCTGGCCTCCACACTCCCACCATAGCTCAATAAGAATAAAAAATAAAACTGAGAACAATAGATTAAGAAGTCATGTAAAAGGCCTGAGTGGAGGGAGGGGGAGCTGTTCTGAAATCCTTGCTCGCTTGGGAAAAGTCGATGGTGCGAAGCAACACAGAGCAGCACTCAGATGCGCTCACACGACTGACGAGACTCACAAACGATGCAGGCACGCGGGAAAGGCATTGGCACTGGGAAAATAAGTGAGATAAACAACAGACATCACCAGAGACAATTTCCCTCCACCAAAGAAAGCCATGGCCAAGGCAGGCTGGCAAGAGACACCAGGCTCAAGCCTATGATGGAATTGTAAGCCTTAATTAAAACCTTACAGTACCCGAAGGAGTGCTTTGTTAGGAAAGAAGCCGGCTCACGTCAGTTGCCTCTACACTGACTGCCCTCTGTCTACAGTTGCTTTTCCCTGCATCTCCTCCACATCTAGAGGAGACTTCAGTCTTGTGTCTCTGGTTGGATCTAGATGTCTGTTAGCGGGTTGAAACTGTACATATCAATATGAACTAACAGGAGTGTGTGCGTGCCTCTGTGTGTGTGTGTGTGTGTGTGTGTGCGCACGCGCCTCCCCCCCTCTCTCTGTGCATGTGTGTGTGCGCGCATGCATGCGCCTCTCTCCTCTCTCTCTCTCTCTCTCTCTCTCTCTCTCTCTCTCTCTCTGTGTGTGTGTGTGTGTGTGTGTGTGTGTGTTTAGAGAGGAAGAGTCTCACTATGTAGCCCTGGCTGGCCTGGAGCTCTCTAAACAGACCAGGCTGGCCTTAAACTCATAGAGAACCACCAGCCTCTGCCTCCCTAGTGCTGAAGACATACAGCACCATACTCAGAAAAATCCGAATTCAAAACAAAATTACATAGGGCTGGTGTGGTGGCGCACACCTGTAGTCCCAGCAGTCAGGAGGTTGAGGCAGGAGGATTGCCATAAATTCCAAACAAACCTGGGCTACAGAATGAGACCCTATCTCCAAACAATATAAAAAAACTTTACAGAATTGCCATTCTTGGTGATTAGTTTTTACAATTTTGCTGAAAGTTCTAAATTATTTTAAAAAATAATTTCTCCCAAAACATTAAAAACGAAATTGATGAAGCCAGTTCACAGGCATCAGAAAGAAAGCAGAGCTGCTCTTAAAAATAATCCACCCAAAGGTGCTAAGAAAAGAAAATGCACACGAGTGTGAAAACACACGCCGATAGACTGAGGTGGGGTCAGTGGGTGCAAGTTTGAGGTCAACGGGGGCTATATGGTGAGTTTCAGGCTAGCCCAGCAAGGGCTTTGTTTCAAAACTCGGGCTGGGGCTGGAGCTTGCCAAACATGTATGGAGCCCTGGGAACCATCCCCACCGTAAATCGGGTGCATGTCTGTAATCCCGACCCTGGGAAATGGAGGCAGGAGGATCAGGAATGTGCCATGGAATGATTCAGGGGGCAGCCTGGGATACATGGGACCCTGTCTGATGATGGTGATGTTGATGATGGCTGACTGGGAGGACCCTCAGCACACAGAGGTGTGCCCGTACTCACAAGCGCTCTACTATCCCATCCAGAGTCGAGAAGGGCTGCCACGTGGATTTTCCCATCTGGAAGAAGCAGTAGAGACCTGGCAGAAAGCAAACAAGAGGCTAGGCCAGGAGCCAGGACACCTGGGCATACATTCTGGCTTCCCTTTGCAAGAGAAGATGCACCCCCCCCACACACACACTCCTCTGGACCTCATGGCCTTTTCACACACTGAGGTGCCAGAACCCCCCGGCCTCTGTCTTTTCACCACTGGGGAGGATGCCAGAGTCGTATCAGGCTGGCCAGTGGCTCAGGGACCCATAGCAACCCTCCCCCTCTGGGGGTTTCCACTTTCCAAGAACGGCTTTCTCTGGCTGCCCTGGCCGCCGCGCTCAGGCCATCGACTTCTCAGCACGCAGGCCTGCCTTGTCCCGGGGCCAGTAGCAAGCTCGTGATGTGGTTTCCCAGCATGAAGCATCTCCTCAGAGTCTCCAGGTCCCATTCTGTCCAGCTGAAGAGAGACACAACCCTTGCAGCCCCAGCCGGTCGTTATGAGGTGCCACACTGGCCGGACCCGGAGACCACAACCGTGGCAACCCAGACCCCATCCTCAGCTAAGACTCAGGTGGACAGGACCCGCCCACCGACCCATCAGTCCACACCTAACTGTTTACAAGGGAGTGTTGGAGCCTTCCTCGGCTGGCTTCAGCTTTTCTGGGCAGGCAGACTGTTCCTTCATTCATTCGACACCTTTTTATTTGAGTGCTCTAAGGGTGAACACATGCGGCTTCAGAGAGCTCACATTCCTGAGACACAAGAATGTACAACTATGTACCAAGAGATGCCCTCTGCAGGCAGGGGATTAAGGGATATTAGCGTTCTGGGGCCAAAACAGAGGAGGAGTGGGTTTGAGTTGAAGGGATCATGAAATGCAAAGGCCCCGAGGTCACAGCCTTTAAAAACTAGACGAAAATCAGCGGCGTTAGAAAGTAGGGGCAGATGGGCAGATATCTGGAAGAAGGCAAAGACTACTCTTTTCTCAACAAGGACTGTGGTCCCAGAAACACGTTTCAACTGTTAAAGATGCCCTGATGACAGCGGGATGGTACATGAAGACCATCGGCAGCCTGTTGACACCAGAGGCCGTCTGAACCATTGTCATCCCTGCCTCTCAAGGGCTTCAGCTTGGAGGAAGGACTGGTGCCCCGTGTCCCTGTCAAGCAGCACTGTTTTATGATCTATGCTCAACGATACCCTTTTTTTTTAACCTCAGTTTTTTTATTGATTTTTATGGAGCTCTACATTTTTCTCTGCTCCCCTCCCTGCCTCTCCCCTCCTCCCTTCAGCCCTCCCTCAAGGTCCCCATGCTCCCAGTTTACTCAGGAGATCTTGTCTTTTTCTGCTTTCTACTTCCCATGTAGATTAGATCTATGTAAGTCTCTCTTAGTGTCCGCATTGTTGACCAAGTTTTCTGAGATCGTGGTTTGTGGGCTGGCTTTCTTCGCTTTATGTTTAAAAACCACCTATGAGTGAGTACATGTGATAATTGTCTTTCTGTGTCTGGGTTACCTCACTCAAAATAATGTTTTCTATCTCCATCCATTTTCCTGCAAAATTCAAGATGTCATTATTTTTTTTTCTGCCGTGTAGTACTCCGTTGTGTAAGTGTACCACATTTTCCTTATCCATTCTTCAGTCGAGGGGCATTTAGGTTGTTTCCAGCTATGACAAACAAAGCTGCTGTGAACATAGTTGAGCACATGGACGATACTCTTTTAAAGAGCTTTATTGGACCAGTGAGATGGCTCCAGGAGTAAAGGCGCTTGCCACCAAGCCTGAAGACCTAAGTTCGAGTCTTGGGTCTTGTGTAGTAGAAGAGAAACTGTTTTTTCACGCACCTCTCTCTCTCAAATAAAATGGAAAATCATTTGATCAGCAAATAAAGGGCATTACTCATATGCCTGTCCATTTAAAGTGTCCAGCTCAAGCCAGGCACAGTGGTGGACGCCTGTACTCTCAGAACCCTGCAGACAAACCGAGAGGACCCAAAACCAAAGGGACACGGCTCAATAGGCAAAAAGGGCCACCAGACCTGATGGCCTGAGCTTGACCCACGTGGTGTAAGGAGAGATTTCACTGCAAGCTGTCCTCTGACCTCTACACACATGTCATGGTACACATGTCCTCCCCCCAATAGATAAAGAAAAAAAATTTATTTAAAGTTCAAATCCAGCCTGGGCTTCAAAGTGAGACCCTGTCTAAAAAGACAAGGTCTGTTAGGGGAATGGATCAGAGGATAAAGGCGCTTGCCGCTAAGCCTGAGGACCAAAGTTCCAATCCCAGGACCACGTGGTAGGAGAGAACTGACTCTTGCAAGCATGCACGCACACAGGTGCACGCACGCGCGTGCATTTACGCATGCATGCACAAGCATTCACACACACACACACATACACACAATTGTTTAAATGTGATACAAAAAATAATAAAATAATAATAAAAAAAAATAAGTGCTGTGAATGTAGAGTTCCTAGCCACGGAGCCAATACATTCCCGATTTTCTTAAGCAGTTGCTTGTGATCAACACTCACTGAGCCAGCCAGGAGAAGAACCGTGGGCTCACAGCAGAGGTGGGGAAAAGAGGACCTGAAGGCCTCTCCATGCCTAGATGCCCCCGTCAGCCCTTCTCCTCTCCACACTGTGCTGTCCCCGTAGCCAACCCATTCATCCCAGGACCAGTGGCCAGGGTACCACTGCTGAGAAAGCAGCAGTGTCTCACGTGTTCTGTCCTCATGACAACCTGTGTGACTTGGATCGCTCTCAAATGCCGTAGAATGGTCACTTAAAAACAAAAGATTTAAGTTTTATTTTCAATCTGTGTGTGCATGTGTGTATGTGTATGCACGTGAGTGTAGGTCAGTGGTTCTCTGCCTTCCTAACGCTGCAACCCCTTAAATTAATTTCTTTGGCTGGGTGGTGGTGGCACACGCCTTTAATCCCAGCACTCGGGAGGCAGAGGCAGACGGATCTCTGTGAATTCGAGGCCAGCCTGGTCTACAAGAGCTAGTTCCAGGACAGGCTCCAAAGCCACAGAGAAACTCTGTCTCTAAAAACCAAAAAAAAAAAAAAAAAAAAAATTAATTTCTTTGCTATTTCTTAACTGTGATTTTGCTCCTGGTATGAATCATAATATAAATATCTGTGTTTTCTGATGGTCTTAGGTGACCCCTGGGAAAGGGTCATTTGACACCTAGGGGGTCACGGCCCACAGGTTGAGAAGCACCGGTGTAGGTGCTGCCAGAGACTGGAAGAAGGGGTTGATTGCCCTAGAGCTGGAGTTACAGACAACCATGAGCTGCCTGGCATGGGTGCTGGGATCAGAGCTTCAGCAAATGCCGTCTGAGCTCTTAACTTCTAAGTCATCTTATCCAGCCTTGAGAATGTTAGTTTTTCTACCCTTCATTGGAATAGCCCTTGAATTAGCTGCTCTTCCGTTGCTACAGTAGAATACCCCAACAAAAATCAGCTCACGGGAGGAAAGGGTCCGTTTTGGCTCACAGCTCCAATCACTGAAGGAGTCAAGGCAGGACGGCAAGGCAGGACCGCAGGCAGGAGCCTGCGGGTAGGCCAGCTTGCTAGTCCACACAGCACTGGACCAAAGAACTCACTCACAAAGAAAGGAACCATGCCCAGCAAGGACCATGGAGGAGGATGCTGTTAGCTGGCTCTCGGGTTGGCTTGTGCTCCACCAGCTTTCCTATGCAATACAGGACTTGCTGCCTAGGGAATGGTGCCATCCACGGTGGGCAGGACCTCAAGATGTGTACACAGACACGCCCACAGGACAACGCGATGTAGGTCATCCCTCGCGGAGACTCTTCCCTGGTGATTCCAGGTTGTGTCCCATTGACAGTTAAAACTGTCACACTCCCTTAACTGCTTTTGCCAGGCGTTTGTCACAGCCTCAAGAAAACTGACTACTTCAGCACCTAAGTCCATAGAGCTATTTATTATTCTATTTTCTATTTGTTAGGGTTTTGATTTGTTACTTCCCCTCTAAGCTAGGCGTCTGTGTTTAAGTAACTGCTCCCCAGCAGGTGGCGCTGTGTGGGGAGCTGAGGAACTCAAGGGATGTGGAGCCTAGCTGAAGGAAGCAGGTCACTGGGAACAGGTCCTTAGGGTATATATGTTCCATAGCTCCTTCCTATGTCACTCTCTGCTGTCTGGTCTACCAACATGTGAGAGGCAGCCACTGCGTGCTCCTGTCACTACAGATGCACGGAGCCACTGCCACCTCCCTGCCTTCCTGGCTATGATGAACGAAACTCACCGAGACTAAGAACCAAAATTACTCTTTCTTAAGTTGCTTCTGTCGGGCATCTGGACAAAGTGATAAGAAAAGTACTAACTCTTCCCGTTTCATGTATGTTGCCGCCATGAAACCCCGACCAGAACAGTCTAGGAGAAGCGGGGGAGGGTTGTTTCGGTTTACAATTCCGGGATACAATCCTTCACAGGCAGGGACTTAAAACAGCTAGTCACATCGTATACCCAGTCAAGAGCAGAGAGAAATGGACGCGTGCTTGCTTGTTCGCAGCTCAGCTTCTCTACTCTTACCCGGCTCAGCATCCCCTGCCTAGGGAATGGCGCTACCCAGAGTGGGCTGGGACGGTCCACGTCCATTAGCTTAGATAAGATAATCTCCCACAGATAGGTCCACAGGGCAACCCAATGTAGACAAGTTTTCAGGTAACTCTGTATTGTGGCAAGCTGATTTTTAAAATTAGCCATCCCAAAAATCTTCCGTTATTTTGTGCTAGGGATTTGGACCCAGGGTCTCAAGTATGCTTAGTACTGCATCATTGTGAGCCGCATGCATAGTCCAGGAAAGCCCAGCAACTCGCTGGCCTCCACACAGGAGATGTGATAGACATTCTGGAGTCCTCTTAGAATCAGGCTTTTGCCTGATTCCTTCTTACTTCCTGCACTGTGCCCTTGATCCCTGTTTATCATCCTTAAATATATATATATAGAATATCAGTATGTAGCCCTGGCTGTCCTGAAACTTGCTATGTAACCAGGCCTCGAGTTCATGGAAGATGCTCCCTTTTATATGGTGTGATGGGGAGGAGGGCTCCTAAGATTTAGAAAGTTCAGGAAGCTTGAAAGTTCACCGGATTCCCAGACCCTCCCTTCCACAACGTGACTTAAGTGGTAACCGACTGCCAGAGGGCAGAGACTTCAGTGGAGTTGCCTACACGTTGTACAGTGAGCTCCAGGTTCCCAGCTTCTGTGAGTCGCCACTCATGCTGGCATGGGCTTTCGGCACCGCAAGCGCTTCCTTGGAGTCATCCGTGCGGCCGTAAATAATTCCTTACCAATAATCCTGTGAGAAGACGCAGTAAGGCCATTGATCTCCATGGGTTTAGGTAGAATGGTTTCTTTGGTCTCTGTCCTGGTTAACTTTAACTGGCACCTTGATACAACTTGGAGTCATTTGAGGGGAAAGCCTCAAAGGAGAGATTGCCCTGATTAGATTGGCCTGTATGCATGACTGTGGGGGCTCGTCTTGATTGTTAACTGAGGTTGGAGGACCCAGCCCACTGTGGGCAGCACCAGTTCCTTAGGTAGGTGACCCTGGGCTGTATAGCAAAGATAGCTAAGCATGAGCCTTCAAGTGAGCCAGCAAGCAGCATCCTCCATGGTTCCCACTGCATCTCTTCAGCTGTGAACGAAGTTCCCCAGTCAGAGATAACAACACTGTGTGGAAAAGCCAGCAAGCTTCTCTTCAGGGTCCTGCTCGAGCTCCTGCCCCGACTTCTCTTACCGATGGACTGTGAGCTGGAGGTACGAGCCAAATAAACCCCTTTTCTGCCTTACGTCGCTTTTGGTTATGGTGCTTGTCATGGCAACAGAAATGAAACTAGAACAACCTTGTCAGCGAACAGATGTTTGCTCATGTCTCCCCAGGAAAAGGCGCACAGCAACCACCGCACCCAGCGTGAGCTTCAACTTTCAGCCCAGCTTCATCAGGCATGTCCAGCTGGCTGGCTCACTTGAAACCCCATAATCCCCAAGTTGAGGTAATCGATTCAGGACCAAACCTCCTCTTCCTTGTTTCTTACCCACCCTGCATCCTAATCCCCAAACACGAGGGTCGATTTCCGCCATTTTGCTATGTCCCTCAAAGGCTTGTGTGTTGGCTAAGTTGGTCCTCAGCGTTGTGTGGATGACAGGATGTTAAGAAGTGGAGCACAGACTGGGGATGTAGTTCAGGTGGGAGAGTGCTCTCCAATGCCTTCCAAAACACCATATAAACCACGCCTGGTGAGCACACCTGGAATCCTGGAATCTGGGAGGTGGAGGCAGGGGGAGTCAGAAATTTGAGGTCATCCTCGGGAGCTTAGTGAGAACAGCCTGGGTGGAATACATGAGACTCTGCCTCCAAAATAATAATGATGATGATAATAATTGAGAAGAGGTGGGACTTGGGAAGTATTACGTCATTGGGAGTGGGCCCACAGAAGGGATTAACGTGAGTCTCACAGGTCCCTGGCTGCATCTGGCAAGAAAATTGCTATAGAAGATCGCCTCTCCCTGGCGTGTGCCAGCTTTCTGTTCGCCCTGCATGGGTCTTTCACACACATGCTCCGCCCCCATGATGTCATACTCCATGATTGACACAGCCAACAGGACCGTTACCAGAGGCAGAATTAATGAGGCTGCCTGGCAATGGTGAGCACAAAGTATCATTTCTTTATAAAGTATCCAGTCTCAAGTATTTTGTGATAGCATCAGAATACAGATGAACACATTCTCCACCTAGAGCAAGTTACTACTCCCGTAGATTCTTCCTGTTTATCATCTCGTTTTGTTGCCCCTTTGTCCCTCTTGGCCTACTTTAAGAAGCACACCAGGCAGTGTTTGCTTTGTCTGAATCTCTGGCTGCAACATTTCCCCGTTCTCCATCCTTCTATGGCTCCCCACTGTCTCCAAGTTAACAGACTCCTCAGCTTCAGATCTGATGCCTGCTTCAATCCTAGCTCCAAAGGACCCAGGAACGGAGGTGAGCCACACCCACCCCAGCCCCTTGAGGAGACACCATCCCTTGAGCCCCTAGCCCTCTCCACTGCTCCATTGCTCCAGGCTGCCTTTCATTCTTCGTTTCAAAACTGAATAGTCATAATCCGGTTGTTCAGAATTTTCTGGCCTTTGATCATCCCACCGTCCCGTCACCGTGCTGTTTACCCGCGGGTGTTTGTGTTTTGACGGTAGCTAGCCGGCTCTGGATATTGCAATGTTCCCGTTGCCTTCCCGTTTCGGGAATCATGTGTGTCCTCCCGTGTCCTCTGACTGCATCTCCTTGGACCTGCTTTCTGAGCCCTCATGTCTGGCAGACGGCTTCCTGGGTAACTTCTTCAAGGGACCATCTGGATGTCTTTAGACTGGGAGCCGGGCCGGAAATCACTCTGCAGGGTCTCCGCTGCCACCACCACCTCCAAGGTTCCTGCAAGCCATCTGGGCCCACGGGGGCAGAACGGCACTCCAGAGTCTGTGCCCACTGAGACACACAGGAGCCTCCCACAGACAAGGCACATGGGGCATGCTCAGTGGGCGCCTGTCTGCGAGCAGCCCCTCTCAATCACCTAGTGGTGTAGCACGCTCGAAGCTTAATTTTGCAAAGGGAATCTACATCAAACAAGAAACAACACAGAGAACAGGACCCTATGCTTTTTATAGCTCACCAAGTATTGTCAGATGCGTGAATCCCACGGTGACCTGGGGATGTCTGAGAGATGGATTGTGGTGTGATTGCAACCATCTTGCTATTTAAAAATACTTTAAAAGTTTTCCTGGTGCTTAGAATGGGACATAGGGTATTCTGCAGCTGGGCAAGAACTCTACCTCAGAAGCATACCCCAGCCCCTCACTGGGGGATTCTAGGCAGGGGCTCTACCACTGAGCCACACCCCAGCCCCTCACTGAGGGAAACATTCTACTTCTGAGCTACATCTTCAGCCCCTTTTTTATTTAATATTTTTAACTTTTGAGATAAGGCAGTGCTTTTTAACCTGTGGGTCCAGACCCCTTAGGGGGTCGAACAACCCTTTCATGAGGGTTGCTTAAGACCATAAAAATCCCAGATATTTACATTATGATTCATAACAGTGGCAAAATTACAGTTATGAAGTAGCACCAAAAATAATTTTATGGTTGGGGGTCACCGCAACATGAGGAATCGTATTAAAGGGTTGTAGCCTTGAGAAGGCTGAGAAGCGCTGGGCTAAGTTCTTGCTGTGCAGCCCAGGGTGACCTGAAACTCACTCTGTACAGGCTGGCATTGAACTTGGCAGCCTCATGCCTCGGCCCTCTTCCTGCCAGGTAGCTGGGGTTTCAGGCATGCACCAGCACCGTGTCAGGGCTTGGAGAGCATGCTGGCCACCTCCCCCATCCTAGCTAGACTATGCAGTGGAACAGGAGTTCAAATCCAGACCTTCAGCATCCAGAGCTACACGTATCTGCATTATACAAACAGGTACAAGTAAACATGCATGGGAAATGTCGCCTGGAATAAAGTCCGAGGGCCATGCATGATGGCGGGGAGAGCTCCTGCCTGGACATGACTCATCACCAGAGCATTTGCCCAGCATCAGGGTAAAGTGTGCATGGTCAGTGCCGCATGGAATCAAGTCTGAGAGCAACACAGAATCCCAGGGGTCGCCTGGGCCTAGAGAGCTTATCTGAAGATTAGTTGGGTCGTGCCGGATAAGAAACAAAGTCAACTGGATACATACCCTCTCGCATTCCTCTCAACCTGGGCCTCCTTCAATCTTGCACGAGGAGCCACTTCCTTTTCAAGATATGGGCAGGCAAGTGGGGGCGGGAGGGGGTGTGCGGTGGTGGCACAGGCCTTTAATCCTAGTATTTGGGATGCAGAGACAGGCAGAAATCTGTGAGTTTGAGACCAGCCTGCTCTACACGGCTACAAACAAAGACAAAGTCTTGTGTAGCCCAGGCTAGCCTTTGGACCAGCTAGGAAGCTTTCATCCTCCCATCTCTACCGCCCAAGTGTTGGTATTATAAAATGTGCAACCACAGCCCCCTTTCCTTCAGTGCTAGGGATGGAACCCAGGGCTTCGTGCATGTTAAGCAAGCACTCTACCAACTGAGCGACAGTCTGATTTTGCTATGTTTTGAGTTTTTAATTGACGCATGGTCTCACGTAGCCCAGGCTGACCTAAAATTCACTATTTAGTCAAGGATGACCTTGAACTTCTGATCCACATTCTGCCGCCCAAGTGCTAGGATTACCCATGTGCAACTGTCATGCCCTGTTCAAGTGGTTCTGAGGAATGGAACCTGGGGTTCAGTACCGATAAACAAACACCCTAGTAACTGAGCCACATCCCTAGCTTTCCTGTTGCCTCCCTGATTAAAGCAGAGAAGGAACAGATGGACTGAGGAGTGTGCCTTGGAAAAGTTTGTCTAGCTCGCCCCTCCCCCGTGGAGATGACGACACCATAGCCCTTTCAGGGCACTGGGTCCTGAGCCCCTCGGGCGGCCAGCTGTGCTATTGTGCCCGGAATTGGGTTTTGTGCTTGGGCCACACAGACTGTGGGGGTTAGGCAGGGTAGAGGAGGTTTGTTTCCAGTTGGTTTCAGGAGAGCGGAGCGAGACATCTTACTTTCCCACCGCCAAAGCAGAGCCGGTCTGCATTAGGGCAGAGGCGTGAAATCTACCCTAAGAGGTTCCGTGTGTCATCCGCATGGCCCTTGTCTCATATCTGGGAGCCTTCCCTGGACCGGGAAAAAGGATTTATATTCTGCCAAGCCTCCTCTCTGGCTCCAGGAGGGCTGCAGAGCGATCCAGGGCAGAGCGTGGGGCACCAGCTGCCAAGGTTATAGCAACTGACATCTTTGGAGGCAGCTGGAGCCAGCTTGTCAAACCACCTCCTCCAGGAAGCCTGCCTTGCCAGCTACCACCTAACAGAGCCTCATACACCTCCTCCTGGTGGCCTGGGCTCTGGATAGTGTCCCTTCCTGTTTACGCTTAGCAAGACCCTGTACTCCACCTAATACCAGTTGTCTCTTATTTATTTATTTATTTGTTTGTTTGTTTTGGACAAGGTCTCTTGTCCCAGGCTGGCTTTGAACTTGCTACTTTGGTGAGGATGATCTTAACGCCTAATCCTTTTATCTCCACCCTCTGAGTGCCAGGGTTACAGGGGCTCTCTGCTACACTCAGTTTATTTGATGCTGGCATGGAACCCAGGGCCTTCTAATGCTAGCTAATCAAGCAGTCTACCAACTGAGCTAGGTCATGGTAAAGGACTATTCAGAATGAGCCCTGGGGACATGGTTCTTTAAGGAACAAGGGTACTCACATGCAGACGAGGAAGCCTGGCAGGTAAACCTGTTTCAATTCAAAGGAGTGAGTATTGTAACCAAAAGAATGGACCAAGGCCTGTTATCCCAACAACTTGGGAGACAGGCTGGAAGATAAAAAATTCAAGGACTGCCTAGGCTACAGAATGAGTTCAAGTTGAGACTGAGTAATTCAATGAGGAGACTTGTCTCAGAAGAAAGAAGAGTGCTGGGGGTGTGGCTCAGGGTAGAGCCCCTGCCTAGAATCCCCCAGTAAGGGGCTGGGGTGTGGCTCGGTGGTAGAGCCCCTGCTTAGAATCCCCCAGTAATGGGCTGGGGTGTGGCTCAGTGGTAGAGCACCTGCCTAGAATTCCCTAGTGAGGGCTGGGGTGTGGCTCAGTGGTAGAGCTCCCGCCTAGAATCCCCCAGTAAGGGGCTGGGGTGTGACTCAGCGGTAGAGAATCTACTTAGCATCCATGAGGCCTTGGGGGGTCTATCTCTACTCTGGAAGAGACGGTGTTTCTGTCATACCTGAAGGAGGAGGTTTCGACAGAGAGGGGAGAAAGGAACATCATGGAACTAGAGTTGCAATAGCACAGCATTAGAAACAGGAGGCCAGAGAAGCACAGAAGGGTGCTTGTTGCACACCGACTGCACGCCTGAGACGACCTGAGTGCTTCTGCTGCACTAACATGTCTAGTGAGCATGGATACCTGATGAGCGCTCTAATTACTTCTTTCTTGTGAGCGGATAGAGGCACAGAGCGGCAAAGCCACTTGACTGAGATTGCATAGCCAGCCAGCCTCATCGCTGGATACTGGCTTCAGACTCTGGCTCCAGAACTTGTTTCTTAAGTACGATAAGGTACAGCCCCTCTGGGATGTATTACTGCCTTTCTTCCAGAGACTTGTGGACACATTTCTACACAAGAATTTAGCGTTCTCAATCCCAGTGATCAACACCATCCCTCGTTCCTCCTAAACACAAAAAAAGTCTGCCCGTCTTGTTCTCTCGTTTTTTTCCCTCTCTCCTTCCAAGAACACGAACCCTCTCAGTAATATGAATCTCTTGGGGTCCCCCCACAGAGGTCCTCATTTGTGACCCTCATGGAGACAGCCCCAAATCCCAGCAATTTTAGCTAAAAGGTTGACATGGTCCCCACTGCAAGTGTCACCTGAGCTGCCAAACATGGTGCTGGTGTTGCCAAACCGCAAGCCCAGTCAGTCTTCCCAACAAGATGAGCTCACCCACACAAGGTCTCTCCTGCATCTCACGGGCTCTGAACTCCAACCAGCACCACCGGGGCCTTTTCCAAATCTCTAACTCAAAAAACCTGTCTGCAAAGTCCCAGCCACAGAGCATGTCCGCCACGCACGGACGGTGCTAAGGAATGGCAAGTGAGGCTAGACTCGGCCACAGCCCGGGGCCAAGGCCTCTAGCATGGCCTCACCAAAGACAGCAGGGCCAAGGCCAACTCTAGAGACTCTTGTCTGGAGCCACGGGCCAAGATGATTAGCTAAAGGTGAGGATGGACGCCCGGCGCCCAGCAAGGAGGCCAGCAAAACTGCACTGGGGAAAGATCTGGAAAACTGAACTGGATCTCCATGGCCATGAGCTGGAGAATGGTAACAGTCCTCAAGACATCAGGGAAGGACCTGGAGGGAGCAGAGGCAAAGGGGCCCAGGCTTGTGTAGCTAGGGCAGCCCTGGCATGGGCACAGACACTGAAGAGCATAGGCATCTGGTTGACCAAAGAGAGGACAGTTGCACGAATGTGGATTGTAGGGTGCCTTGGGCCACCCAAGTGGAGATACCAACCTAAAAGAGGAGGTGGGACTGAGGGGAAACCATGGTCACCATCTTTGTTGGCCTTGGAGACAACTGGAGGGTCAAAGTAGGCAACTTAAATAACGGGGAAACATGAAGAAATGTCTCGGGGGAAGGTCCATGCAGGTCTTCAGGAGAGTCAGAGGAGGGTCAAAGTAGTGGTACACTCCTGTCATCCCAGGTTTTGGGAGACGAGGGCAGGAGGATCATGAGTTCAAAGCCCGCCTGGGCTACATAAGGAGACTCGATCCTAGAAATAATAAAAAGAACAACAGCTGATGGAGAACTCTCATTGGTCAATAAAGAAACTGCCTTGGCTTTTTGATAGGGCAGGATTTAGGTGGATGGAGTAGACAGAACAGAATGCTGGGAAGAAAGGAAGTGAGTCAGATGCAATGAAGCTCCCACCCAAGATGGACGTAGGCTAGAATCTTCTCGGTAAGCCTCCCCTCGTGGTGCTACAGACATACTAAATATGGGTTAATCAAAATGTGAGAATTAGCCAGTAAGAGGCTGAAGCTAATGGGCCAAGCAGTGTTTAAAAGAATACAATTTGTGTGTTGTTATTTCGGGTGAAAGCTAGCCATGTGGGATCCGGGCAGGATGAAAAGCAGGCCTGCAGCTCCTCACTACAAACAACCAAAACCAAACCAAAACAACAACAACAAAAACCAACCCTGAAACAATAAAAGAACAGCCAAATAGAGTTATGCAGGGCCAGGCATGAAGAGGATGGAGTGGGTGTTTCCTTAGGTCCCATGTTTCCTTAGGTGTACACCTTCCTAGGACCACAATCTGTCATCAAACCTGTGACTCAGAACCATTATTTAGGGATTCTTGTGGTAGTTCAATTACAATGATTTCCATAACCCTTAGCCAATAACTTCAACCTCCTCCCCTCCGCTCTATAGAGCTGGGAGCTTGGAAAAGTGCAGCTGAAAGTCTTAACTCTCAAATCACACCCCTATGAGACTTTCGCCCAGGGACATATGTCCCTAGGTAGGGTGCTTAAGACAGACCAAAAGAAAGGGTTCCATCCAGATACAGCTTACTGAACAGTGACCTTCTCTGGGGTCTCGTGGGTGACTCAAAGTCAGCTGCATCACTGACCCCCACCCCCACCCCAGCATGGGTAGTTGTAGCACCATGCCTGCACTATGGGACGGTATGAGCCGGGAACTAAGCTGGAGACTTAAACACACACATAACAGAGAGAGAGAGAGAGAGAGAGAGAGAGAGAGAGAGAGAGAGAGAGAGAGAGAGAGAGAGAGACAGACAGAGACAGAGACAGAGACAGAGACATGAGGACACAGGTCATCCTTGATACAAGAGTGCCAAGAATGCCCACTCTATTGTGCTCAGGGGCAGCTTAGAGAGGGCTCTGGCCATGCCCCAGATCTCGAGATCTTTCAGCTGCAGACTCATCAGAACCCACTCCTCTGCCATCAGGGTCTCGTGCTCAGAGCAGCTGCAGGCTGCTCAGAGCAGAGGAAAACAAATTATTTACAAGAAATTCAGGGTCTGGTGATCTGCAGTCCCCAACAGGTGGTGACTCATGAACGCTGTGTCCCTGAAGCTCCCCACACAAGGTTCAGGCAGCCCCACTTAAAAGAGTGTGTTCTCCACAGCCACTGGCTATTGCTTGTCTGACCTTGGGGAGGAGTCTTGTAAATCTGTAAGTTTCAGGAACCTCCTGAAATGTGTGAGCTGTCTTTACTCCCCAGTTTTATGAATCTCTCTCGAGGAGGAATGTTTCTCTCTGAAAGAAGCAGCTATGAGTCTAATGCCTTGTTCTTTGCAGTTACCAGCCATCGGGAAGCCATGTATATTTGGGCCACTACTTACATCATTAGTATGCAAAGGGAACTCTGAGCATTGTAGGACCTGTGGTATCAGGAACCACAGAAGATGAGCAAATATATATTCCTGTGTGTGTGTGTGTGTGTGTGTGTGTGTGTGTGTGTGCCAACTCCAAATGTCATTCATCACTTACACCTTGCTTTCATTTTGAAAGCATGGTGTTTTGCAAAGTAGACTAATCTGGCTGCCCAGGGAGCCTCAGTCATCCACCTGTCTCCAGCTCCACAGCACTGAAATTACAATCAGGTGCCACAGTATCCATGTTTTCTGATGTGGGTTGTGGGGATCAAATTTGTGCCCTCATGCTAGAAAGAACTTCACTTCCATTTGAACCATTACTTCAGCCCCAAAATATATGTGTCTCATTGATGTCACATGGGCCAAAAGTTCAGTCTTAAGAAAGCCAGGCCATTAGGTATAGAGATGGACGTCTGCCCCAAGGCAGAGAGAACCCTGTTTTGAATGGATATCAGAGAGGGGAAAGTCCGTCCGTCCACCAAATGATACGTGTGGGAATGCTCAAACCAGCTCCAGCCGAAACAGCCCCAGACGAGAAACAACCCAAACGTCTGTCAGCTGATGAACGGATAAACACACCACGGTCGGTTCGTGCCGTGGAATTGTCTCCGTAATCAAAGAGGAATGAGCTCCAGCTACACTGAGTACCGTGGGTGAATCCCAAACCGTAAGGCTGAGCCAGGGTTGCCTGACTGAAAGATGTATTAAACTGATTAAAATCCTGTAACGAGCAGGTAGGCTAACATGTCCTATCATCCCAGTGCTGAGGGAGCTGAAGCAGGAGGATGGAGAGTTTGAGGGCTAAACATGAGGTCCTGTCTCAAAGGATAAAGCAAGACAAATTTAAAAAAGAAAGGAAAAAAGAAAAGCTAGTCTCTTCCATGAAACAAGCATAAGTTAGCAGGGTCTGCCTTAGTCGACTCTTCGGGAACTCTGGTACCCAATCTGAACTATACAGAAACCAAAAAAAAAAAAAAACTGCTTAAGGAAAAATGATAGTGGGTTGCAGGATAGCCGAGTCAGTAAATTGCTTGCCTTACAATCATGAGAACCCGAATTCTAGCTCCCAGGACCTACATAAGTTAAGAAGCCAGCCATGGTGACATGTGCTTGTAATCTCAGTACTAGGGAGGTAAAGACAGGAGGCTCTCTGGGGCTCACTTGCTAGTCAGTCAAGGTTAAAGAGTATTTGCTACTCTTGCAGAGGACTAGAGTTCAGTTTATAGCGCTCGCTCGCAGCAGGCAACTCTTAATTCCCTGGAACTCCAGTTCCAAGGGATCTGATGCCCTCCTGTGACCACTATAGGCACCTGCACGAACATGCACACACCCACACGTAGACATGTGGATTGCATATCAAAAGGTTTTAAGTCTTCAAAAGTGGAGGGTGCACAGTTAGGGAGTTAGAAGCTCTTGCCTCTCTCCTAGAGGACCCACGTTTGATTCCCAGCCCAGGTGGCTCCCACTCCGTGGAACTCTAGCTCCAGGTGACCCAGTGCCTTCCTGTGGCCGCCACAAACGTGTACACTCATGCGCACACAGACATGCACATATGTACGTAATTGAAAATAAAATTAATCTAAAAGGAAAAACTTTCATTTGAAAAAAAAATAAGGTGAGCTGGCTAGTGATGGTGCATGCTTTTAATCCCAGCATTCGGGAGGCAGAGACAGGCAGATCTTTGAGTTTGAGATCAACCTGGCCTACAGTGTGAGTTCCAGGGTAGCCAGGGCTACACAGAAACCCCGTCTCAAAAATAAGAACAACAAAATAATAATATTATTATCCATTATTATCACACACACACACACACACACACACACACACACACACACACACTCGGTAGATGCTCCTGAGGAACAAGACCTGCAAAAAACCACTGGCTTCCACATGCAAACACACACACTCACCCCACACCATAACACACACACACAACTCACCACACCACACACATGCACACCACACCACATACATACATACCACACCACACCACACACACCATACCACACACAACACACCATACACACACCATGCTACACCACATCATAAACACACCACACACACACCACCATACCACGCACACCAAACCATACACACACACCACACCACTCCACACACACCCCAAACCATACCATACACACACCACACCCCACATACCCCACACCATACCACACACACCACATCACACACACACCACACCACACACACACACCACACCACACCATACACATACCTCTTCATACACATACAACTACCTCTTCTCATCATGGCAGTAGCAGCAGGGCCAATGCCCTACATTCCTGGGGTGGCTTTCTGGTGTCACTAAGCTAACACAGACTTTATGAAAACCCTGCACTCATCTGTTTTCTTGCACAGCAAATTTCTCTAAATTGAAACCTTCCACTCTGGAAGGAAGACTCAGGAAGTAAACAACTGAAGCCTCAGGAAATCCCTGAAACTGAGAAGATTCACAAGGCCCTTTCCCCCAAGTGATACAGGCAGTGAGAACTGCTGGGGGAGAGGGGAGACTCTCCCAAGCGTTGAGCTGCCTGTGAGTAGCATGGAGAGTTCCTGGGTTGCAGTTTTCCAAATCATCGCCCATGCCAGGACGGTCCATCTGTGATGCAGCTGCCTTGGATCTCTGCTCCTATAATTCGCCCTCATCTATACTCTTATAAGTAACCCCAATAAACTCATTGATTCACCAAGTTGGGTTTTGGTGACACCTTACTTTGGTCTGCCAGTGTTCCCTGTTTGGGGTGAACAGATACTTGTTCATGTCTCTCCAGGAATACTATCATCCAACAGTTTTGAGCTATCTGGCCAACCTCTGTGGGAGGGGTTTAGAAGCTGCCTAACCTGTTCCTTGATGTTTTAGCTCTAGGGCTATTTATAGAAGAAGGTGAATAACTGCACCATCCTCTCAAGGTGCAGGAAACAGTAGATTCAAAGGGAGGAAGGAGAATCCAGGAGGGCAGTTGTTCACGCTTGGGGAACATGTGCTTGGGTTGGAAAATGGCCTCAGAAAGATCCAAGGGTTCCCTAGCCTTCTGTGTCTGCTGATTCTGTGAGTACCACACAAGCGGGAAGTGTACATTGAGGGGGAGCTGTAGCAGAGCTAGCTACGCCCTGAAGAAACACTCCCAACTAAGTTGGACTGTAAGGACCAGGAAAGTACTCACAGACTCTTGAGACATGGTATTGTTCATTTTGCTCCTGACCTGTAGGGAATTCTATGTCGTCACTGACTGAACACTGAGATAACAGAACAGAGAGTCCCATTATTCACAAGGAACATAGTCTATGAAAATATTTGGAAAAATCACTGGTCAAATGGCTGGATTCATCAAAATTCAACCAAAGAAGAGCTGGCGAGTAGTCTTAGTGAGTAAAGGCGCTTGCCACCAAGCCTGATGATCTGAGTTTGATCCCTGGGGTCAGCATACTGGAATGAGAGAACTGGTTCCTGTTCCACGATTAATAAAAACTCAGAGATAGAAATTGGGGTTCAACCTGAAGTTCAGAAAAGCAAGACAGCCAGCCACTGGGTCTTACCTCTACCTCAGTACAAAATGGCGATCCTGCCTCCAAGAATCTCAGAATGAGACTGAGACTGAGAGCTGTCTCCTCCTGTTTTAGAATCCTCTCTAGTGCTGGGATTAAAGGCATGCGCCACCTTGTTTCTATGGCAACTAGTGTGGCTCCTGGGATTAAAAGTGTGTGTTACCACTTCTGGGTCTGTAAGGTTGACCAGTGAGGTTGTTTTACTCTCTGATCTTTTAGGCAAGCTTTATTTATTAAAATACTAATGAAACGCCACTACAGGCTCCCACAAGCTGCCCTCTGACCTCCACATGCTATGGCAACCAAGCACACACACACACACACACTCAGAGAGAGAGAGAGAGAGAGAGAGAGAGAGAGAGAGAGAGAGAGACCACATATAGATAGATAGATAGATAGATAGATAGATAGATAGATAGATAGATAGATAGATAGATAGATAAATATAACAAAATGAAAGAAAATGTTTGAACTGGGTATGGTGGATTACCCCTTTAATGCTAGCACTTTGGAAGACAGAGACAGGCCAGCCTGGTCTTACATAGTAAGTTACAGAACCACCCCAAAGGAAATAAGAAAAAGGAAAGAAACCTTTGGGAGGGAGCAAACCTGCTTTTTGGTCAAGTCATCTAGCTGTAACATCCAAATGTCCAGTTTCCTAACTATTGATTTGTAGGGAGTAAGTATTCTGATGACATGAGATGTTAGCATTTGCACTACAGAGTTAGGAGTTTTTTTTTAAGATTTACTTATTATGTATGCAGTGTTCTGTCTGCATGACAGAAGAGGACACCAGATCTTATTATAAATGGTTGTGAGCCACCATGTTGTTGCTGGGACTCAAACTCAGGACCTCTGAAAGAGTAACCAGTGTTCTTAACCTCTGAGCCATCTCTCCAGCCCCCCAGTTAGGAGTGTTTTTAGAAAATGATTCAAAGTACAGAGAAGGGTTCTTCTACCATCTTTCCACACCACCACCATAGTATGCATGAATATCATAGTCAGTGAAGAAAAGAGATAAATGTTGGGTCCTTGTCAAGCTATGCTCCGAAGTCATTGTTTGGTCCCTAACTGTGATGATGAAGCGTAGCTACCCTGGCTAGTTTGAAAGCTTCAATGATCACAGAAAATCACTGTGAACCTCACGATGGGTTGAACTGGTGTGGAGGGGTCAGCCTGGCTTTGATGAGCAGCTCAGAGTCTAGGAAAATGGCAAAATAATCTGCTCCCATCACATCGGTGTGACTTCATTGTACTCAACAGCTTCAACTGTCATCATAGACCACGAAGAAGTGGGACAAAACACGCAGGAGGGAGAACTCTGGGATTCTTTTCCTAGGGAGGTAAAACAAACATATAAATAAAATGTCTCAGGGGAGGTAGAGAGAAGGATGCATCAATTTTATGAAAATATTACAATTTAATATGAGATTTGAGTACTATGATCTTTGGTGTCTTATCCTGAAGCCAACGCCTTGTGGATATTGAGAGAGGAGTGAACATAGTCCTATGAGTCCCCAGTGAGGAAGCTCAGAGATAGAGCACCTTCCTAGAATCCCCCAGTGAGGGACTAGGGTGTGGCTCAGTGGTAGAGCACCTTCCTAGAATCCCCCAGTGAGGGGCTGGGGTGTGGCTCAGTGGTAGAGCACCTGCCTAGAATCCCCCAGTGAGGGGCTGGGGTGTGGCTCAGTGGTAGAGCACCTGCCTAGAATCCCCCAGTGAGGGGCTGGGGTGTGGCTCAGTGGTAGAGCCCCTGGGTTCCATCTCTAGCACCCCTCCCAAAAGTTTGCTCTTCCCCCAAACTATTACTCAGCCCAAGCCTGAGAAGGGAGCATCAGTGACCACAGTAGTTATCCCTACCTCCTGAGACACCAGCCCAATGCTGTACCCTGGTAGTAAGAGCAGGTAGGCAGTGGCCTTGACAGGTAAGTCAGGTGACCCTGGGAGAAAGGAGTGCGGAAGAAGATGTGGCAGAAGAAGATGTGGCAGTGTGACACGTGAGCCCTTCCAACACAGACAAAGGCCATAAGGACCGGCAGAGGAGAACATGGTTTAGCAGGAAACACTAAGCCAGTATTGTCAATGAGGTGTTGGAGAGATGGCTCCACGCTTAAGAATGCTTGCTGCTCTTCCAAAGAACCTAGGTTGTGTTCCCAGTACCCACATTAGGAGATCCCTAACTAATTATAACTCTAGCTCCAGGGGATCCAATGCCCCTTTCTGGCCTCCATGGGTCTATGCACACATACGTGCATACCCCACCTACAACAAACATATTCATACAATTTAAAATAAAATCTTTAATAAAACAGAAGAACACTGAGTGACACATTCCAGGAACCCTTGCTTGAGGTACAGTTTAAGTGTGTAGCCTGGGGAATCACTTGCCAGCTTCCTTCGCAGTGTGGCCACACTAGGAGGCCCTGGGGCCTGTATCTGTCGCGTTTCTTCCTCTCATAACCAAGTAACTGACAAGGAAGGAAAAGTCGCCCTGCCAGCTGGCCACACCGGTGCCATCACTTGAGAGCCCCTAAAAGATTAAAGGACCACATTCCCAGTCTGCTCTCTCCATGACCCATGACCTCTCCAGAGCTGACAAGCAAAGATGTTTGCAGAGGTCACCGAGAGGTGGGTGTGAGAAGCCGAGCTCCTCCGGCTCTGAGTGGTGACAGTCAGGGTCAGAGCCTCTGTTATCCTGTCCTCTCCTCGCTCTCCTGTGAGAGAGCAAAGACCTTGTGTCCTGAAATCATGAATTTTGAATGTCAACCTCTCACAGCTTAGAATCATCTGGAAAGAGAGGCATCAACTTGACACAGCTAGAGGGGCTGAGAAGAGGGAGCCTCAATTGAGAAAATGCCTCCACAAGACTGGACTGTAGGCAAGCCTGTAAGGACGTTTTCTTATTAGGGATTCATGGCGGAGGGCTTGGCCTATGGTGGGTGGACCATCCCTGGGCAGGTGGTCCTGGACTGTATAAGAAGGCAGACTGAACAAGCCATGGGGAGCAAGCCTGCAAGCAGCATCCCTCTATGGCCTCTGCATCAGCTGCCTCCAGGATCCTGGCCTGTTTGAGTTCTTGTCCTGACTTTCTTCCATGATGAACAGTGCTGTGAACATACAAGCCGAATAGGCCCTGTCCTCCCCAAGTTGCTTGGGTCATGGTGTTTCATCATAGTCCCTAACTAGGACCTCTCAGTTCTCAGAACATCGGGCAGATAGGCATGGCAAACTGGGGGTGCACAGGGCAAGATCTGCCTTCCAAGTCATACTGGGACCTATTTCCTCCAAACAAGCCCGTTCAGTGTGAACTCATCAGTGGATCAGTGCCTGGGTAAAGCTAGCTCCCTCAAAGTCCAGTTACCTTACCTGCATCTGGGAACGAGGCCGTCAACACTCATGACTCCAAGGGGGATGCTTCACACCCGCACCATGACACTGGGGTGGGGTGGGGCCCTGAAGAGCTGCCTGGACCATCTTCAGTGTGGCCCAACAACAATAATAAGGCTCTAGGGCTAACACAGGGTGGGTGGAAGTTTGGGGCAGTGCCAAATTCAAGGTCTCCCAGACAGAAAGGGGCTAGGATAGCCCAGCTTGAGGAAGTCATGTGTGGACAGGTATGCACGCATGGCAGGTATATATGTGCACATGTATGGATGTCAGAGGTCAACCTCAGGTGTTGTTCCTCGGGCACCTGCTAACTTTTTAATTTTTTTCCATTACATTTGATGCTTCTGTTGGGGAGTGGGGGAAGGCAGGTGCCGTGGTTTGTATGTGGAAGTCAGAAGACTATGGGAGTTGGTTCTCTCCTTCCACCAGGTAGGTCGGAGGGACGAAACTCAGGTCGTCCAGGCTTGGTGGTAGGCACCTTTAACCAGTAAGCCCTCTCATTGTTCCTCCTCACTTGCAACCTCTGGTTAGGCTACACAGCCACTGTGCTGCCTCCCCAGCTAGGGGGTCACTTCCAGAGCTCCAGGCTCCCTTCTGAGAGACAGAGTTGATAAAGCTTTGGTTTTCTACTTCCTCATGAGCTTCTTGCACTCGACTAAAAGGCATCAAGTTAAGGAAGCAAGGAGCAGGCTGCTTGATGGCGGGAGAAACTGGACCCAGGGCAGGGAGGAGGGGGACATTTTGGCATCTCATCTTGGCTCTTGCGCACCCTCCCTGACTGGAGTCTGCAGAACAAGTCCGGACTGGGTGGCAGAGAGAAAGAGAGAGAAAGAGTTCATAGCCATGAGCATCCTCCCCAGGGTACCATCCAAATTAAATTAACATTTTTTCCATTTTCCCTTTATTGCAAACAGATTGAAGACTGTTGCACAAAAATCTGTCTCCCTCATGGCTTCCATTCGCCTTGTTTCTCAGCTTGGGTTTCCAGGGCGGGCCTGGCAAAGAGGAGAGACATGGATCTCAGACCCCCTTCCCGGGTCTCAGAGACCCTGCCGTCCTAGAGTGGAGTCAAATGCCAATCATAGGCACTGGCTGATCAGCTGACCCCACTCTTTCCTTGCCTGGCTCCCGGGCTTCCGTGCATTCTTCTCCCTATGGGCTCCAAAGCTGCAGGGTGGTGGCACACACGGGGCACTTGGGAGGCAGAGGCAGGCAGACCTCTGTGAGTTTGAGACAAGCCAGCTTGGGCTATAAAGTGAGACCCTGTCTCTGAACAAAACAAAATGCCAGGAGAGTGGCAAACATGCTCTCAATGCAGACCTGCTGGGGCCCTGTGCTGCAGCTTGGGCACTTGGCATCGACTCAGCGGGGTCTCCAGAGGGACGATCAAGACCTCTGGGGTAGGACCACCACCCCAGCTGTTGTCACTCAGTACCCCACCCACGTATTTTTTTATTCTGTCCTAGTCTAATGTGTTTGAGACAAGGACTCACTATGTAGCCACGAATGACCTCAAGTTCACTATATAGATCAAGCTGACCTTGAACTCATAGAGATCTGCCTGCCTCTGCCTCCCCAGAGCTGCCCACCTTGGTTTGCTGTTGTTGTTTTGTGTTGAGTGAGGGTCTCTCACTAGCCTGGAGCTCACCCAGTAGACTAGGCTGGCTGGCCAGTGCGCACTACGGATCCAACTGTTTCTGTCTCCCCAGCGCAGGGATTATAAGTGTGTGACATGGCTTGGGGGGGAGGGGGTTGAACTCTGACCCTGTGCTTGCAAAGCAAGTACTTTACCAACTGAGAGAACATCCCATCTCATCACCCAGTAAATTCTGGTTCAATACTTGCTCCACTCCATTGGCTGAGGAAGGATCTGAAGGATAAATAGACTCGACCCAGAGGCCCTAGTCTAGCAGGGACCCTGTAGGTAGTCTAGCGGGGTCCCTGTAGGTAGTCTCATGGGGTCACTGTAGATAGTCTAGCGGGGTCACAGTAGGACAGATCAGTCCCAGTACTGGATGACACAGGGATGAGAGAGAAATCCTGGAGGGTTTAAACAAGAGTCGAGAGCCGGGGACTTGTTTTGAGACAGTCACATGTAGCCCAGGCTGGCTTTGAACTCACAATCATTGTGCTTCAGTATACCGTGTTGAGACTGCAGCTCTGCATTGTCACCTTCAGAAAAGAGAAGAGGGGGGAGAAGAAGAGGTGTATATGTGTGAGAGAATATGTGTGCTGTATGCACACTTGTATATGTGTAGGGCAGGGGGCATCTTGAATTATACTATCTGCCTTATTCACGCCAGGTGTGGCCTCTCAGTGAAACTGGACCTAGGCCAGTAGTCGGCAAACCTCAGGAATCATCCTCCCACCTCTGCCCTCTGATGGCGCTGGGGTTAGGAGCACATATGGTCATACCTAGCTCTTCTCCTGTATACTGCAGTTTCAGCCAGGCCCAATGCTTACGTACCAAGTGGTCTAGTCTGATGAGCCATCTCCCCGGCAGCAAGAGAAGACATTTGACTTGGGCACACAGTGTGTCAGACAGAGAAAAAGGGAGTATCAGGTAAAAGGTGGGAGGCAATCAGTATGGTGTAGAGGGAGCAATGAGCATTTGGATGGAAAATGTGGTGAGGGCGGGGGTAGCTGGACCCAGAAATAACAAGCTGTAGAGATCCAGTATTGGGTGTTGAGTTGAGGAATGGGAAGTCAGGTTTGTACTTGACGGAACTCCCTCTGGCTCCCTGTAGTGGAAGACCAGACAAGAAAAGGGCAGGGCCCAGAGCCCATGAGACAAGGAGGTAGGTACTGCAATAGTCCAGGACAGATGGGATTGGACTCAACATGAAGGTAAGGAACTGGGGTGGATCTCAGTAGCAGAACTTCTGTCTAGAATCTCTCAGGGAAGGGCTGGGTGTGACTCAATGATAGAGTACCGGCCTAGAATCTTCTGGTTAGGGCCTGGGTGTGTAGCTTAGTGGGGGAGTGCTTTTCTAACATGCTGGAGACCCTGGGGGGGGGGGTCCATCTTCATTTCTAGGAATTCAGGAGCATGGAGTCGTGAAGTAGAACTGATTGACCAAGGTTGACCAGTAGGACCAAAAATGGGGATGAGAAAGATTGAATAGGCTCTGTGCTTGGAACCCCTCACTCAGAAGGGGACCCTGGAGAGAAGCATGGCTGGGGAGCAGGGAACTGAGCCCAGGTCTCGGGTGTGAGATCCTGGAGTATCTCTAATGAGTATATCAGGTTGGCTCTAGGCACGCCAGTCTGGAGCCATGGTAAGGAGCTGGCCTGTGATACCACCTCGTGCGTGTGTGTGTGTGCGTGTGTGTGTGCGTGCGTGTGTGTGTGTGTGCGTGTGCGTGTGTGTGTGTGTGTGTGTGTGTGTGTTATCAAACCCAGAAGGAGAAGAAACCTGAATCCAAGGACCACAAGAGACTAGGAGGGGGTCCAGGGACTGCTCACAGGAGAGAGAGGATGAGGAAGGACTCTGAGGCAGGGCAGGCTGATGCTTGATGGCAAGAGTGTCCATGATGAACAGTGGCCTGAAAGGGGGTGGGGAGGAGAATAACGGTGGCCACCACAGGCAGTCCCAGCACCCCTTATCCATTTACACTGGAAGAAAAGGGAGCAGAGCCCCAGAGCTCTGGAAGGGGGTGTGGCGAAGGAGCTAGGGGGTCTGAACAAACCTTTGAAGAACTTTGCCTGTTGTAGGACAGTGAGAGTTGATCCAGGTGACACCTGGCCCTACAAGTGAGTGGTAAAATGTTACGATCAGAACAAGAAGAGAGGCTGTGGTGTGGGGAGGGCCACAGAACACTGACAGCCTTGGGAGAGTGAGGGCACAGCTGCCCAGGCTGGCCACTATTTCCCGAGGACATCCAGACGCGGATAGAGGCTTTCTGAGTAAGTGACTGGGGATGCAGATGAGACCAGACAGCCCTGGGTGCCCTCCAAGATCAAGGATACAAGGAAGAAGAAAGACACGGGTAGATGTGCGTTTTTCTAGCTAGGGGGAAAGTGCAGGCCGTGGTGGGTATCCGTGGTATCCGTGTAGGGTTGGAGCAGAGTGGGGAGACACTGGAGGCCTCCAGACCCACACTTCACGGGGCACCTCCTTCCCACCCTCTGCATGATTCGGTGAGTGCATGGTCACGGTCGTGAAGAGGTCAGCAAGGGCAAGCGCTGGAAAAAGCCTCAGTCATGGAGAGCTTGGGTTCTAGCCCAGCCCATGCCTTGTACTAAATGTGTGACCCTGTGCCGGACCCTCTACACTCCAGGAGCCTCCACTTCCCCACCTGGAAAGCCAGATGCTTGCCTTCCATACGCTATACAGGTGGGCATGCATGTAGCATTCCATGCATCTTGCATTTCACACTTGCGGGACTCAGGAGAGCCAAAAGAGGCTCATTCCAGAACCCTAAAACTCTATAACATGATCTCCATGTTCCCGCTGGGGGTGGGTGCAGCAGACGGTCTCACCCTCTCCAAATTGCTCTGCATCTGTCCCAGCTGCCAGCTTGCCTTCCCCCCTCCTCTCTCTCTCTCTTTCTCTCTCTCTCTCTCCACCACCCCCACCCCCGCCATCCCATTCCACCCCATGCACTCTGGGCACAGCCAGTCTCAAACACAGCCCAAGTGAACATTTGGCAGTCGGGGGGCCCCCGTGATTCATGCCCCTTTTTTTATGGCCAGCCCAGCCGGCCAGAGTATTCGAGAGACATTCTTGGCCTGACGGTGCGCCCAGGATTAGCAGGGTGGGGGGGGGGGCTGGGTGGGAGACTGCAGACTGTGTTCAGCTCTCTGCAAGGCAGGCGGTGGCCAGGCACGAGAGCAGCGTCTGAAGTGGCCGCCAAGTTGGCCGGGGAGGGAACATGGCCCCATAAACCGAGGCCACGTCTGGGACCCAGACAGCAGAGGCTGGGGCGTGGATGTGAGGGGGAGAATCTAACTACCTGCGCCATGTCCAGGGATGGAAAAGGAGCCAGGACACTGAAGACAGATGATACTGTCACCCCACACACACTCTAGATATTTGTCTTCTGTGAGCCCCTTTCTATACCCCCATGCCGCCTCTGCACTGGGGGTACCCGATTCATCCTATGCCTGCTGCTCAGACGCTAGGCTTGGTTCAGATCGCTAATCCAGCTAATGCATAGTTAAGAAGTGGGGAGTCTCAGCCACCTTCGGACCCAGGTCTTCACATCACCCCTGGAGCTGTCCCTCCATCCTCAGACCAGTGAGAGAGTCTCAGCTTCTGCTCAAACAGGAGATCGAGGAGGAGGCTGTGTCTCCTCCCTCAGATCAACATTTCGAAGTAATGGTAGCATGCACCTTTAATCCCAGCCCTCGGGGAACAGAAGCAGACCCAACCTCCATGAGTTTGAGGCCAGCCTGGTCTACATAGCACTCCAAGGCTGAGACAGGAAAATGAGACAGGCATGAATTAGACCAGCCTGGCTTCAGAGTGAGAGCCTGTCTCAAAAACCTAACAAACAAAAGAAAACAAGGCCAAATTGTGGGCTTGGGATGTGGTTCAGTTGGCAAACTGCTTGGCTAGCATGCACAAAGCCCTGGGTTCCACCCCAACATTGTGTGAGCTGGGCATGGTGGAACTCACCTATAATCCCAGCACCTGGGAAGTAGAGGCAGGAGGATTATAAATTCAAGGTCCACCTAGGCTATATAGGGAGTTTGATGTCAGCCTGGGCTACATAAGCCCTTGTCCAAAAAACAAAACCAAAGCAAAAAACCATGAATCCCAAGCTAGGGCTGTGCCCACTACCAAAGCACACGCATGCATACCTCCTACACTGTGATAGGTTCCCGTCAGTGCATGATCTCAAACCAGACACCCCCCTGTATCTCTGTCTCTCTCTGTCTCTCTCTCTGTCTGTCTCTCTGTCTCTCTCTCTGTCTGTCTCTCTGTCTCTCTCTCTGTCTGTCTCTCTGTCTCTGTCTCTGTCTCTTTCTCTGTCTCTCTGTCTGCCTGTCTGTCTCTGTCTCTGTCTCTGTCTCTGTCTCTGTCTCTGTCTCTCTCTCTCTCTCTCTCTCTCTCTCTCTCTCTCTCTCTCTCTGTGTGTGTGTGTGTAGAGAAAATGGGACAGAGGAGTGGGCAGACAAAAAAAAAAAAACGGAGAGAAAAGGGAGTTGGGTCCCCACCCACTATGTGCTCACTAAGTCCCCAGAGGAATTTACTGGGCCAAGAGCAGATGTTACGAGGTCCCTGCTTGGGGGTGGGAAGATGATTTTATGGTTAAGAGCACTTACTGCTTTTCCAGAGGATTCAACTTGAGTTCCTAGTGCACGCATCAAATGACTCACAACCACCTGTAACTAGTTCTGAGGGTCTGGCTGTCTCCTCCTGACTCCATCGGCTTTGTACTCACACCCATACACTCATACACACTCACACTCATACACTCTCACGCTCATACACACTCACACTCATTCACACTCACACTCATACACTTTCACACACTCACACCCATACACACATTCACACTCATGTACTCTCATGCTCATACATACTCACACTCATACACACTCACACCCATACGCTCTCACACTCATACACACTCACACTCAGAGAGAATTAAAAATAAAATGAGGAGCTGGAGGGATGACCCAGTGGTTGAGGGCAATCGCTGCTCTAGCAGAGGACCCAAATTCAGTTCCCAGCACCCATATCAGGTGGCTCTAGCTCCAGAGAGTCAACACTGCTGGCCTTCTTGAGTCCTGCACACATATGCACACACTCACAGAGACACAGACACCTGCATAACTTAAAATAAAACAGATAAATCTTTGAAGAAGTAAAAATAAAATGAATTTTAAAATCACTGTTGGCTGGCACATTCCTGTCATCCCAGGACTCGAGAGGCTAAGGCAGGAAGAACAGTGAGTCTGAGACTGACCTGACTGCCTTGGCCTCGTTCTTTGTGTTTTGAGACTGAGACATAGAAGGGCAGATTTATGGATTTTTTAGTGCGTGGGATTGAAAATGCTAGGCAAGTGATCTATTACTAAAGCCACGCCCCAGCCCCTCTGAGGGATTCTAGGCAGGTGCTCTACCACTGAGTCACACCACAGCCCCTCACTGGGGGATTCTAGGCAGGGGCTCTACCACTGGGCCACATCCCAGCTCCTTTTTTTTCCTTTTTACCTTGAGACAGTGTACTGCTAAGTTGTCCAGGCAAGCTTTGAACTTGCAATCTTCCTGCCCTCGGCCTCTTAAGTACCTGGGTTAATACTCCTGTGCCATCAGGCTTAGCAAACGGGTATCCTTATTTGGAAACAGGAACAAAATTTTTTTTTTTTTTTTTTTTTTTTTTTTTTTTTTTTTTGGTTTTTCGAGACAGGGTTTCCCTGTAGTTCCTAGAGCCTGTCCTGGAACTAGCTCTTGTAGACCAGGCTGGCCTCGAACTCAGAGATCCGCCTGCCTCTGCCTCCCGAGTGCTGGGATTAAAGGCGTGCGCCACCACCGCCCGGCTCAAAATTTTTATTATATATTCTAGGCAGCTTTTAAATTAAGGCAATCCTCCTGCCTCAGTCTCCAGCGTTTTCGGATTATAGGTATGCACCACCACAACCCATCAAGAGGCTGGCTTTTTAAATCTTCCCTTTCCTTCTCCCAGCTCTAAGGCATTGGGTCCTGTTTTTAATCCTTCCAGACCTTCTATGTCTAACCATGAAATGAGAAAGGCAGTCAGACTGAGGGAAGGCAGGGCATGGCCTGGGCCAAGGCTGGAAAGAGCTGGCAATGAAACCTGGGCACACTTACGTTCACAACCTTCAGTCCACTCTGAGAAGTACTTGGAGAACCCGAGTTTCTGGCCTGGTGCCCCTGCTAGGGAAGAACTGGGGTACTCAACCCCAAGAACCCTTTAGTGAGTGAGGCATCAAATGATGGGCAAAGCCCAGGTTAAGCCAACATGCTTCCTGCCCAGACTCAGTCCTGCTGGGAGTTCTGAGACCTCTCCCCACGCGGGGCGCCAAGCCAAGCCCTCACCATGCCTGGGCCAGATCCTGACGACAGCCAGCTCAGGCCAGAGCCCAGGGACGCAGCTCTCTCTCTCTCTCTCTCTCTGTTCGCTCCTTAAAAGTCCACCGGGCAAGCTCGAGGGCTTGCGTGCAACAGGACTGCATTCCCAGCATGCCACGGGAGGGGGGATCTGGCTGGAGGGCTCCCGGAGGGGGTGGGGGGAAGCCTGGCTCTGGAACATTCCCTGGGAAAAGGCCACCGCACCAAGACCTGGAGCAGGGTGACAGCTGGCCACCGGGATACTCTGCGTTCTGCGGCGTTTATGAGGGTTTCATGGAGGAGAGGGGTTCACGAGAGGGAAGTGGCTCAGAAGGATGGGAACAGAGAGGAAGGGGCAAAGAGCACGGACAGTTTCAACGGAGGACTCAGACCCTCCCTAGTCCCCCTTCCTGCTCTTATCCTGCTCTTACGTCCTTGTTCACAGTCTTGTCACCCCCTCCAGCCTCCCACCTGCCTAGGCCAGGCCACTCTAACCTTGTCGTTCTCCACTCAGGCCTCAGTGAGCTCCAGGACAGACTGATCCAAGCCTGGGTCCCACTGAGGACATCTCAAATCTGGGCTGTCAAGACAGGTGGACATGAATGTGAGGCCTTGCTCAGGCCCTCGGGTCACGAGTAAGGGACATGGGGTTCGGAGTAGCAGGGCCCTTGTGAATGCTTTGAGTATGAACTGGTTGTGTGGGTGTAGTGTGAGCTGGTAGGAGCTGGCCTTGGGACAGTAGTTAACCCTAGTGTGAGCTGGCCTTTGGACAGTAGTTGATCCTGGTGTGAGCTGGCTTTGGGACAATAGTTAACCCTAGTGTGAGCTGGCCCTTTAGGACAGTAGTCAGTCTGAGCATCAGCTGACCTCCTTGGACAATGATCAGTCCAAGTGTGAGCTGACCATGTGGGGCAGTGGTTGGCTCTGGGTGTGAGCTGGTACCATGGTACAGTGACCAGTCCTGGGTATGCGCTATTGTCCCGAGGCCATCTCACACCAGGATTAACTACCCCTGGTATAAACTGGATCCATAGTCAACCCTGGTGTGAACTGGACCCATGAGTCAGTGATCAACCTTGAAATGAGTGCCTCGTGCCCCCTTTAGAATGATTCCCAACTCTCTCTCTCTCTCTCTCTCTCTCTCTCTCTCTCTCTCTCTCTCTCTCTCTCTCTCTCTCTCTCTCTCTCTCTGTGTGTGTGTGTGTGTGTGTGTGTGTGTGTGTGTGTGATCCCAGGAAGGCTTTCTGTAGGAGGGAGCATGGCCCTCACACTGGGTTTGAAGGAAGAGGCTGGAAGAAGAGGCAGTGGGGTCCATGGAGGTGTTTGTGGGTTCTGTGTGGCAACTGTGGCAGGGACAGGGTGAGGCAGACCTCTGGGTGGGAATGTCATGGTCTGGGGAGTCCTGCTGAGGGAGTAAAGGTATAGACAGAGGCCGGCAGCTGGGTGAGGGGCCGTCAAGGGCAGGGGTCCAAGTATTAACAAGGAAACGGTGCCTTTGGGAATTGCTCTGTCTTTCAAGCTATGGAAACATCTAGACCAGATTCTGTCCCACTCACCACACCCCCACACCTCTACACAAAAACACTCCATCCATGCAGGGTGCACTGTAGAAGGGTCCTCCTCAGCCCTCCTCAGGCTCCACCCAAGTCCAAGGGTAAAGCCAGCTCGCGAGTTTCCAACCTCATAAACCCAGAGGCAAGGCAGATCTCCGGGAAGATTCAAATCCCTCCCCAACCTCCTCAACCCCCACCTCTCACCCGCCTCCAGGAATGCAGTTTCCCTGGAAATTCTGGTTAGGTACACACACTTCCCTACAGAACAGAGCGCTTTCCTGGGAAGCCAGGGACATGGGGAGACCCACCTCTTGGTTCCCAAGTATCCCTTATCATGGGAAAGAGAAAGGAGAGCTGGCCACCAAAATGCTAGGTTTGAGCCCATGGCCTTGGCCTCCAGCCTGCCCTGCTACTACTCCAGCCTCAGTTTCCCCATCTAAAACAGACCCATCATCTCTATTTTTAAGATTGTTTTTATTTGTGTGTGAGAGAGAGGTGGGGGGAAGGACAGAGGGAGAGGGGGCAAGGAAGGACAGAGGCAGGGAGGGAGGAAGGAAGAGAGAGAGAGAGAGAGAGAGAGAGAGAGAGAGAGATCACAGTGCATATATAGAAGTCAGATGACACGGCAGAGTTGGTTCCTTTTCCATTGTGCAGGTCCCGGGATTGAACTTCAGGTCCTTGGACTTGGCTGAAAATGCCTTTGCCTACTGAACCCTCTTGTCAGCCCAGATCCAGTTTCTCAACAACTTCTTTAACTGAAGGTTTTTTTCTCTCATTTTTTTTTATTAAAAATTTTCATCTCCTCCCCTCCTCCCCCTTGGGTTTGTTTTTTTTTTTTTTTTTAACTTTTTTACTTTCCTGTTCTTCAGAGTAGACAAGCCCTCCCCCGGGGTCAGGGTGAGGGGTTTTGAGGTCCTTCCCCCTGCTTGACCCCTCAAAGAAACTCCTCTGTACTATCTGCATGTAAAGGAGAAGTCGGTGGATCCTATGGGATGCCATCAGGGGTATGGCAGGGCAAAGCTGAGGAGACAGCCGGGAAGGGCAGGGTGGGGAAGAACTTGGAAATTTTTAGAACTTTGACAGACCCAGATGGAAGTGATTAAGCCCTGGTGGCAGACGGCACAGAGGGTGGAGACAGCACAGGGGGGTGGAGACAGCACAGGGGGGTGGAGACAGCCCAAGGAAGTGGAGATAGCCGGGAGTTGAGGGAGCGAGGAGGGGTTGTGGAGACAGCCCGGGGTGGGGATGGAGACAGCCCAGGGGGGTGGAGACAGCACAAAAGGGGTGGAGACAGCCCAGGGGGGTGGAGACAGCCCAGGGGGGTGGAGACAGCACGGGGGGGGGGGTAGAGACAGCACAAAAGGGGTGGAGACAGCCCAGGGGGGTGGAGACAGCCCAGGGGGGTGGAGACAGCACGAGGGGGTAGAGACAGCACAAAAGGGGGTGGAGACAGCACAGGGGGTGGAGACAGAACAAAAAGGGGTGGAGACAGCTCAGGGGGTGGAGACAGCACAGGGGGGTGGAGACAACACAGGGGGGTGGAGACAACACAGGGGGGTGGAGACAGCACAGAGGGGTGGAGACAGCACAGGGGGGTGGAGACAGCGGTTGCTGGAGCTCGGAGTGCCGAGCTCCAAGCTCCAGCTCTCAGACCCTGAGATGCATGGGCCTGGGGCTTGGGGACATATATAGCCTGTCTGAAGAGTCCAGAGTCATCCTAGCTCCTAAAGCCACAAAGACCCTCCCGCCGAGTGCCTCTGATGACAGGTAGCCACAGTTCAGATCAACACAGCACTTAAATGGGATCTAGGCTTCCCCAAACCTCTCTCGGCTCCATGGATTCCCTCAGCCTCCCCATCCATCCATCTACTCAGTCATTTGGCAAACTTTCAGTTTGGTTCGATTTTATTTGGTTTGCAGGAGAGGCAAAGGTCAGAGGACAGCCTGTGCTCAGGAGCCTTCACCTTTCATTTGAGATGGGTTCTCTCATTGGCCTGGATATTCAACTCAGAGGCCAGGCTAATTTCCAGGAAACCTCCTGTCTCTGCTCCCCTGCCCTCCCCCCAACACAGCTCTGGAGTTACAAGCGTTCACCACCACACCTGATTTATGAAGTGCTAGGATTTGAACCCTTGTAGGGAGATGGTTCTGTGGGTAAGAGTGGCCAACTGTGAAGAAAAACAAGGGCCTGGACCAGATCCTCAACACCCAAGTGAAAAAGCCAGGGGAGGCCACACAGGCCTGCAGCCCCAGCGGTGGTGGTGAGGGAGACTCTCGGAGATTTCTGAGGCTCACTGGCGGCCCACCTAGCTCAGTGAGACCTTGTCGTAGGGAATAAGGAGTGACAAGATAGGACACTAGACAGTCTCCTCTGTACTCTACGTGTGTGCATGGACATGTTCACCCCCCACATACACACATTTGTTCTGCCCCCCACAAGTGTGTGTGTGTGTGTGTGTGTGCGCGCGCACACGCGCGCGTAAGAGTGTGTGTGTCCATCTCTTTTTTTCTCCACAGGCACAACAAAAAGAAGAAAAAGATGGAGTGTGATAGAGAAATGCACCGTATGTCAACCACTACACATGTACATACAAATGAGTTCATGTCCATACATATAACACACATGTACACAAAAGGCACATGTGTCTCAAGTTGACATGAGACAGCCTGAGCTACATAAAACCCTATCTGAAAATATTAGCAGATGCTAACTTTACAAAAATGGTTTTGCTGTGATATTATCATATATATTGTATATATTGTATGCCTGATCGTATTTATAGCTCATTTACTCTCAGACCCACTTCCTCTCTCTAAATTTTCTCTCTTCTACTTCCAGGCCTTGTTGGTGTTTTGAGACAAGATCCCATGCAGCCCAGGCTAGCCCGGAGCTCACTATTAGCTGAGGATGATCTTGAACTTCCCAATGCTCCTGCCTCCACCTCCCAAGTGCTGAAATTACAGCCTTGCACCTCGGCACCCGGCATCAAAGAGGTTTGGGTTTGCATTTCTTTGGCGACTGAATATGGCAAACATAAAATCCTGCTTTAAATTGCTCAGGTCAGAAGAGAAGAAGGGGGAGGGTAAATAGTTAGGAATGTTCCTTGTATCAACATCAAAAAGGATAAAATACCTAGGGGGAAACGAGTGAACTTGTACACCAAAAACTAAATATCACTGAAGAAATATAATATGTAACTAAGTGGAAAGGAATCCCATGTTCATGGAGAGCAAGACTGCACCCCATTAGATGACAATCGTGGCCAAGGCCAGTGGCAAGGCTATAAAAACTTTATAGCTTTAGTGCAGGCTCCAGAAAATCCAGGTTAAAAAAAAAAACCTAAGAACTATTTTTAAAGATTGATTTTATTTTTCTCATATGTACACTGTGTATGTGCATAGGAGTGCATTTATAACAAAACCCTGTTCATCAAGACGGCAGGTGAGGCCGGGCGATGGTGGCGCACGCCTTTAATCCCAGCACTCGGGAGGCAGAGGCAGGCGGATCTCTGTGAGTTCGAGACCAGCCTGGTCTACAAGAGCTAGTTCCAGGTCAGGCTCCAAAGCCACAGAGAAACCCTGTCTCGAAAAACAAAAAACAAAACAAAAAAAAAAAAAAAAACACGGCAGGTGAGGTGGTTAAGGGCAGACCCAGAATCAATGGAATTAAACCGAGAAGTGATGATTGCTGTCCCAGTCGACTGAGTTTTCCCAAGGGCGCCCGCCCAACCACGTGTTGTTGTTTTTAGCAGGTGGGCCAGGACAGCTGGCTTTTCAGGTGAGAAAGAGTGAAGCTGGGACGCTGGGACTGGAGCTCGGTCAATATACCTATAGAGTCCTCACCAAGCGCACCCAGGGCCCTGGGCTCCTCCCGAGTACTGCACGGACAAGGCGTGACAGTGCGCACCTGCAATAATAGGACTCAAGGGGCAGAGGCAGATTGTCACAAGCTCAAAGCCATGTCTGGTGTGATACAGTGAGTCACAAGCCAGCATGGGCTGGGCTATGTGTCAAGACCTAGTCTTCCTTTAATCCCAGCACTCGGGAGGCAGAGGCAGGCGGATCTCTGAGTTCGAGGCCAGCCTGGTCTACAAGAGCTAGTTCCAGGACAGGTTCTAGAAACTACAGGGAAACCCTGTCTCAAAAAAAAAAAAAAAAAAAAAAAAAAAAAAAAAAAAAAAGACCTAGTCTCAGGTAGGGGAGAGGGGGGCCTAGTCTGGGGGGGGAAGGGTGCCTAGTCTAGGGGGGGAGAGGGTGCCTAGTCCCAGGTGGGGGAGGGGGCCTAGTCTGGGGGTGCGGGGCCTAGTCTCAGGTGGGGGAGGGAGCCTAGTCTCAGGTGGGGGAGGGAGCCTAGTCTCAGGTGGGGGAGGGGGCCTAGTCTCAGGTGGAGGAGGGGGCCTAGTCTCAGGTGGGGGAGGGGCTAGTCTCTGGTGGGGGGAGGGGGCCTAGTCTCGGGTGGGGGAGGGGGCCTAGTCTCAGGTGGGGGAAGGGGGCCTAGTCTCAGGTGGGGAAGGGGCTAGTCTCAGGTGGGGGGAGGGGGCCTAGTCTCAGGTGGGGGGAGAGGTGCTCTGCACCTGTTTCTTTCATCCTACAGTCCGTCTTTCAATTTGCTCTAATTTTATTTATGAGAATGTATCTGTGTCTGTCTGTCTGTCTGACTACGAATGTGTGTGCACAGGAGTTTGGATGCTTGCAGAGGCCCAAACAGATCCAAAGATCCTCTGGAGCTGGAGTTGTGGGTGGCTGTGAACCACCTGACAGGGTGTTGGAACCAGACTGCAGTCCTCTACAGAAGCAGCAAGCTTTCCATGTTCTGTGAGTCCTTTAAAGTTTTTAATTTGAACAAATACACACACACACACACACACACACATACAAATTGTATTTTATTGTATATTTAGGTTTTTTTTTTGTATCCATGTTTGCATGGGCATGTGTTAGGATGTGCATGAACATCCATACATGCACATGTGTGGATGCCAAAAGTTGGTGTTGGGAAGTATTTTTCAATACCATTCCATCTATTTTCTTTTCTTTTACAGAGTGAGTCTCTCACTGAGCCTGGAGCTCACTGATTGGCTAGTCTGGCTGGCCAGTGAGCTCCAGGGATCCACTTGTCTCTGCCTCCCCAGTGCTAGGATTACACGTCCAGGTGTGTGTGTGTGTGTGTGTGTGTGCTGGGAATCCAGACTCGGGTCTTCATGCTTGTTCGGTGGGCACTTTACTGACTGAGCCGTCCCTCCAGCCCTACAAACCATATTTGAAATGACTTCAGAGAGTTCGCGTATCCGATTTTACTTGAGGAGTAGGGGCTAGAGAGATGCTCAGTGGTTGAGAGCACTGGCTGCTTTTGCACAGGACCCGAATGTGGCTCCCAGCGTCAGCATCTGATGACTCACAACCACCTGTAATTCTGGCTCCTTCCTGCCTTCCGCAGATATCACGTGCTTGTATGTACATGTGTGCACACACATGACCACACTTAAAATGATTTAAAAAAAAAAAAGACATACTTGGAAACGGTGGTAGTGTGGAGGAGAGAGATCCCACTGCATAGAGTTTGCCCAGTGAGAACAGAGGTAGGATGGGAAATTAGAGGAACAAGATTGGGAGAGGATGGGAGAAAAGCCAGGGCCCTTGTCCCTGGGGCAGCCATGGCTGTCTGGGAACTTACTCTCAAATTCCCTGAATTCCCTCATATTAATTTTAGAACCAGTGCTCGGCGCCAGTCAGGGCAGCTCCCAGTGAGGGGACAGCATGAGGGAGAGGTTGCCAGCCTTGGCTCAGTCTCCAGGCTAGCCCTTCTCCATGGGAAGAGGCATGAGCCAGGGCCAAGGCCTGGACAGGGTACCGGCATGGGGCCACGGACCAGAAGGCAATGGAGCCCAAGGCTTTGGTTCCCACTGACATCAATGTAAGGTGTCAGGAGGCCCGAATCATCTAGGCTCCGGCCAGCCCCCTCCTGGAAGAGGCACGACATAGCAAACTCATGAGGCATTACCCAAGGCCAGGCAAGCAGCCCCAGGCTGGGCTGGACACAGACTGTTTTTTAGAACTAGCCAGTGGGACCCACCACAGGGGAAGACAGAGATGTCATCATCTCGGTTTCTAACGAGTCACCCCCCCTTCCTTCATGATTCACAAAATTAATTTCAATGGCTACAGAAAGGAGTCTGTCAGAGGGCCAGGGGGTCATAAACACAGGGACTATTAACAGCCTCAGCCAGACTGCCAGGGGTTGGGGGGGCAGGGTAGGAAGCTTCCAGAAAGACTGACTTATTTAGGCTTCTCATTAACCAAGTGGAAAGAGGAGATTCTGCCCAAGCCTGGGGCGGAACCTGACCTACATCTAGACAGGAATTTCCCAAAAGGATGGATCATAGGGGCCATCCTGAGCCGTGACCCAAACCACCTCCACTACCACCCAAGGAGGTATCCTCATTGTACTGCAGTTAGTGATAGCCCAGCAAGGGCATCACAGCCTGGGAAATGACACCAGTGCCAGACATTTGTCCCTGCATGATAGACAGGTAGAGAACTGGCCAGGTAAGGACAGCGTTCTTCAAGAACCCATGTGTGTTGAGTCAGCATCTACACACGTGTGTTTTCACATTTCTGGCCACAGCATTAGCTGTGCCGCCCCTTTCTCCAGCCAGGTGGACCCCAAGTTGGGGTACAGAGTCTTGCCTCACCCCGTGATGGAATATAGCAAAGGTTTAAACTGACCAGATGAGAGTAGGGTGTGGTGGTGCTTGGGAAGTGGAAGCAGGGGGATCAGGAATTTGAGGTCAAGGTCAAGGGGGCTACACACAGCTGGAAGCTCGCCTGAACTGCTTGAGACCCTTCCTCAGACACAATAACAGCAATAAGAAAAAGTGAAATGTGGGGGTACAAAAGTATCATTCTGGCATCGGGGTGGTAGAGGCAGGAGGACCAGGGATTTAAGGTCATCCTTCGCTATACAGCAAGTTCAAAGGTCAGCCTGTGTTCAGTGACACCCTGTCTCAAAAGAAAAAGAAAAAGAAAAAGAAAATCACAGACACAAACACAAAATTGACCAGGTGAGTCAGGCTGTTTCCTGATGTTCTCACAGCTGGTCCCTCCCAACACTGTGATATAATTAGTGAGTCCCACAAGTCACCCCTAAAGTCGGGAGATGATATTTTAAGCTAAGGGTGCGGGTACCCAGAAGGCATGCACGTGCAAGGATCATTCTATGGCTTGGACACTAGTGGCCCCACCCTGTGCAGCCCTGTCCCGCTAAAGAGAGCAGAAATCAGGGCAGCTGGCAAGCTCCAGTCTGTCCAAGTCTCCAAGGTCCTGAGAACATGGTTTCCTGTAGACCTCAGACCCCCAGCATGGGGGGGGGTGAGAGGAGGGAGTTGGGGGGTCACATTCTAAGGAGCCTGTGATGAAGGGCAGCTGGGGAGGGGGATGATCTAGTTTGAAAAGGTTTGCCCGGGGCCCACGCAGCAACCCCGCTAGAGGAGCCTCCCCTGGGAAGCCCTCGGCTCCCAGCTGCAGGCTTGTGGCTGCCAGAGCCAGGACAGACGCAGACGCGCTGGGCCTGGCAGAAGCTGGGAGCTGGGAGCCTGCCGAGTCCCAAGCTGGAATGAAGGAGAAAACCTGTCCAGGGATGAGATCAAGGCGATGGCACCAGCATCTCCCCCAGGGAGCAGAGCTCTGTGTCCCAGGACATTCCAAACTCTTCGAACAAAACATGGTGTGGGAGACCAGCCAGGCTGGGATGGTGCCAAGTGGTCTCCCGCCTGACACACACATCCCATCAGTAGAGGGAGGTGTCATGGCCTCCGAGTCCCAGGGGCTGTCCCAACTCAACAGTGGGACCGGCTGGGAACATAGCATGAACTGCTGGGAACTCTGCCCACACAAGTCGCCTGGGGACGTGGCGTCCAGGCACCTGCCACGTTCCCTAGACGGAACACTGCACGCGGTCATCTGCCCAAGCCTATCACTGTGTGTGGCGCTGTGAACAACTGGTTCAGAGCACCCACCTGGTTGGCAAGGGCCAAGGTAGATGACATCAAGCAACCCCAAGTGGAAAGCCATGTCTGGCCTCTTTCCCTGTCTTGGTAGTTAACCAAGGCCCATTACAGAATTTGCTTAAAGTAATACTGCACTCGGCCGCAGGATTCTCACCCAGGACCTCCATTCTTCCTGCACCTGGGTTCCTTAAATTACATTCTGTGCTGAGGCCCTTGGCTCGTGTGGTGGTTCACAGAAATACTTGGGAGTCTATAGCAGGAGGGCTGCTGTGAGTTCAAGGCCAGCCTGGGCTACAGGGTGTGACTCTGTCCTAAGGGGGGAAAAAACTGAAAAGAGAGTATAGTGAGGAAAAGGGGAAGGAGAGCGGACGGGGAGATGGTCAGTCAGTAAAGTGAGCTGTCGCCTTGGTAACCTGAGGACCTAAGTTCAGAGCCTCCACACCCATGAAAAAAGCCACATGTGACCGTTTACACCTGCGACCCCAGCACTGGCGAGGTGGAGACGAAAGATAGTGCTGGCCTAGTATGCATGAAGCCCTGGGGTCCATCCTCACAACCGTATAAGTGGGGCACAGTGGTGCATGTCTGTAATCCCAGCTCATGAAAGGTAGAGGCAGGAGGATCAGAAGTCCCAGGTCATCCTTGGAGCAGCAGACATGTTGCTGCTTGCTGAATGGGGCTGTGAAATCTGCAGAGGGGCTTGGGGAAAGCTGGAGGCAGAACTGTGCTGGCAGAGGCTGAAGGAGCCGTGCATGGACATGGAAGAGGAAGCCTGGGTATGCATGGACAGCGGGGAGAGCTTGGACCACAGGCCGTGTCAGATCACAGTCCATAAATGACAGGAAGCCACAGTCAGATTCACTGCGGTCCAGGGAAGGAGCCATCGGAGTCCAGACAGGCGCTGGTGAAGCCGTACGTCCCGGCACAGGTTTAGAAGGCTCAACATGAAAGGCTTGGAATGTGCCTAGCATGCCTAAGAGCTTGGGTTCAATCCCAATACCACACAAGCTGGGTGGGGTGGCTCATGCCAATAATCCCAGAACTCTGGAAGTGGCAGCAGGAGGGTTGAGAGTTCAGAGTCATCCTCAGTTACACAGTGAACATGAGACCAGCCTGGGCTGCAAGAGATTCTCAATACATACATACATACATACATAGATAGATAGATAGATAGATAGATAGATAGATAGATAGATAGATAGATAGATAGGTAGATAGATGCATACATACATAAATACATACATACACACGCATACATACATACATACATACATACATAGACAAATATAGGCTCCAGGTGAAGAGGATAGCTCTGTCTTTCTCCCCACATCCATCCTGGAAAACTGTAGATCCCTTGAGGGCTGCTCCTCAGAGCCAGCACCACGAAGCAAGGCAAGCCTGTGTGCTGACCCCTGGTCGAACCTGATGACTGCAATCCTCTGCATGGATGAAGAGTCCATCCACACTGTAGCTGGACCAGGTCATGTTGACCGAGTTCGTCGCTGGCAGGCAGCCTCATCCAGGAGCAGCGTCATCTGGCTCCCTATGCTCCTCACAGCCTCCACATCAAATGACAAAAAAAAAAAAAAAAAAAAAAAAAAAAAGCCTCACAGAAACCAGTGACTCGGTGCTGGGCAAGAATGGCTCAGTCAGTAAAGTACAAGGACCTGAGTTTAATCCTCAAGAACCCATGTGAGAAAGCCAGGCTTGATGGTTTGAGGTTGTAATCCCAGCACTGGGGAGACTGGGACACGAGGATCCCTGGAGTTCCCTGGCCAGCCAGCCTAGAAGAATCATCGAGCTCCAGGTTCGTTGAGAGACCCTTTCTCCCAAAACAAGGTAGACAAGCATCTTCTGAGGAATGACAGCCAAAGTTAGCTCTGGCCTCCATGTGCACGCGCGTACCCAAAAATATACATGAACACATGCACACCAAGCAATCAGTGGTCCAAGCGTCCACAGGAAGTGGACAAGAGCAACACATGAACAGAGATAGAAAATCTAGTGGGGAAGGCCAACCGTTCTCTCCCACAGATGGTTACTGAGCGTTTGCTATGTACCTGGCCACAGGAGAGAAAGGAGGAGCCTGGGGGAAACCCAGGCGGGGACCAGTTGGGGAATGAATGAGCCAGAAGCCTTGGTCAATAGAGGGAAGAGGTCGGGAGAGACCGAGCAGGGTAAGGAACTTCCAGGGCAGTGATGAGAACACAGGAAGAAAGAAAGAAAGAAAGAAAGAAAGAAAGAAAGAAAGAAAGAAAGAAAGAAAGAAAGAAAGAAAGAAGGAAGGAAGGAAGGAAGGAAGGAAGGAAGGAAGGTCGGTCGGTCTGCAAGGTGGGGGTGGTGGTGGTCAGGAGACCCCAGAGACCCCAGAACCTACCCAGTCAGATTGTGTGGCCCGTGTGTACAGGTGCATCATTCTTCACTGTCCGCCTGTTTCTGAAAGAGGGTCTTTCATTGGGCAGCAGCTCACCAAGTAGGTGTGGCTGGCTGGCTAGCAAGCACCAGAATCCCCCTGTCTTTGCTTTCCCAGCACTGAGCCTAGAAACATACTCCACCAAGCTAGGATTATAAACATACTATCCAGCACAGGGATCGAACTTGGGTCCTCATGAATGCAAGGCAAGCACATACCAACTGAGCCATCTCCCCAGCCCCTAGCCAGGCTTTGATAGCAACAGGATCAAGTCTGTGGGCTATTTTCACCTTTTAAAAACCACAGACATCCGACTCGTGGGCACAGGAGCCAAATCTGGGAGAGACCAAGGCCCTGTGGGTGCTTCCCCTGACGTCAATATGGGTTTGTCTTCGATGTCTGTGGCTTTGCCGGGCGGGGGCCAGATTAAGGAGCTGAGCTAAGAGGGTGGGCAGGGAAACAGAGCCGAGTGCCATCCACTTCTCTGACCTGGGACGCTCCTGTTTGGGGTAGTTCAAGGTCCCTGAAGGTAGTGCAGGGGTCACGAGAAAGGCTGGGAGCATCTCAAGTTTTGTGCAAAGATATGACCCCTTGCCAAGTCCCACCCCCAAACCACAATGTCACATCCATAGTCAGTGATGCAGAGTGCTCCCTGACTTTGAAGACGGAGGTGGTACGGTCCACCACCAATGAACGGTAAATGTCTCTGTGGTTAAGCCCGCCATGACACAACTTCCAGGGAGGTCCTGTCTCTGTCTCCCCACCTCCCTACCCGCCTGCAGTCACCTTGCTCCAAATCACTGGTTCCTGTGTGGTCCCCAACTGCCCTCTAGTCTCTAGTCCTCTTTTGTTTTCTGTTTGCTTTGCTTTGCTTTGGAGACAGGATCTCGTGTAGCCTAGGCTAGCCTGGAATGTCCTATGAAGCTGAGGATGAACTTGAACTTCTGATCCTCTTGACTCCAGCTTCAGAGTGTAGGTTACAGACATGGGTGACCATGTCCAGTTTACACAGTACAAGGATGGAACTCCCTACACGGCAAGCTCTCTACCAGCTGAGCCACATCCCCAAACACCCTAGTCCTCTTGCTGATCAAGCTACTAGTCCATGTTTCTATGGCACGACCGATCCCCAAAACCCCGAGGGTGGGGAAACTGAAGCCTGGAGAGCGTGCTGAGAAGAAATCTGGTCCCCTTCTCTAGCCACCAAACCCAGTCACAGCCCTCATCTTGTCTCTTGTCCCTGAAGCTTCAGAAGTTGGGGAACAGTGGGTCATAGGATGAGAGTCAGGCGTAGATTGTGGGAGATCCCCAGGAGCCCCTTTCGGCACACTCCCCCTCCATCAGTTCCATACACTGAGTGTCTGCTTGGATGCAGTCTGAGCCTTAAACCCATACGTCAGTGAGCCCAATGCCCCTACCAGACTTCATTCACCCACCGCGCCAGGATGAGTACCAGTCATGGGCACTGACTTCATGTTGCATCTGACTTTGACCCAGCCTGAATCTGACCTTGACATAGACTGGCCTTAACCAAGACTTAGCCTGAGCTTGACCACAGACCAAAGGTTAACATCTACCCTGGGCTGAAGCCTGACCCCAAGCTACCTTAAAACCCCATTGCTTTTCCAAAACTAAACTCCGGTATGGCACCACACTGAGCCCCGATGACAAGCCCAGAACTCTGGCCCCAAACTATTCCTGATCTTAACCTTAGATCAAGCCTAGTTCTTGCCCTTGACTGATCCTTGAGTCCAACTCCAGACTGAAGCCCAGAAATGTAGGTTGAGCCCAGAGCCCAACAGAATGACTTTAATCCCAATGTAGACTAAGCCTGATCCTCACCCAAACCCCAGACTGAACTTGACCCCAAGACGGAGTCTTGACCAGCTCACAGAGACCAAGAAAGACCTGGACGTTGTGAAGATGGCCTTCAACTGTAATCCAGCAGGTAGATGACTCTGGGTAAAGAAGTTGGCCAGCAAGCCTGGTGGCATTAGTTTGATCCCTGGTACCCACATGGTAGCAGAAGAGAACTGGTTTTTACAGGTTGCCCTCTGACCCGCATGTGTGCTGTGGCACATGTGTGCACATGCATGCACACACACATACCATACGTGCACACATGCACATATACCATACATACATACACACATTATTCATGCACACACACAGAGAATAATAAATAAAAAGAATTATTAAAAATTTTACAGGTCAGGTGTGATGTTAACACCTTTCATCTCAGCCCTTGGGAGGCAGACGCAGGCAGATCTCTATGACTTTGAAGCCATCCTGGTCTACAGAGTGAGTTACAAAGGATAAACAGACAAATGGTGGGACTGGAGGGACAACTCAGTGGTTTAGAGCATACTTGTTACCCTTGCAGAGGACCCAGGTCAATTCCCAGCACCCATGTGGCAGCTCACAACCATCCTAACTCCAGTTCCAGGGCATCTGATGCCCAATTCTGATCTCTGCCAACGCTGGGCACGGAGATATATGCAGGTAAAATATTCATACATGTAAAACTAAATAAGTCACTTTCAAAAGACTTTACTGGCTAACTCTACATGAAAGCAACACACTGTTATTTGCTGCCTGTTTTAAACATTCATTAGTTACCTATCAAATCCGAGGTTAGCCTAGGCTACACAAGGAGAGGGAGGAGAGAGAGAGAATGTGGGGGGACAATGGATACAAATCCTGATCACTTTGTTGCCGGGGCAGTGGCAGTTTCTCAGAATGGCAGAACCACCGAGGTCCTAGGAGGGAAGACTCAGTGACAAACTGTCCCCCAAGTCAGTTTCCCTCTTGGTCCAGGAGGTAGGAAGCTGGGCATGGTCACATGCACCTACGATCCCAGCGGTTGGGCAGTTCAAACAGGAAAATCAGAAGTTTTGAGACCAGTCTGGGCTGCGTAGCAAGACCGTGGTCATCTACTGAAGAAAAACCACATCTGCAGGGCTAGGATCAGAGCAACATTACCGTTTCTGTTTTAGATGGTAGGAGGGGAGCCAGGCAGGATGGTTTCAGTGAGAAAATGGACCCTTGCACCCCCACTCTGTCAGCTCTTGCAGGCAAAGGGAACAGACTCAGTGCAGAGGGGCAGCCTAACCAAGATGGGACCAGAGAAGACCTAACACTGGCTCAATGCTTCCATGAGACTAAGGGCCACACTTGGCAGGTGCCCGGCTGATGTTCCCATTCAGGGGCTGTGTAGGGGATATTATCCCCCATAGGATTATAAACAAAGGACGAGTTCTAGTCCTTTCAAGTGCTCTTTGGTCCTTGAAAGGGAATCCAGGGTCCCGGGGAGCCTCGTGGAGCTCCCCCATTCTTTAACATCGCCCCAGTCCCTGGACCCCACATCTTGCCTCATTATGAGAATGCATGCTCGCAGCCACTGAGGAGAAATCAGCCTGAAGGAATGCACTTGTCCAGGAGCCAGTGGCTGGGGCTGGGCGCTGGAGAGGGATCAGGGGAGAGCTTGGGAAGACAGCACTGACATGTGCTATGGCAGCCAGCCAGCCAGGCAGTACCGGCCCAGCCATTGTTCCCAGCCCCAGGGTCAGGTGCACTGGGCTCTGGCCCAATCCCAGCACAGCTCCAGACTTCCCCAGGCCTGCTTGTCTCCCATCTGTCCCAGACCTTCATGCCTGAGGCCCCCAGTCTGGATCAGGAAAAAGACAGCACTTGACCTCCTTGCCTCCCAACTGGCTCTGTGAACCTGGACCTTCCTCCTGCAACATGGCCCCTCTCAACCTCACGTTCCAAGTCCCTCTACAAGCCTTACTCTGTTTAGACTTCTCCTGTGACTCGAAGCTTCTGGATTCGATGTGGATGCTAATAGCTGTGCATAGCTAATGCCTGTTCCTCTCAAAGTGTGGTCACCAGGACCCACAACACCAGTGCCACTCAGATGCTGGCTTAAAAGGCACAGTGATGCTCACTGACATGGGGGCTTTCATCTGTAAACCCAGCACAAGCTAGTGACCAGCCTGAACACCAGAACATGGCTGTGTCTCAGAAACAGACAGACTGGAGACGGGGGAGATGGCTCAGAGGATAAAGTGCTTGCTGTCAAAGCGCTGGTATTCCCAGCAACAATGCGAAAAGTTTTCCGTGGCAATGGGTGTCTTTAAATCCCTGAGCTGGGACACCGGGACACGTGGATCCCTGCAAATTACTGGACAGCCAGACTAGCCAAAACAGTGAACTCTGGGGTCACTAAAAGACTGCTTCAAAAGCAAAAGATGGAGGGCTGGGGAGATGAGGGCTCAGTAGTTGAGAGCACATACTGTTCTCGCAGAGGGTCCAAGTTTATTCCCAGGGTTCAAGATGAATAGCTCACAACTGCCTGTAACTACAACAGAGGAATCTCACACCTCTGGCCTCGGAGGGCACGGCGCTCATGTACACTTACCCCACACTGACATACACACACATGTAATCAAAAGCAATGATAAACATTTTTTTTAAAATTGGAAATGCTAGCTGAGGAAGGCATTTCAGCATCCATCTCTGGACTCCACACAGGCCTGTACATGCAAGGCACCCCGTACACACAGGCGATAAGCATGCACACACACACACATGCACACACACACACACACACACACACACACACACACACACAAGTGCAGGGGTGCCTAGGTGATGCAGGTCTGGGAGGTGGAACCAGAGGATGAAATTCATGGACTAGAAGAGAGCAGAAGGGAAAGCAGGGAAGAAAAGAGGATGGGAAGGGAAATTCTTTTTCTTTTTTGTTTTATTTTACTTAATTTAGAAATCTCATTATATTTACAATACTGCCTTTTAAAATAATATCTGTATTTTTGAAATTAAGTATATTATTGTGATAGTTTGAATGAGAATGGCCACCAGAGGCTCATATGTTTGAACGCTTAGTCACCAGGGAACCACTGTTTGAAAGGATTAGAAGAATTAGGGGTTGGGGACTTGTTGGGGTAGGTGTGACCCTTTTGGAGGAAGTGTGTCACTAGGGTGGGCCTGGAGAGTTCAAAAACCCATACAAGAGCCAGTCACCCTCTCTACCTGCTCCCTGTGTCTCGGGATGTAAAGATCTCAGCTACTGTCCCAGCACCATGCCTGTCTACTTCCCACCATGAGTACCATGGACTAACCACCCAAACTGTGAGCAAGCCCACAGTTAAATGCTTTCTTTTATAAGAGTTGCCTTAGTCAGATGGTGTCTCCTCACAGCAATAGATAGTGACTGAGACAATTACATGCCCCCCTCTAGCCCCCTTTTTGCTCTTTCTCAAATTCATGGCCTCCAGCTTCTTGTTGTTGCTGTTGTTGTTCTACAAATAGATACAAGCAACTTAGTCTGTATGTTCCTTGTATGTATATGACTTCAGGGCTGACCACTCGGTCATCCAATTGTTGGGGTGCCTTAAGCCCCATTCTGCATCACTGGATCAGAACCTGTTCAACAAACCTTCAGAGGAATCAGAGGCACACTCAGGTTCAAGTCTAGGGATTACTGACTTAAGTATAATTCTGGTCAACCCAGGCAACATTGATAGAAATGTCAGATCACTGAATGACTGAATGAGCCAGGGCAGGTATCTCATCAGGTCCTGGAGCTGGAGAGGGCTGCCTCAGTCTGTAATGTGCTTGGAGTGAGAACACAAGGGCCTGGGTTCGATTCCTAGCACCCACTTTGTTCTTGTTGTTGTTTATAAAAGCTGTGAACTTATAATCTGTTCACTGGGGAGGCAGAGGCAGGCGGATCCCTGGGGGCTTTGTTGGTTAGCCCAACTAACCTATTTGAGGAGCTCTAGGCCAGTGAGAGACCCTGCCTCAAAAAAAAGTGGGTTTCATCTAAGAAATGACACCCAAGACTGTCCCCTAATCTCTGTATGTACCCACACACACAAACACACCACACCTGCATGCGCACACACATACACACACACAAATACACCACACATGCATGCATGCACATGTGCATACACACACACTCACATGCACACATGCATACATGCAAGCACACACACAAACACATGACACATGTGTGCATACACACATACCAAGGCCTCAGGCTCCGGTAGAGCACTGCCTTATTCTCTAATTGGAGCTAAGGCATAAGAAAGGACTAAGAGGGAACAGCCTTGGGAGTCCTGCGTCAGGCAGGAGGGTCCCTAGGATACAGGGAAGACTCTCGCCAATGGAAGCACAAACGAGGAGTTGGAGTGATAAGCCGAGTCTCCATCAGTAGAGCTGGAACAATGACTTGTATGCCAGCCCTGTGAGCACCACACTTGTTAATAAATCCTCTAGAGAAGCTGGGCATGGTGAGTTCTGACTGTGCCACTATCAGCAAAGTCAGACATTTCCAGGCCAGCCTAAGCCATGTTTTAAAACCCTGTCTCAAAAATAAAAACAAGTAAGCAAAAATTCCTTTTGTAGAAACCTCCCTCAATGAAGCCGAAGTTGGGCCCTGGAGTCTCCAACCTGAAAGTGGGGTTTAAGAAAGCAGACATAGTAGGATGTGGAAAGCTGACCCTCACTGAAGGATTCTAGGCAAGGGATCTACCACTGAGCCACACCCCAGCCTCTCACTGGAGGATTCTAGGCAGGGGCTCTACCACTGAGCCACACCCCAGCCCCTCACTGGGGGATTCTAGGCAGGGGCTCTACCATTGATCTATAGCCCCAGCTACTTTTTCAACTCTTTATTTTGAGACAAGGTCTCAAGTTGTCCAAGCTGGCCTTGAACCCTATTACACAGCTGGTCTCAGACTTTTCATTTATGACTCAGCTTTGCTCACAGCTGGGGTGAGAAGCCTGCGCCACCAGCCCCAGGCTGTGCACGCTCTGAGTTCTGTTAATTCATCCCAAAGTTTCTCCTGGGAATTAGACGCCACCTGAGGCTAAGAAGCTCAGAGCAGCCGATGACAGAAATGGCCTCCACTTTCCCAGCTGCCTGGGTCTCACCCAGCTTTGCCTCCAGGTGACCTAATTACGACTTGTGTTTCCAGAACAAGCTGGAGAGATGGCCAGTGTCTGTGCTGTCTCCTTGACCCATCAACCAGCTGACTCACATCCCTTCAGGAGCAGGGACGAGGATGCATTGCATGGACAGATGGCCACACTAGTGTTATTCAACAGTGGAAGTGTCATTTTCCATTCAACAACAGCAAAAATGAGAAAGCGTGCCGCTGGGGTGTGATGACACACACTTATAATCTTAGCACGGGAGACCGAGGCAGGAAGATCCCTAGAGTGCGCAGCACAGGAGAACCAAGGCCAAAATAAAAGCAAAAAGAAGAAAGGAAACCAGTAACAATGATGAAACCAAAAACCATCACCTTAGCTCCAAGTCACCACTGTTGCTAGACAAATCGCTATTTTACATCCGGCAATGCCCAAGGTGCCTTCTCTACCTTTCATATCCACGGTATGTCCTGCCTGTCCTGCAAAGAGGAAAAAATGGGGGGATCCCATGAAAGGAAAGATGACTCAAATGCCAAGGACTCCTTCTCAGAAGGTTAAAAGTTCTATGAACCAGAAGCCCCGCACACAAGGTGTGTGTCTGATGTGACACACGTTACATCTAGTGTTTTCTCCCAAACAAGGGCCGTGAAGCATGGTCTGGGAACACATGTTCAAAACATAAAGGGCTTTCCAGCGTTCCGGGCTGAGAAAGAAAAAATAGAGGAACACCTTGTTAAAAGGTCTGAGGCAGAGAGGCAGAGGACCTAAAGGGGTGCAAAGACTCAGCATGAGTCTCCTCCATTAGCTTCTTGGAAACCTTGTCTCTCTTGACTTGAGTTCTTAGACCAGCTCAAGCCTACACGAGATTCCCCAACTATGCCCCGATGCCTTCCCTGACTCCATCTTCGTGTAGTTTTTCTGCAGCCCCAAGGACCTACACCCGTCGGCGTGAAGGCTTTTGTCCTCTTTAGAAGCGGAGGGCAGAAAAATCCAACCACAGCTCCCTCCTCCCTCCCGTGTCTTGGCTGTCTTGGGAAACAAGACAATACAGGGAAATGTTTGTGCCCAAACATCCTACAGCTCCAGGAACTGTGACCCTGCCCAGGAAAGCCACCTCCGCGAGCCCCACCCTGTGGCTGCCTCTGTCTGCTGGATGGGATGGCCCAGCAGAGGGTCACCAGAGCAAAAGGCAGTCAGTCACAGGCACCCCAGTGTGGGAGAAATGAGAGTTCAGGAGTGGGTGGCCTCTCTGAGGGACCAGCCTGAACAAGGCAGAATGGGGTCCCTGTCATCCTAGCACCAGGGTGACCGAGGCCAGAGGATCACGAGTTCCGGGCCACCCTGGGCTACAGAGTAGATTTAAGGCCAACTTGGGCTAGGTAGGAAGTCCCTGACTCACTCAGAAAACACAGGGAGAGATGGCTAACAACAGGAAGGGAGAGACTGAGGCAGAGACAGAGGCAGTTGAGGGAAAGTCAGAGATGGGAAGAGACAGAAACAAGGGAGACAGAGACAGGCGAGAGAAGTTGGTCCCAATGTAAAATGACTGCAGCTGGATTGCCAATATTTATCTAGAAAACTGTGGCCCTGGGTTAATCTAGCCTACAAGTCATAAAAATAGCACTTTGATTCGACTCAAAAAATGCATTAATTCATTCAACAAGCATTCTGCACCCTTGGACCCAGCTGGGCACTGGAGATCCTGGGTGGACCAGTCCCACCCTGTCCTGGAAAGACCTACAGGAGAAGGAGGGAGTAGAGGGGGATGGAGACAGACGCGCGCATGTGGAATTGGAGGTCTCTCGTCTGTCCCCAGCTGATTCCTCCTGAGAAATGCCAAGCTTGTATTGGCTAAGAACGCCAGAAGTGAATGCACATGAGGGTGGACTGGGCTGAGAACAGGGTGTTATCAGTGTCCCCAGAGATGAACTTCAGGCTTAGTCTGTAACTCATAAAGTTATAGGTCTCTGTCCCCCTGCATCATGTCATGTCTGGCCCCCGGCCCCCACCCCAACCCTGCCACTGCCCTCCACACTGTAATTTTTTGAGTCAGAGTCTCATATAGCCCAGTCTGGCCTGAAATACCCAACATAGCCAAGGATGACCTTGAACTTCTGATCCTCCACCATATCCAGATCTAGTTTATGTGATGCCGAGAACCCGGGGCCTCAAATGTGCTAGGTAAGCACCCTACCAACTGAGCCACTACCTCAGCTCTCAGCCCTATGGCGGATTAAAATTTTCAATGTCGGGGCTAGGAAGATGGCTCAGCAAGTAAGATCACTTGCTGTCCAAGCCTGAAGACCTGAGTTCAAATCCCAGCACCCATGTAAGAAGCTGGGCGTAGTTGAGTGCATGCCTGTAATCCGCTGTTGTAGGGGGCAGTCTTTGGATCTCTGGGACTTGCTGGCCATCAATCTAGATCCAGGTTCAGTGACAGACTCTGTGTCAAAGGAATAAGGTGAAGGATGACAGAGCAGGGCACCTGACATCTTCAGGCATTAGCACATCTGCACACATATATGGAATACATGCATGCACACACACACACCACAAATAAATAAATAAAAAGATTCCCATGCCCTTGGATAGCCCTCCTTTCTGCTGCCCTTCCCATGATCCTCTCTGATTTTAGCCTTGGTAATCTCATCCTTAGATGATGAACATTAGGTGTAAACCAACAAACAGGAAAAGCAAAATAATTTTGGCCACTTCAGGTGCCTATAATTCCAGTATTCAGGAAGCAGAAGCAGGGTGATGGAATGTTCCAGGCTAGTCTGAGCTACAGTGTGAAATACTTCTCAATAATTAACAAAAGAAAGCCGGGTGTGATGGTCAGTTCCCATAATCACTCTCCACCTGGGAGGCTGAGGCAGGAGGATCACTGGCAATTTGAGGTCTGCCTGGGCTACAGGTCTCAAAAGATAAAGGGCCGGGAATGTAACTAGGCAGAGTGCTTGCTTAGCAGACACAAAGCCCTGGGTTGGCCCAGCACCACACATACTAAGTGTGGTGGTGCACACCCACAACCCCAGCACCTGGGACGTGGAGACAGGAGGATCAGAAGCTCCGGGTTATGCTTAACTAACATTGAGACTGTCTCAAAAAATGAAAAAGAGAGGTAGGGGGTCGGGGGGCCTGGATGGAGAGATAGCTCAGTCGTTAAGAAAGCTTACTGCTCTTGAAGAAGACCAGGTTTGGTTTCGGGCACCCACACTGGGCAGTTCACAACCACCTGTAGCTACAGTTCCAGGGAATCTGGCACCCTCCTCTGGGCTCTGAAGGCTTTTGTGCACACATAATATATTACTCAGGCACACACAGGTACACATAAAGTGATAATATTTTTTTTCTTTTTTTTTTTTTTTTTTTTTTTTTTTTGGTTTTTCAAGACAGGGTTTCTCTGCAGGTTTTTTAGAGCCTGTCTTGGAACTAGCTCTTGTAGACCAGGCTGGCCTCGAACTCACAGAGATCCGTCTGCTTCTGCCTCCCGAGTGCTGGGATTAAAGGTGTGCGCCACCACCGCCCGGCTAATTTTTTTAAAAGAAGAAAGAGGAAAAAGAAGGGGGAGAGAAGATGGAATAAGGACGGGGAGGGGAGGACAGGGGAGGGGGAGAGAGGGAGGGGAGAGTAGAGAGGAGAGAAGAGGGAAGGGAGGGGAAGGGAGGAAAGATAAGGACTTTCTTTGACTTCATGATACAAACAGGTCCATGTGTGACATGTGACACGGCCACACGTGACCCCGGACATTCCTGTACACAAACCTTCTGGGCATGTCCATTTCCCGTTTCCAGGAGTCCCGAGGTAGAAAGGAAAAAGCTGGTGACCCCAGGGTCCCTTCTCAGTCCTGCCAGGACTTGGACAACTGCCTTCATCTTCTTGCCTTTGGGAACACAGGGACTGGGATAGAAGGAGCCAGGGAGATGGAGGGACAGCCAGCCAGGGGGCGGATGAGGTCAAGGCAGCCAGCCTGGTTGTCACAGGCCCTCACGCCCACCTCGCCAGCCAGCAACTGTGTGTTTTCATCTTTTCCTTGGAGGGGGAGGGGTGCAGCACGGAGCCTTGAGGACTGAATTAAGTGACAATGAATTTGAACCACATGGAGCCCCGGCTTCAGGGGGAAAGTGTTTGGGTCAAACAAAGAGAGAGTTTCATCAGGCCCACCCTCACCCCCGCACCCACCCCCAGACAGTACAAAAATAGTTCGGGCCCAGGCAGTCCATGACCCACAGGCCTGGCTGTGTGTCACGGCCCCCTGTCCTGGAAAGATACTTCTGGTGGCCTCTTTCCCTGGATGTGGATTTCGCAATCTTCCCTTGTTTTGGTGGCCTCTTTTTGGACTGGCCTGGTTTGTCTGGGAGAATTAGCTGGAGAGAAGAACCAGAGAGACCCTGTCTGTGTGAGTCTTTTATTTTTCTGTTGGTTTTTGGAGATAGGGTCTCACAGCCCAGGCTGACTTTGAACATGCTATGTAGTCAAGGATGACCTTGAACTCATGACCTTTCTGCCTCCAGCTCTCCAGGGACTGGGGTTACAGATGTGTTCCAGCGTAAATGGTTTATGGAGAGCTGGGGGTGGAACCTAGGGCTTCGTGCATGCTAGGGCCACATGGGGAGCCTAGGAAACTTGAGGCAGGACATATCCTCTCAGGGTACCCAACCAAGAGCATAGAGGTTCAGAGATACCCAGTCCCAGAGACCAGAAATAGCTCAGAGCAAACATCCCATAACCAGCGCTAGACATGCACTGAGAGGCAGTGCAAGGGACGGCAGGAGATCTCCGGGTATGTGGATGACTGGAACTTGCTCACCTGGACCCGAAGAGATTTCCTGCTGATATCGCTGCAGAGACAGCATCTCAAGCTGTCCTGACAAACCTCATTCCACCTCGTAATGTGGCAGAGGCCAGCCTGGGTACTCTTTGTTTTTACTGTAACCCCTGCTCTAGGGACCCCAGGACCCAGCCCGTCTGGGACACCATGTAGCCTGGCCTCTTTCCCCATGCTGACTTCCTAAAGGGTTTCCGTCCTTTTCATTCCTATTGTTCTCTCAGCTGCCTGCCTGATTTTGCTTCTGCAGGCCCTGACCTCCCCTCACAGGCCAGGCTGGGAGAAACAGAAACCAGTCCAGCTAGGGAGTGGGGCCGCAAAGCTGGGCTCCAGCTTTTTGTTGCTGCTGTCGCTGACTGACACCATCTTAGACTGTGGATAGGGGCTCAGTTGGGAGAGGGCTAACCTAGCATGCGTTAAGCCCTAGCCTAGCAATGCATGGGTCCATCCCCAGCAATGCATAGCCCAGGTGTGGTAGTGCACACCTGTAATCCCAGGGCTTGGGAGACAGACGCAGGAGGATCAGGAGTTCAAATTCACCCTTGATCATATAGAGAGTTCAAGGCTAGTCTGGGCCACACGAGACTCTGTCTCAAAAAGAAAAAAACACGATCTCATTATGTTTCCCAAACGGTCCTCTAACTTTTGATCCTCCTGCCTCAGCTTCCTGAGGGATGGGGAATATAGGCACATGCCAACATGCAAAGGTCAAGTTAATTCCCACTGCAGGAATATGGGAGAGGAGAGGGTGCCTCCTCTCAGCCCTCTTCATAGGGGTGCTAGTAGGAGGTCTCTGAGAAGGCTCAGACTGATCTGTGCTTCTATCTTGGCCAGGACAGTTGTCAACCATGTGGACAAGTGATTTAGTTTTGCTGAGCCTCAGTTTTCTCAACTATAAAATGGGGTGGTAATGGAGGTGATAAGGAACTCTCTCCCTAAGGAGGTTGGGGGCAGTATGTGGGGTGCGACATTATAGAGTGCGGTGACTCTATTTCTCGGGGGGGGGGGCAGGGACTGGTATCTGTAATCTCAGCACTTGACAGGTAGAACACTAGCACTCTGGAGGCAGCGGCAGGGGTCCCAGGGCAAGTTGGTTAGCGAGGCTAGCCAAATCGGCATGATCTGGGGTCAGGCGGATGCCCCATTTTGTTTTAAGATTTGTTTATTTTTATTTTATGAGTGTGAATGTTTTGTTGCATGTATGTCTGTGCGCACTGGGTTTGTTCAGTACCTATGGGGTCCAGGAGAGGGTATCAGATTGCCTCTGGAACTGGAGTTACAGACAGTTGTGAGCTGTGGGGTGCTGGGAATCGAACCTAGGTCCTCTGGAAGGGCACTCAGTGATCTTAACTGATGATATCCCCAGCTTCTGGGAATGAAACCCCATGTTAGTACATGAAGATGAAAACAGTTCATGGAGAAGAACCCTGACATCAGCCTCTGGCTTCTACCTGCACAAGTGCCCACACGCATGTGTGTGCACACCATCTGCAAAAAAAAAAAGGAAACAAAAAACAAAACAAAACATACATAGCATACATCCATACACACGAAAATAGATGGACAAGAAAATTCTTGCCCGTGTCCGCTATCATTCATTGTCTCCAACGCATGTCTTGGTTGACTCACGTTTTCCGTGGCCAGGGAGGGGCAAGAGAAGGTTTTCACTCTTCGCCGCTTGCTGCTCCAGGGCCCCAGGCTAGGCTGCAGCTGTAAAGAATTCCTTTCAGTCGGGTCCAGTGATGCTACGATAAGCCTGGACCACAGGATACAGCATCACCAGGCCGAGGAGGCTGTAAGCCAGCATCAGAGCAGAGGCCATTCAAAGCAGGCAGGCTCTGGACTTGGGGGTGGGGGACCGGCAGCGGGGATCTATTCTCCATGGTCCTGGTAACATTCTTTTTCTCTTGCTTTCTTCCTTACACCTACCCTCTCATCCACCCTGCACATTAAACATCTGTTCTCTACCCCATGGTTGTGTACAGACACACACACACACCCTCCACAGGACTCTCAAAATGAAAGCTCCGAAGCTTGACCTTTAAAGGTTATCTGACATCCTGGGGTCCTGGCAAGAGTAGCCTCTGCCTGTTGGATGCTCTGTCCTAAAGAGGACGTTAGTATCAGGAGGCTCAGGGGTGGATGGAGAGGAAATGCTGTTTTCCAGACACTCTGTGGCTGTTACACTCCTGAATTCATCTGCACAAGACTGGGTCTTCAAAGCATCCATCATGGCTACTGGTGGGCTCACAAGGTCCCGCCCTTCTCCAAAGATCCCTAAGCTATGAACGGTTGCTGGGGGAAAGGAGAGAGACTTTGGAGTCCCAAGTGCTTCAGCTCAACATAGCTGTATATCCTAAGCCAGAAAGGTTAGGGGCAAGCAAGATGACTCAGAAGGTAAAGTTACCTACCGCTAAGACTGATGACCCGAGTTGAATTCCTCAGGACCCATGTGTGGAAGGAAAGACCTGAGCCCCTAAAGTTGCCCTCTAACTGCCACGTGTGCAGTATGGTGTGTGTGCACACCCATCCCTCCCATAAACAAATGTAACTCCTAAAGGTAGTTATTAGTGACTGGACTGAGCATGTGCCAGTTAAAGGGCTGGGGGGTGTGGCTCAGTCTGGGCTGTCTTTGCCTAGTGTACAGGAGGATCAGGAATCTTCCTCAGTTACATGGGGAATTTGGGGATAGTCTGGGATACATGAGGCCCTGTCTTATTTTAAAAAAAACAAAACAAAACAGTTTTGGTTATGTTGAGTCCCTGCTCAGGAGGTTCCTTACCTTTGGGATAGACATCTTTTCCACAGGCTAGCCCAGTTCCCTCTAGTTGTTTTCTGTCCCAGGCTCTCCTCCTCTGAATCTCGAGGTCCTGGGGAGACCACCTGCTCCCGCTAACCAAGCATGGAAGTTGGCATGGAGGGTAAGGCTCAGTGTTGTTCCCACAGGGTGGGCTGCAAGGCAGGGACCCAAGGCTGTCCCCCTCCCTTCCAGTTGGGAGAACTCCAAGAGAGGGCATGCGGGCAGGCAATCCAGTGGTCCCAGAGGCTCTTTTAAGTAATGCCAACAACCTCTCTCGGGTGGGCTGTGCAGAGTGGCAGCTGTCACCAATCCGGACAAGGGACATGTGTAACGAGTATGTTAGGATGAATCTGTTGCCAAGGTAATCCCTTCAGGCGAAGTCCTGAGAACATTGCCTTTCAGAAAGCCTGGGGAAGCTCTCTGAATGCAGGACCCCTACCTCAGGACAAGGACCCCAGACAGACGGTGGTGATGGTGGCAGAGACAGCTCCTGACCCAGCTGGACACGGGCTCCAGTCCTCCAGATGCGCAGCCAGCATTCCGCTGTGGAGACGGGGCGGAGCAGCAGCAAGGGGCCCAGATGGGCCGTGTTAACCTAGAAACAGCTCTTCATGTCCAGATGCTCTGTGTTTAGCCAGCGAGCCGGCTTTGGTCTCCAGATGTGAGCCTGGGCTGGGGGGGGCGGGGAGTACATCACCCCAGATGTGCACATTGTGAACAAGAATGGCTGCAGGATCCAGCTGCCGCATCAGGGACCCGGGGTCTGGGCTTGAATTTCTCTGTTCTCTTTAGACTAGGGGGTACTGTCCAGCACCCCTACTCCCAGCACTCTGGTCCCTAGGTCAAGAAAGCTTCAATATTCACAAATGCTAAATTGCAGATGCCGGCAAACCCTGTGGTAGCATTAAGAACCAAGCCTGACTTGCCCAAGGCTCTGTAAGCCAGAGACTGGTCACTAATGAGCCCCAGTGGAGACAAAGGATCCGAGGTCCCTCCGTGCAGCTAATTCAACTCAGTTGGTAGTATTCGCCTGGCGTGCATGAAGCACTAGGTTTGATCCCTAGCATAGTAGCTCTTGCCTATAATCCCAGGATTTGAGAGGTGGAAGCGGGAGGATCAGAAGTTCAAGGCCAGGCTCAGCCTCAGAGTAAGTTCAAGACCAGCTTGTTTCAGTACGCACACATGCACATGCATGCGCACACGCACACACACATACACTACACTCAATAAATGTAAATTTTAAAATATTTCAATCGTTTCACAATTATTTTGTTGTTGTTCATGGGTATGGATATTTGGCATGCTGGCATATCCGTGCACCACATGTGTGTCGGCAACCCCTTAAAGGTCAGAAGAGGGAATCGGAGCCCCTGAAACTGAAGTTACAGATGTTTGTGAGCCACCATGGGGTGCTCGGATTTGAACCTGGGTCCTCTAGAAAAGTAGCCAGTACTCAACCACATGGCCATCTCTCCAGCCCCTAAATGTAATTCTTTCTTTTTTAAGTTTTAAAGATTGCCTAAGAAGGACCTCCCACCAATCTCCTACCACCAGGGGCAGAAATCAAAAAGCAAAGGTCACGAGCCAAAGAAGGAAACCCATCCTCTCCTGAATTCCAGGCAGGAAAGCATGGTGATCCATTGGAGACAGAGGTCGAAGGTCAAGTCTACCCAACCACAAGGCAGTAGAGGCCTGTGGCCGGACAACAGCCCCTAAGTCCTACTGAGGAAGAAAGCTATCAAAGGGTCTGTAAGGTGTACAGTGGGCTCTTTGTGACCTGCTGGGGACACCAGGGCTGGCATCATGTGGCCTGGGTGGGGAGTCTGGCCAGGGAGCCTCCAGGCCGAGGAGTGAAGCCCTAATAGGTTGTGTCAGGCCAGAGCTCTGGGGAGGAGTCCGCACCCTGACTCTGGCAAGCCCCACCTGGGGCCAAGCCCAGAGCTGGGAATAGAGAGAGACTGATGGTTCTGAGTGGAGTATGAGGGGCCCCAGAAGGGGAAGGTAATCCACCACTGAGCCCCCCCAACTCCTGACAAGCCTGAAGCGGAAGAAAGATGTGGAGACCGCTCTCACGGTCATGAGGGTGGGGGACAGTTTCAGGTGAAAAGTTACCCCGGCTAGGGTGGGCTTGGTGGGAAACTGACCTCTGGAGTTCCCAGCTCCACACTCATACCAGGATAACCAGGATTTGAACCCTAAATGGGGGGGGTGGCTTGATTATTTAAACCCCCCCATTCTCTATTGTTATGTCTGAGATGCTCAACTCCAGTCAGCCCCTATATAACTTCTGAAGTCATTGCGTTCTTTGGAGTCAGATAGGGTGAGGACCAGGGACACAGGGAGAAACTTAAACATCAGTCTCCTTACCCAGGCTACAGCCCCAGAGAGGAGAGAAGGTTGAGAAGCCGCGGCTGGCAGGAGGGTCAGTGAAGGGCCAGAGACTGGAGATGGGGGCCCTCTGGCAATCACGGCGGGACAGCCAAGGGCCCTGTGTGTCTTGGCTGAGTGAGACCCCTAGGCCGCCAGGTATGTAACAATTCTAGCCGTTTCCTGTCGTAATAATGAGAAAGGGGTTGGTATAAATATACGCGAAGCATAAATAAATACAGGCCGGGCCGAGGCTGCATAGCAGACAGATTGCGTGGAACTGCCCGCCAGCCCTCCCGCCTGTTCCCCCACTGCCTGCGGCCTCCCCTCCTTCCCCACTACTCCCCACTTGCTTTCTTCCATCACTCCAGGCCTGAGAAAGACGAATTGGTGACCCTCGGCCACTGGGAAGTCAGTGGATCTAGAGGAGACAGCCAGGGCCACGGGGTCAGCTGGGAGCATCACGACGCATGTAGAGACTAAACAATAGCCCTGTGAGGGCTGGCATGCCGTAGCTAGTCACAAGTAGGGAAACTGAGGCATGCAGGTTTGATTTGCCCAGTCACTTTACCTAGCTAAAGTTGTCTAGAGCTAAGACTCCAACCCAAGGTGTTCTCAGTCCAGGGCATCTGCTTTATGCATTGTTATGAGGCATCTGAAGGGCTGGGGCAATGGCTCTGTGGAGACGCCTGCCACAAAAGCATAAGGTCCTGAGTTCAAATCTCCAGAGCCCACATAAAGCCAGATACAGTACCAGCCAGCCCCAGTGCTCCTGGAGTGAGGTAGGAAGTGGGGGACATGAGACTCTCTTGACCAGCTGCCCTGGTGTATAAAGTGGGGAGCATGAGACTGTCTTATTTTGGTTTGTTTTTGTTTGTTTTGTTTTTCAAGACAGGGTCTCACCATATAGCCCTAACTGCCCTGGAACTCACTCTATAGACGAGGCTGGCCTCGAACTCACAAAGATCCACCTGCCTCTGCCTCCCAAGTGTTGCGATTAAAGCCATCCCCCACCATCTTTTTTTTTTCCGGGACAGGGTTTCTCTGTAGCTTTGGAGCCTGTCCAGGAACTAGCTCTTGTAGACCAGGCTGGCCTCAAACTTACAGAGATCCTCCTGCCTCTGCCTCCCGAGTGCTGGGATTAAAGGCGTGCACCACCTCCCGGCCCCACCTCCCATTTTATTGCAAGGCAAAGACCAACACCTGAGACTTTCCACGTGCGCCGTGGTCCACATGCCCCCACTCACACAGGGACATGTGCTGCTAAAATTCCTTCCCTCAGGGGAAATATGAGCATTTATTCCTTCTCCCAAAGTTCCGTTCCACCAAAGTTCACCCCAGAGAACTATTAGGCTTACCCATAAAGCTTGAGGAAGGGTTATGGACAGGAGAATGCATGACCCCAAAGCAGCTACCCTGGAAGGTCTGCACCCTCCATGGCTCATGACGCCTCTGTGGCTGTATAAGATGGTGCCCCTCTCCCCCGGTCTTCCCCAGCCTGTGTACGCTAGCCCTCCCAAAGCCCTGCATGATTAGGGCAGAACTGCATACAAATGGGGGAGGGTATCAGGTGAGTGGGTTCCATGAGCCTCCCCACCCTCATTCTATGAGGGAATGCCAACAGTCAACCAGCCCATTCATGAGAATCTCTCGCACAGACACAGCTGGTCCTAGGAAGAGTGTTGGTTGTCCATCTTGGTGGATAATATAACAGTGTGGGGGAGGGGAGAGGGAGAGAGGAAGGAGGCTATTCTAATCCTTTCTCCGGAATTCTGGCCCCAGGCCACCAGGGTCTTTAAAAGATGCTAAAGCAAATACAGCAATATCCTGGGGCCAGGGATCCCAAGGGTCAGATTCCCTGCAGCTTGTGTAAAGGTCCAGTGGCCAGGGCTGTGTATACAAGAGGCCTAACTAGTCTGTTGGGGCACTGGAGGCGGGGAGGCCTGGGGGGCTCTCCTTCCACGAGAAAACAGAGGCCAAAACAGGGCAGAGCCTCATCTAAGACCAATTGGGAAGGCAAGGACAGAGTCATAGGATTCAAGGTGTAGTTAGTTCAGTGGTAGAGCCTAGAAGCCCCCAGTGAGGGGCTGGGGTGTGGCTCAGTGGCAGAGCACCTGCCTAGAATCCCCCAGTGAGAGGCTGGGGTGTGGCTCAGTGGCAGAGCACCTGCCTAGAATCCCCCAGTGAGGGGCTGGGGTGTGGCTCAGTGGTAGAGCTCCTGCCTAGAATCCCCCAGAGAGGGGCTAGGGTGTGACTCAGTGGTAGAACATTGGCCTACCCTGGAAATGGCCTTGGATTTCATCTCCAGGAGGAATAAGAACAAACAACACAAAACAAATACTTGGGAGGCTGAGGCAAGAGGTTTGTGAGGTTGAAGTCAGCCTGGGCTACATAATAAGACCCTGCCTCACAAAAGAAAATGTAAATAAACATAAAAGTTAGCAAACATGGTGGTGCATGCCTGTAATCCTAGCTCTCAAGATCCAGAGGCAGGAGAACTGAGGGAATCTGAGGCTAGACTAAGCTATGTAGCCAGAGCCTGTGTCCAAAAATAAACTATAAAATAAAATAAGGGCTGTAGAGATGGCTCAATAAAGTATGTGCCTTGTATTTATGAAACCTGGCTTAAACCTCCAAATCCCCCCCCCCCAAAAAAGGCTCGGTGTGTGGTACAGACTGCAATCCTAGCCCTGGGAAGGTAGAGACAGGTGGGTCCCAGGGATCCCAGGCCACAGCCAGTCCTAGCAAAAGCAGCAATCTTCAGACACAGTGAGAGAGGTGGAAAGTGATGAGGGGACAACCTCTGGCCACCACAAGTACCTGCCTGTGTGTGTGTGTGTGTGTGTGTGTGTGTGTGTGTGTGTGTGTGTGTGTGTGTGTGTACATAATGAACTCATCAACTCATCTCTCTCTCTCTCTCTCTCTCTCTCTCTCACACACACACACACACACACACACACAGAGAGAGAGAGAGAGAGAGAGAGAGAGAGAGAGAGAGAGAGAGAGAGAGAGAGAGAGAGAACTACTAAAAGGAAAAACATGCCAGGATCACATATACACTGTCACAGTTCAATGCCAGGGTTGATGCCATCCCAGCCCCCAGCCCCACCCTGCTTAGCATTGCACCGCCTGCTCGAACTTTTGTCACCTCCCTTCTTGTCCCTCCTTGGGCTCTGAACCCCTCTTTACTTGTTTTCCCACTCGGTTCTGGCCCAGGTGCCCTGAAGCCTACCTTGGCCCAGGCATCTCAGAAACATTCCTGGGGAGGGTGGTGTGTAGAAACCCAGGTTTCCCCGACTCTGGGATCTAGAAGAGGCTGCCCTTTACTGGGGAACTTGTAGCCCTTCCCACAACCCCCAGTAACTGTTCTGCCTTAAAAGAAAGGGACCCACTCAGCTGTCTCTTGAAGGCCAGTAAGCTGCTTCCTATATCTGGGGGAAGGACCTGGAAGACATATCTAGCGAGCCTGGACCATTTGCAGCCACAAGGGATGCATTAGCTACCCTGACAATGCGGAATGGGGTGGGGTGGGGGGACCAAAATTCTCTGAACCTCCCCACATACACATGGGTGCCAGGTCTAGAGCTAGGGGAAGGGGTGGGAGGTGATGGTTGACTCTCAGAAAAACAGCCCTTCCTCCTTTTTCAGAAGAATCCCTCACCTAAGGCCAGGGCCAGAGCCTGAACTCAAATGTGTCTGAAGGACCGGTGAGAGGCTGTGGAGACTAAGTCTTCTCTTGCCTGGGGTGAGGAAGATGGACAGTCTTTCCACGATGTGACGTTTTTGGATAGAGGATAGAACAGACTAGTGGATGTGTGAATGAACGGAACGGAAGGAGGAGTGGGGAGATACATTTGGGGATAAGTAGGTGGATTTGAGATGGTTGGGGGGGTGGATAGATGGGGGAAATTTGAGTGGAGGGAGGGATAATGTAGAGGGAGGGAGGAAGGGGGGAGGGAGGGGGGAGGGAGGAAGGGAGGGAGGAGGGAGGGAGGGAGGGTCCTGTGGATGGATTGGCAGCTGTGTCGATGAAGGATGAGATGAAGGATGCGTGGGTAGAGGGATACCTTTGTGTGAGAGAATGAATGAGCCACTCCCAGACTTTCTTGAGAGTGATACTCCAAAGAATTTTTCTACATGTCTAAACTGTGGGGCCCTGGCACCCCCCAGAGGCCAGAGTTTCTAACTGCCCAGTTCCCTTTAAATCCCTGGAGAACTGAGAACCAAGGGCACAGAGTTAGAGGCCCGGGAAGCAACACCACCTGGAGGCCTGAGCCTGCTTGGACACATCCCCGAGGCTCAATTTTCTTGTATGGAAAATGATAGACAAGCCAGATGCTGGGGTTGCTAGGAGACAAGCCAAATGGCATGTGAAGTGTCTGAGGAGGTTGGTATGTGATACCTGAAAGGCACTTGGGGAACATGATTTCCATTCCAGAGGCGCCTGGGCCTGGGATTTCATCCATGTACACCCGCAAGCACAGGTACACACTGATCCATACATGCACACATACGACACAGGTAGAAGGCTGGTGAGTCCGAAAGGCAGGTGGGGGACACATTTATTCTCCGGGGGTTCCAGGCTGGGATGGGAAGGGCCCAGCCTCAGTGGTGGAGGACTCTGGAATTAAGAACTGAGGCGAAGGGGGCCCTGAGGTCTCCTGGGATTTGGCTTCCTGAGCCTGGGCCAGTTGGGCTGTGTGTTCAAAGGCAGCCTGAAGCAGGTGAGAAGCAAGACAGGTGGTCCAAGTGACAAGATAGGCCAGGTTCCAGGAAGTGACTGTGGTCATGTGCTCCACCCACAAGTAGAGCCGTCTCAGCCGGGCCAGGGCTTCCAGCAACACAGAATTCTGCAAGATGGTCCAGGCAAGCAAGAGCATTGGTAAGGGCCGAAGGGATGGCTCGGCAAGCTAAGTTTGAGCCCCGGCACACACGAGGTAGAAGAGAAACAAATCCCGATTTTCCCTGATGCCCACTGGCACAAGCATGCCCACACACAAATAATACAGGCTTTGGATTTTTTTTTTTTTTTTGCAACATTCTATGGGGCTGGAGAGATAGGTTAGTGGATAAGAACATGTACTACTCTTACAGGGGACTTCAGTACAGTCTCCATTACCCACGTCAGGTAGCTCACAACTGCCTGTAACTCCGCTGGCTTCTGGGGACACCTGCGTGCGCGCGCGCATACATACACACACCCTCATTTAAAAAATAAGAATAAGTTAAAAAGAAAAGAGCATGCTAAGGATTGGAGAGGTGGCTCAGAGGTTAAGAGCACTAGCTGCTCTTCCAGAGGTCCTGAGTTCAATTCCCAGGACCCACAAGGTAACTCATAACTGTCTTTAATGAGATCTGCCCTCTTCTGGCATGCAGGCGTACATACAGGCAGAGCACTGTATACATAATAAATAAATCTTTAAGAAAATAAAAAGGATGCTGAGTGGCCCCCAGGACCTGCCCATGGCTGGTACTGAGCAGCCTTGCTCATGTCCAGAGTCTCCAGCCTATCACCATCTGCAGTCTGAATACCTGCCAACCTACCTGGCTGGGCAACCAGCCCAGAGTAAAGCGATGGGCTTTCTGCACCAGCCTCCAGGTCAACAGCAGCATCAGCAAGGCCACCAGCATCAGGCCATGCAGACAGGAGATACACAGGTCCCTGAAGGTGGTGGCAGACAGGCCCAGAGGTTCCCAGACACCTAAGTGCCACAGGGCCAGTCTCACGGTACGAGTGCAGCCCAGCCCGATGTTGTATGCCAACCTGGGTCCCCAGAGCAGCAACCACAGGGGGACCCAAAGCAATGCCAGTCCAGCTTGAAGGGCCAAGCTCAGGGGACAGGTTATGATGACTCCCGGAAGCAGGCGAGCCTGGTCGCCGCCAGAGCCCCGGGCCTCCTGGGCCAGTCCCAGCACCCACTGCTGAAAGGCGGCCATCTTGAGGAGCAGGAAGTCGTACAGGTGCCTGCGGTTCTGGATCAGCTGCAGGAAGATGGAGACGCCGGTGTTACCAGCGCAACAGCGCCACCCACCTGCGGTGGGCCCCAACCTGTGCTTTAGACATAGGGGCTGCCCAGTCATTATGGGCCAAGTCCAGTTTACTTGTGAATACACAGGAGTAGTCTCTCCTTTATTTATTTGATTTTGGTTTCTTTTGCAACAGGGTTTCTCTATGTAGCCCTGACTGTCCTAGAGATCACTATGTAGAATAGGCTGGCCTTAAACTCACAAAGATCCTCCTGCATGCTGGGATTAGAGGTGTGAACCACCACCGCCCAGCCTATAATCTTTAAAGTGTGACTTCCAAGATGGGGATGTAGCTCAGATGTAGTTGAAACCAAGAAAGATGGCGTATGCCTAAAGTTTTAACAGTTGGGACGTAGAGGCAGAAGGTACTCTGGCTATATAGGAAGTTCATAGTTAACCTAATCTACATGAAACCAAGGAACGAACAGAGATGGCTCCGTGGTTAATGCTCATGCCCCACAAGCCTGGTGACCTCAATATGACCCCGGAACCCGTGTAAAGTGAGGAGAGAACCAACTCAAAAATCTTCCTCTGACTTCCACACGGGTGCTACAACAATCACACACATCACACACAATAATAATAAATAATAACAAACTGGGTGGTAGTGGCGCACGCCTTTAATCCCAGCACTCAGGAGGAAGAGACAGGTGGATCTCTGTGAGTTCAAGGCTAGCCTGATCTATAGAGTGGGTTCCAGGACAGTCAGGGCTGCACAAAGAAACCCTGTCTCAAAAAAAAAAAATAATAGTAGTAATTAATAAAAACAAATAGATAAGCAGATGTGACATCCCCCTTCGCCCTATAAGATTTGAGTACAGGCCAGCCAACATGGGGTTGCCCATTGTTGCCCTTGGCATCAGGAGGGCATCTGGAAGTAACGGCATCGTTAGGGACAGAGCGGGATGTTGAGACATGGAGGGGTGACAGTGTGATGACAGGCCTACTGTGAGGGGTAAAGGACGAGTGACTTAAGATTTCCAGGTCTCTCATCTGAGGGGCAGGCTGGCCAAGAGTGGGATTATAGGGGATGAGGCTGTAACTGAGAATGTCTTCCTGAGGAGTAAGCCTCCCTGGTAGAGCCTCCAGCCTCCAGCCCACAGGTGACAGAAGCGATCATCAGCCTGGACCCACTGACCCACAGGAGCGTCAGAGTCCAGGGACTATAGGCTCTGAAGGACCAAGATAAGAAACCAGGCATCAGAGCACAGGCCTGTTGTCCCAGCAGGTCAGGAGTTCAAGGCCAGCCTAGGTTACACAGTGACTCTGTGAATTTGAGGCCAGCCTGGACCACACAGTGAGACAGCGAGGGTCAGAGAGAGGATGAAGATGAGAAGTGGGGGCTGGAGAGATGGCTCAGCAGTTAAGAGAGCTTGCTGCTCAGGCCTGAAGAGTAGAGCTGAGTTTGGGTCCCAGCACCCACAGTCATGAGCCAGTGTGGGCATGGTCCAGGGCATCCCCGCAACCCCAGCACCCAAGATGTTGAAGACAGGAGGATCTCTGGGGCTTGCTAAGCTGCCAGATAAGACAAAATAAGCAAAAACCCATTAGCTCCAAGCTCAGAGGACCAAAGGAATAAAGTAGAGTGATCGAGGGGGGCATCCAGGGCCTTCTTATGGCTTCTATTACATACACAGGCATGTACATTATACACATGTACATACATCGTGCTCACACGTGTACATACATCATACCCACACACATGGCCATACACCATTCCCGCACCCATTCACACCAGAAGGAAATGGGAAGGGAGGAGAAGGGAGGGGAAAGGGAAGGACCAGTGTGATGGCTCGGCAGGTAAAGGCACCTGCTGCCGAGCCTGACAACCTGAGTTCGATCCCCAGGACCCACATGATGGAAGGGGAGAACTGACTCCCAACACAAACAGACACACACGCATCAAATATAATGTTTTTATAGGAAAGAAAGGACTGGGTGTATTGGAGCACATCTTTAGTCTCAGCACTGGGGAGGCAGAGGCAGGTAAATTTCTGGGAGTTCAAGGCCAGCCTGGTCTACATAGCAAGTGCCGGGACAGCCAGAGCTATAGCTACATAATGAGACCTTGTCTCAGAATATATATAAATAAATAAAAAGAAGGAAGGGGAAGATAGAAAAAATAAGGGGAAGGGGAAGAAAGATTGCCACAGTAGTTCAGGGAACGGGGCTTCTGGGAGCTCATTGGTTATTCCCTGGTGGCTAGGAACCGCTGAATCTCTACAGGTCCCCTCTCCCCACCATGCTTACCATCGCACAGAGCCTCCCAACCTGCACCAGAATTCTAAGGAGGCCGGATCTGACCCGGGGAGCGGCCTCCATGTCTGGCCTCCATCCATTCCTCCAGCCAGGGAGGCAGGGTGACCTCACAGATGCCACAGGGTGAGGGGATAGAGTTACCATGGGGACCCAGTTGCCACATAAGCCACTGTCCCTTTCCCTAGATCCCTTTCCAGCTCCTCTGAGACCTCAGCTCAAATCTGGCTACATGGTAATCACGGACAAGATAGATGGCTGATGCCTAGGGTCAGTTCTCCATCCGTCTGTCTGTCTATCTATCTATCTATCTATCAATGATCTTTTTATCTATTTATGGTGCTGTTGTTAGAGAAGGTCTCAGGTAGCACAGACTGGCCTCAAACCAGCTATGTAGTCAAATATGACCTTGAGGGGTTGGAGAGATGGCTCAGAGGTTAAGAGCATTGCCTGCTCTTCCAAAGGTCCTGAGTTCAATTCCCAGCAACCACATGGTGGCTCACAACCATCTGTAATGAGGTCTAGTGCCCTCTTCTGGCCTGCAGGAATACACGCAGACAGAATATTGTATGCATAATAAATAAATATTTTAAAAAATTCTTTAAAAAATGACCTTGAATTCCTCATCCTCCTGCCTCCACTTCCCCAAAATCGAATGATGGGCATGAGCCACGGCACCTAGCCTTTTTATTTTGATTTGGCTTTTGTTTGGAGACACACTCACCCTGTAGCCCAGGATAGCCAATCACAGCGGGTGTATTCGCAGCACGTTTTGGCTTTGGGCAACCTGTGGCTGGAACCCCCAGGGAAACAGCTCAGAGTACATTTCAGAATCAGTCTAGTTTACCTGCCAGGCACTGGTGGTGGGGAGGAAGGGAGGGAAGAAGGAAGCAAAGAAGGGAGGAGGAGATAGAAGATGTATGGCCTTTCTTCCAGGATGGGCCCGAGGGTAGCAGATATGCAGCAGGAGGAGCCCCAAATTAGTTTCCCCAACTGAGACCCCTCTGTCCTCAGCCCCAGACCTCCCTCCCTGTCCCATCTCTCTCCCCATCAACTGAGTGCACTCTGGGCTGTGCACTGTGGCCTGTGAGGGCTTGGAGTTTCCCCCACGCTGAGGGTGAACAGCTGGTAGCATGCAGGAACCAGTGGATGCTGCCTTGTACCACACCAGGGGTCGCTATTCTGGATCCCTGCTGGCGAAGCAGGATCGCATCCCCAGAGCAAGCCCTAGAAGCGCTCCGCGCGGATGCAGAACCACAATGCCGCCGCGCGGGGGCGGAAGACACCGCGGGCGAGCAGGGCGCTTGGCAGGCGTGAGAAAGCTTCTGAATCTTGCCCTAGCACCTGCAAGACCAGTTTCCTAGTAACAGTCTCTTTGGGGCTTCTGAGAGCTCTTTTTGTGCATTTCCCGTCAATGCCTGGGTTGCAAGAAGAGGAACCAGGAACACCCAGAGATAAGGAGACCCACGTCACAGTCTTTTCCCACCCCATCCCACCCCACCTTTTTCTTTTCTTTTCTTTTTTCTTTTCCTTTCTTTTCTTCTTTCTTTCTTTTTTTCCTTCCTTCCTTCCTTCCTTCCTTCCTTCCTTTCTTTCTTTCTTTCTTTTTTTCTTTCTTTTTTTTCTTTTTTTGTCCTGGAACTCACTTTGTAGACCACACTGGCCTTGCCCACCTGACTCAGTCTCCTGAGTGCTGGGATTAAAGAAGGTATGCATCACCACCGACCGGCCACCGACAGGCCAGTCTCTCCTAATTAATTTAACCCCCTTTTTATTTGTGCAGAACTGAGGGTTGAAACCAGGGCCTTGCATCTGTTAGACAAATGATACACCCAGATTGGCCTCCATTTCTCTGTGTATCTGAGGCTAACTTCTGATTCTTCTGCCCCGCACCCTGCTATTTTAAGTTTTTAATATGATTTTTTTTATTTATGTGACTTGGATAAAGCTTTTTTCGGGGGGGGGGAATAAAAGTTCCCATACGAATGTGCTTGATGACAGAGCGGTCTTTTCTGTAGACTTCAGGAAACAATGAAAGAAAGGGTTAGAAACAAAATAACAAAGCTGGGCGTGGTAGTCCACGCCTTCAAGCCCAACCCTGGGGAGGCAGCGACAGGTGGATCGCCAATTATTTTGAAGCCAGCCTGGTCTACAGCCTAGTTCGAGGACAGCCAAAGGGCATAAAGAGATCCTGTCTCAGCCAGGCGGTGGTGGCATATGCGTTGGAAAGGAAGAGGCGGGTGGATCTCCAGATTCAAAGCCAGCCTGGTCTACAAAATGAGTTAGTTTCCAGGACAGTCAGGACTACACAGAGAAACCCTGTCTCAAAAAACAGTTTTGAGAGAGAGAGACCCTGTCTGAAAAAGGAAGGAAGGAAGGAAGGAAGGAAGGAAGGAAGGAAGGAAGGAAGGAAAAAATAATGGCCTGTGAGCAAAGACACTTGCTGTCAAGCCTGTTCACCTGAGTTCGATCCTAGAGACCCAGATGGTAGAAGGACAGAACCAATTTCAGGTGGCTCCAATGGTAGAATATAGAGTTAGCATGTGCTAACTCTGAGTTCCACTTCCACCACCAGAAAGAAAAAAGGAAGGAAGGAAAGAAGCGAGGGAGGGAGGGAGGGGGAGGGAGAAAGAGGAGGAGGGAGGAAGAGAGAGAAAGAAAAAAAGCTTAAAAATGTTTTGTTAAAGCAAAGGACCTGACAGAGCATGGGGCAAACCAATTAACAACAAAAGAAACCAAAAGAACAGAAAAGAACAGTCAGATTTGTGTAAAGATGCTCACATCTCATTAGTAATCAGGGAGAAATGTGAATCAAAGTCACAGTGAGATACCATCTTCCCTTTCTTAGCAAAAAACAAGAGTTGTACGCTATGCACCGATGACTTTATGGGACAAAGAGCAATTCATGCAGAGCCAGACCCTGAAGCAGGATCTCAGAAATTCATACAGGAAACGATTGTGCAAAGCTGCCCACGAAATACATGAGAAACTAAAACTGGAAACTGATTAAGAGCTGAATGAATGGCTCAGCACTACAGCACCTATCCAGAATCCCCAGTGAGGGGCAGGGGTGTGGCTCAGTGGTAGAGCCCCTGCCTAGAATCCCCCAGTGAGGGGCTGGGGTGTGGCTCAGTGGCAGAGCCCCTGCCTAGAATCCCCCAGTGAGGGGCTGGGGTGTGACTCAGTGGTAGAGCACCTGCCTAGAATCCCCTGTGAGGGGTCAGAAAAAAGACCACCGACCATTCATGTGCTCTAGTTCCTACTCATCTTTTTTTGTACTGCCCATTGGCAGATCTCCTTATAGAAATGTCTACTCATGAGTAACAAGCACAGAACTGCAGAAGGCTCTTCCCATTGGTAGAGAGACGGAAGAATAAACATGAAACTCCTTTGAAGGTTGACTCGAGCTTGGCTAGAATAAATGAGAGCTATATGGGTTGACATGAAAGATCCAGAAATGGTTAGGTGGAAAAGGAACGTTCCAGGGAGCAAGTTGTAGCATGACAGCATTCATGTATGTTTTTTCAAATCATTATGAATACTACATATATTGTTCTGGATATGCAATGTATATGCTAACCATATTTTAAAATATATTTAGCTGAGTGAGGCGGTACATGCCTATAATACCAACCCTGTCAAAATCTTTAATTTTTATTTATTATGGTATATGCCTTAGTTACTGTTCTGTTGCTGTAAAGAGACATTGTGACCAAGGCAGCTTATGCCAGAAAACTTTTCACTGGGGGCTTGCTAATGTTTCATAAGATTAGTCTCTGACCATCGTGGCAGGGAGCATGGTGAGAGGCAGGCAGGCATGGCGCTGGAGCAGTAACTGAGAGCTTACATCCTGATCTGCAGGCAGGAGGCCGAGACCCATACTGGGCCAGGCATGGGTGTTTGAAATGCCAAAGCCCATCCCAAGTGGCACACCAACTCCAACAAGGCCACATCTCTTAATCCTTCCCAAACATCTCCACTAACCGAGGACCACACATTCAAATACGTTAGCCTGTGGGGACCACACCCACTCATACCACCACGATTTGTTTCTGGGGTACAGAAGATCTGCACGGAGCTCAGAGGATGACTTTGTGGAGCTGATTTCCTCCTTCCACCTTTATATGGGTCTGTGGATCAAACTCAAGCCGTCGGGCTTTCATAGCAAATGCTTTACCCGCTAAGGCATCTCACTGGGCCTCCCCATTACATTTCTTTCCAAAGGGTGAGGGGTATAGCTGAGTGGTAGAGCACACGGCTAGCAAGTGCAAGGTCCTGAGTTTAGTCCCCAGCACAAAAGAGGAAGGAAGGAGGGAGAGAGGAAGAAAGGGGGGAAGGAGAAACGGTGAGAGATAGACAGACAGACAGACAGATGATAGATTGATAGATGGTATAGATACATGATGGATGAGAGGAGAGAGAGAGAGAGAGAGAGAGAGAGAGAGAGAGAGAGAGAAGTTTAGATTAGAATTTAGGCTGGGAATGTAGCTGTCTCAGTTGGTAGAGTGAAGCCTGCGTTTGGTCCTCAGCCCTGTATGAACCAGATGTAGTGGCACAGGCTTGTAACTCTGGCACACAGTCCAGAGATGAAGCCAGAAGGATCCTTGACCACACAGTAAGTCAAGCCTGAGCACCATGAGGTCACCGAGGGGATGAAATGAAAAGGAAAGGGGCCGGGGCCCAGCCGAGAGGAAACTAATCATGAAGGAGGCAAGAGAAGACCACACAGAGGGAGGGAGGTGACTGGCTCAATGCCCATGCTGCCACAACCTGCCTGTGCCATGACTCTCTCTCTCTCTCTCTCTCTCTCTCTCTCTCTCTCTCTCTCTGGCTCCTCCCTACTCTGCTCTGGGACAGCCATGTCCAAATGACTTCCCAGTCCTATTAATGGCAGTTCAACTTTGTCATCTCTCCAGCTTATTCTAGAATGATCCTGTATTTCCAAACCAGACTGTTCGACCTATAATTCACTAAGGGTTCACACTGGCCAGTTTTAGATCAGCTTGACACAAGCCAGAGTCTTGAGACGAGGGAGCCTCAGTTGAGAAAATGTTCACACCAGATGGGCCTGTGGGCAAGCCATGGGGCATTTTCTTGATTGACGTAAGAGGCGCCTGCTCATTGTACGTGGTGGTGGTGCAGTCTCTGGGCTCATTGTACGTGGTGCCTCCTCTGGGCTGGTCGCCCTGCTTGCTGCTATAAGAAAGCAGGCCCAGCAAGCTATGGAGAGCAAGTCAATAAGTGCGTATTTCTCCACGGCCTCTTCATCAGCTCCGGCCTCCTGATCCCTGCCTTGTGTTCCTACCCTGACTTTCTTGGATGATAGACTACACGCTGTAAACAGACATAAATCGGTTTATTCCTCCCTGAGTTACTTTTGGTCATGGTGTTTTATCACAGCCCTGACAGGGCTTGAAAGAGATCCACAGCCCAGAGCCACAAAGCCTGGGGACCTGCACCTGGCCTGAGAACAAACCTGCATGTCCAGTGCCGCAGGTGCCGAGGCTGGCTCCACACCATTGCCGGCAGCAACTGGACGAGTTTCCTTAATCTTCTGGGGATCTCTATTTAGGGAGCCGGTTCCTTGGCTGTACTGCAGAAATGGAATTTAAACCAGTCATGGCACAGTAGGCAGGCAGGATGCTAAAAAGGCGGGAACAGCGGAACCACAAACCCTAAACTAGCCTTTGCCATGCTATTGGCTGGAAAAATGGCTCAGTGAGCCAAGGGAGCTTGCCACCGAGCCCGAAGTTCGGAGTTCAGTCCCAGGAACACGCTTGATGGAAGGAGAAAACTGACCTCTATGACCTGCACACAACACACATAAAAATAAATATACTTTAAACATTTGATTTTAAAAAGGAAAATGGGCGGTGGTGGCGCACGCCTTTAATCCCAGCACTCGGGAGGCAGAGGCAGGCGGATCTCTGTGAGTTCGAGGCTAGCCCAGTCTACAAGAGCTAGTTCCAGGACAGGCTCCAAGCTACAGAGAAACCCTGGCTCGAAAAACAAACAAACAAAAAAAGATATTAAAAGGAATTTCACAATCAAGTTTATTTTTTTAATTATACTTATTAATTTATGGGGTATGGGGGCACTTGTACCACAGGACACGTGTAGGGCCAGAAGATAACCCAAAGAAGTCCTTTCTCTCCTTCCACCATGTGGTTCCTGGGGTTTGAACTCAGGCCGTGAGGTTTGGTGGCAAGCACCTTTACCTGCTAAGCCATCTTGTTGGCCCCTACACTGGGGGCCCAGACTTTTCTTCTCCCAGCATGAGGCTGTTGGTAAAATTCCAATCTCTTGGGGCTCGATGTTTTAATACTTTGGTAGCTAACGTGTCTCTTTAGGATACATTCATTTGGGGCAGGCCAATCACAACCGAAAGAGCCATAGGGAGGTGTCTGAGTGGGCTGGGATGGTACTGACCTGGTTCTGTCCCCACTGGCCCATCCCCAATGCGTCACCAGTCCTGGCATTAGCATCCAGTATTAACATCCATTAGTTGCTTTCCCTCCTCTTCCTAAACACTCCAAAGAGAGAACAATGGAATGATTCCATCAGAGCCCAACCTGAAGAAACCAAGAGTTTGTAGGGGAGCATCATGGGATCACCTGTGTCTCAGGCCACTGCATCACAGCCCAGCATGGTGACTGCCCATGAGAGCTGCTGATGGAGGAGAGTTATCTGTCTACGTTACTTTCATTGGTTAATTAATAAAGAAAACTGCCTTGGCCCTTTAAGAGAACAGAAAATTAGGTAGGCGGAGTAGACAGAACAGAATGCTGGGTAGCAGGAGTGGGGAGACGCTTCAGGCAGTCGCCATAAGCAGTTGCCATGCTTCTCCTCTCCGAGATGGACGCAGGTTAAGATCTCTCCTGGTAAGCCACCCCTCGTGGTGCTATATAAATTACTAAATATGGGTTAAAACAAGATATGAGAATCAACCAATAAGAAACTACAGATAACGGGCCAGAGGCCAGGCAGTATTTAAATGAATACAGTTTCTGTGTAATTATTTTGGGTAAAGCTAGCCAGGTGGCGGGACACAGCCCGCCGTTCCTTCTACAGGCTGTATCCCTGGTGTTCTCCGCACAACCCTCAAGCTCCCTAAAAGGGTCTCCTCCTCAGTAACTCCCCAATAGTCTACCACTTCTAGAACCTGGGGAGGGGCCCCAGAGTCTTGTAAGTTTCCCAAGTCCCTCCCTCACCCCCTCCCCGAGAATGTTTCTGTCCTAAGGGAACAACTACAAAACAGGTTCATTAGAGGGTATGAACTGGGTTTAAGGATTAACAAACTCAAAAGTTAGAAAGTAACTAGTCAGGGTTTCTATTGTTGCTAGGAAACACTGTGGCCAGAGAGCAACTCTGGGAGGAAAGGGTTTTTTTTTGGTTTACACTTCCACATACCTGGTCATCATCAAGGAAGTCAGGACGGGAACCCAAACAGGGTAGGATCCTGGAGGCAGGAGCTGATGCAGAGGTCATGGAGGGGTGCTGCTTACTGGCTTGATCTCCTGGGCTTGCTCAGCCTGCTTTCTTATAACACCCAGGACCACCAGCCCAGGCATAGCCCCACCCACAAGGAGCTGGGCCTTCCCCATCCATCACTAATTAAGAAAATGCCTTACAGCCAGATCTTATAGAGGCATTTTCTCAATGAAAAAATTCTAGTTTGTGTCAAGTTGACATAAGACAAGTCAGCACAGTGGCCCACCTCTGGCTGCCTGGGGCAGAGCTGTCCACAGAGTCTTCAACAGGATCGGAGAGGCTACTGCCACGTAGGCTTTAGCTGTGCAACAAGGTCCTCTCCAGGGGCAGGAGCACTGACTGGTCCAGCCCGTGTAGAGTAAGGCCCCTTGTCTGTTTTCTGACCAACAGTGGGGCAGAGAAGCCATGGAGGATGAATGTTATCCAGGACATGGATGCCAGCAATGGCAAGCTAACTCCCAAGGACAGCTCAACTCCCCCCATCATGATCTTGACCCAGATTCTCCCATTCAACCTCCGCTTGCCAAACTTGTCTCCAGTCACCCACAGCAGCAAACTCAACCCTGTGACAATGGCGCAGAGGACCACGGTGGCCCTGTATGCCCACGGCAGAGGTGTCTGGTAGTCATACGCCCACACTCCATCTAGCCACATCCTTGAACCTCGCGAATCTTCCACCCGCCGTCGCAAACATAGACAGCTATAGCCATCTCGTCTTGCAAATTTTTCATCGTTCACCACCTGGGCAGTACACAGCTCACAATGGAAAACAGCCAGACCAGTGTGCCCTGAGAGGTGCTGACCAGTCAGCTACACTGCCAGGGGAATCAGGACAGGGAGACAGGGGTGGGGCCGGGGAGATCCAGCTCTGAGCTGCGGGATTCGAAGAGCTGATGATGCACTTGAGACCGGTACCCGAGGAAGCCTTCCCTAGGAGGCCAAAGTCACTCAGACACTTCACCAACAGTCAAGTCTGAGAGCCAAGCCGGCAAATGTGACCACAGCAGTCAACACTGGGATCTGGTGAAGCCGACTGAGTGTCTGTGAGGCTCTGGCAGAGGATGGGGCAGAGGAAAGGGCTTTAGTCCCTGGCCTCATATCAGATCCATATATTTCTTCTTCTTTTTAAATGAGTGTGCGCATGTATATGTGTGCATGTGTGTGTAACTATGCGTGTGCATGTTAATAAGTGTGTCTGCGAGCTCATATTTGTTTCCATATACATGTAGATACCAGAGGACAGCCAGTGCTGTGACCCTAGAAACTCTGTCTACCTCTTTTTGGTCTGGGACTCTCACTGGAGCTGTGCTAATCAACTAGGCTAGACTTGCTGCCTAAGGCACTAGAGAGGCAGTCAACAGACCTCCTTTATTCTAGACCCGTCGTGTACTATTGGTCTATGGAAGAGTCTGAGAAACATTGACGACCCCGAACTCAAATAGTATGTGAAAACAAAGAGTGTTTATCCTGCAGAAACAACCAGCATGTGGGGTCAACCATTTGCACAAAATGGCAACCGTGAGAGGAGCACGCAAAGGTAGGGGAATTCCAGGAACAGTTAGGTCATCTCAAGCATAACTGTTTAGTCAGACAGAAGTTGTGTTAGTACATTTTTGATAGGCTGGGGTTCTAGTTTTGTTCATCTTTAGACATATTTGGGTAAGTTTGGCGTGTTTCAGGGGAGTTCCAGGAACAGTCCTGTTTTCGGCCATCATCTTGAGATACTGTGGGTGCTGGCTCAGGCCCCGTATGTGTTTTCTCCTTTGTCCCTGCTGTCAGGAGTTTGTGGACCAATGGCCCTTTGTTAAAAACAAAAACAAAACAACAACAAAAAAACCCAACTACTTGTTTGCTCTTAAGAAACTGAAATCTAGCCTAGTATGGTTGTGCACGCCTTTAATCCCAGCACTCTGAAGGCAGAGGCGGGCGGATCTCTTTGTGTTTGAGGCCAGCCTGGTCTACAGAGCGAGTTCCAGTACAACCAAAGATACACAGAGAAACCCTGTCTCGAAAAACCAAAAGAGAGAAAGGAAGGAAAGAAGGAAGGAAGGAAGGAAGGAAGGAAGGAAGGAAGGAAGGAAGGAAGGAACCTAGGTCTGGTTGTACAATGGGGGATGTTTAGACCTCTCACCTCATCTCAATGGGAATCAAATACCAAAATACAGGACCAGCCACCATCTCCACCCAACACAAGGATGCTCCATGAAGCATTGATGGTGAGTGCCCTCAAAGACAGCCAGGCCCCCTGCAGTAACACACCCATGTAACATGAGGTGTTGTTGGGGTTTCTGTCCTGCCCAGTTTCCACAGCCAGTAAGCCCCATAGAAAATCACACAGAGGGGGGGCTGGAGAGATGGCTCAGAGGTTAAGAACATTGGCTGCTCTTCCAGAGGTCCTGAGTTCAATTCCCAGCAACCACATGGTGGCTCACAACTATCTGTACTGAGATCTGGTGCCTTCCTCTGGCGTGTGGGCATACATCGAGGCATAATATTGTATACATAATAAATCTTTAAAAAAAAAAAAAGAAAATCACACAGAGGTCTCCATAAGATTATAAACTGATTGGCCCATTAGCTCAGGCTACTTATTAACTCTTATAGCTTATATTAACCCATTGTTCTTATCTATGTTAGCCACATGGCTCAGTACCTTTTTCAGCAGGGCAGGTCCTGCTTCTTCGGTGCTCTGGGCAGGACTGTGGAGGGAGCTTCCTACTTCCCAGAATTCTCCTGTTCTCATTGCCTCGCCTCTACTTCCTGTCTGGCTATTGGCCAATCAGTGTTTATTTAAAACATGATTGACAGAATACAGACAATTCTCCCACACGACACCCAGGTGAGGGTTAATCTTCTCAACTTAATCACCATGGAAACAAAACTCGGAGCCTGCCCATGAAGGAGTTCTCTAGCGTTGACTGTTGTGTGAAGACCATCCCCAACTGTGGGAGCACCATTTCATGCTTTGAGGCCTCAGACGGAATGCAAAGGAGAAAGCAAGCTGAGCACCAGCATCTGTCTCTCTCTGCTTCCTGACTGTGGACGCCACATGAGCAGCCGCTTCACGCTCCTGCCGCCATGCCTTCCCGCCATGGTGGACTGTGTGTTCTCGAGGTGTGAGCCAAGGTAAACCTTTCCCTCCTTTGTCAGTCATTTTGTCACAGCAATGAGAAGAATGGAGGCCAAGCGACAGAAGAATACCCACCCCACCCTTCCACACACGCCACGCCACACACGGTCCTCCTTCCCTTCACCACACAGCTCAGAACCCTGAAGACAGGGTGCTGCTCAGTTCTGCTCGGACCAGCCCTTAAGCCAGGAGTTTCATGAGAAGTGGCTTGCACTGGTCCCAAAGCCCATCTGAGGGACTCAGTTGCAAAAACGGACGGCCACGTGAGCATGAGGACCTGTGTTCAGAACCCAGCACCCATGTGAAAGAAAGCATGTGGTGGAGGCACACACATGTAATCCCAGCACTGGGGGAACACTGGCTAGAGGATCCCTGGAGCTCAAAGGAGGGCCATCCAGTCTAGAAGATTCCACGAGTCCAGAGTCCAGTGAGTGACTTTCTCAAAGAGCAGACAGAAAAGTGATTGACAAAGACATCTGACATTCACATCTGTCCTCATTACATGTGGGCAAACATACATGTAAAACACATATATGATGTATGAAGCCAGGCTAGAGTCTCCCGTGGGCCGACATATGTGACACACTAGTGACTGCCAGCCGGAGCAGGTGGTTATCAATACCCAAGCTTATCTTCTGCAAGCAAGTGGCAGCGGTGCCAAGGCCACAGGCTATCAGTAATTTCAGAGTTGAGCCTGGTGACAAGACCATTAGGAAAGTGTCACAGTGGGCCAGGCTGGCTCAGGCCCTTCTCGTCCATCCCCCAAACAGCCAGTAAGTCCTGGCATTACCATCCTGGCTTCTGCTGTTTCCTTTTGGTCTACTTCCAGTCAGCCCAAACTGAGAGAGCAACCTCAGACCAAAGAACCAACTCCATCCAAGTCCAACTTGGGGGAACAATGACTTTATCAGGGTCACTTACAGGTTCATAGGGGACTCAAGAAGCTTCATCACCAAGAAGCCTGCCTCAGCATGGTGACATCTCATCCAGCCGCGTCCCTGGAGTCCCCTGGATAGCTTGTGGGCAGTTCCGTGGAAGCGTCTTTTCTCCCCCCAGCAACAGTCCACTGAGTCTAGAAACTGGGGTGTGGCGTCTTGAGTCTTAGAAGCTTACTGGGCTTCCTGCTCACTCTGGGAATCAAAATGCCTGCAGAGCAGGGCCATAAAATGGCCTGAGGCCAGTTTAAAAATAAACAGCTCAAACGGTAGAGCGAGATTTAACCGATGTATTGCTGTTGGCTCCTGACGATCTGCCCACAGAGTCCACAGTGAAGAAGAGGCAGACATTGCATGGTGGGCAGCTGAAATGCAGCACAGTGCTCTGAGCAACAGCAGCAGTGAACCTGGTCAAGCAGAGTGAGGCACCCATCTCTGTTTTCTTCATGGAGTCCAACAATGGGTTGGGGAAGCCATGGTTGATGTTATATGCCACCCAGAACAGAGACATCAGTACCAGAAAGCCAATAACAAGGAATATCACACTGGCTGTCCTCATGATCTGAGCTTCAATATTCCAGTAATTTGCAGACATGATACATTTATCCCCGACCGTGCACAGCAGCAGACGTAGCCAGGTTCCATGAAGACTCGAGATACTCATAGGTCCATAGCTAAGATTGGCTGGGTGTTGTACAACGTGCCCTGTATCCCGTTGCTTTTCGGAGCCCAGCACATGTGCCGCAAACCCTACCAAATTCTGGCATTTGGGTTGGTCTCATCTTCTGGAAACATCACCCTCCAAATGGGCAGGATACGACTCACAATGGTACACGACCCGCTCAGTGTAGCCACCGAGAAGCTGATGGCCTCTTGCTCCATGCGGACCATGGTTCAGTGTCTGCTGGGGAAAGGACCAGGAAGAGAGTGGCGGTCCAGCTCTAGAGATGCAGGATTCCATGAACCGAGGATGGACTTCTAAAGTATCGAAAGCAAGCCTCTCCCTGTGTGGTGGAGTGGCACAGAGCAAATAAGAGATGCCACTGCCACCAACAATTATCTTAGTAGAGTCAGATGTCCCACTCTAGCAAGTGTGACCACAGCAGTTGACATGGGGATCTATCTGGTGAAACAGATTGAGCTTCCCTGAGGTTCTGACAGAGTCCGGGGCAGAGAGAAGAGCTCCAGTCCTTGGCACCTGCCCTGACCAGAGCCCTGTATTTCTTTTGTTTTCTTTCTTTTTTTAATGTATGTGTTCTTGTGTGGATGAATGCATGTGTGTGCACCTGAACATGTTTGTAAATGTGTGTGCATGTTCCTGTGTGCATGCATATATGTAGGTGTGCCTGAGCATAATTGTAAATTTGTATGCATGTTTCCATGTATGTGCACGCATGTATGTGAGTGCACCTGAGTATGTTTGTTAATGTGTGTGCATGTTTCTGTGTGCATGCCTGTATGTGTGTGCACCTGAGTATGTTTGTTAATGTGTGTGCATGTTTCTGTGTGTGTGCACATGCATGTTGGGAACCTCATTGACCTGGGGCTCACCTGTTAGGAGACTCACTGCCTGGCTGGTGCCTTAGAAGTGCCTCATGTCTCCACCTCACTGCATTGGAGTTGCAGCAAACACTACCACACCCAACATTTTTATGTGAGTTCTGAGAATGTGACTCAGGTCCTCCAGGTTAAACCCTCAACCCTGGACTTATGGAATTCTGAGACCAGACCCGGCAAAGTCACCTTAAAGACTCAGTCATGAGCAAGAGTTTTCTTTTTAAAAAAATATTTATTTATTATGTATACAATATTCTGTCTGTGTATATGCCTGCAGGCCAGAAGAGGGCACCAGACCCCATTACAGATGGTTGTGAGCCACCATGTGGTTGCTGGGAATTGAACTCAGGACCTTTGAAAGAGCAGGCAATGCTCTTAACCTCTGAGCCATCTCTCCAGCCCCAGAGTTTTCATCTAAATATTAAGAAATCCCCTTTTCTCTCCACATGGGTACACACAGTCACGTACAACATTATATATGCACATCCAGATCAGTAATAAAATTAAATGAAAACATAATTTGTGCAAAGAAAGGTCCTTCCTGCCCTTGTTTAATGGTCTGAGCACAGTGCCAGGCAGTGCCTTGGCAGAGTCTGGCACCAGCTTCCTTTCTTGACCCACTCCCAGGCATGGCTGGCCATGGTACCCCTCTCAGGCCAAGGAAATGAACCTGATGGTTCACACAGAGGTTTCCAGATAGGGCAAGATTCACCCTGCAGGGTTTTCTGTCCTTCTTAACCCTCCCTCGCCTTTTGGAAAAGGAGACGTGTAGTGCAACTTTGAACTCATGACCCTTCTGCCTCCACCTCCCTGTGTTGGATACACACGTGTGCACCACCAGGCCCAGGACTTTCCCCTTTTGGTTTCAATTTGTTTTTTCAAGAGAGGTTTCTCTGTGTAGCCCTGGCTATCCTGGAACTCACTCTGTAGACCAGGCTGGCCTCGAACTCACAGAGATCCACCTGCCTCTGCCTCCTGAGTGCTGGGATCAAAGGTGTGTGTTAGCCGGGCGGTGGTGGCACATGCCTTTAATTCCAGCACTCGGGAGGCAGAGGCAGGCGGATCTCTGTGAGTTCGAGACCAGCCTGGTCTACAAGAGCTAGTTCCAGGACAGGCTCCAAAGCTACAGAGAAACCCTGTCTCGAAAAACCAAAAAAAAAAAAGGTGTGTGTTATGACTGCCTGGCACTTTCCCCCTTTTAACTGGAGAAGTGTCTCAACCACGAGGTGTTGGCAGATTGAGCAGTAAGGCTTGGGAGCTAGAGGTGACAGAGAGGAATGGTCATATGTCTGGGTCCCTGATGGTATCACTGAGCCCCCAGACCGCGTTGACCAGTCTCAGTGTCCCACAGTGGACCTGCACATTCTCCCTCCTTTAAGGCTGGCCATGCACCACTCTGCTATGTGCAGCAGCACCCAGTGGTGTCCCCCATATATGCATGTCACATGTTTAGAGCAAGATGGATTTGGGTGTGGAGTTTGGATCCTGACCTCTGAAACCTAGGTCTCCCCATGGCCTGCAACATGTCCCACACTGGATGTGCACTGGGGAAAAACACTGAAAGGCTAAGGTCTTCTCAGAGAAAGTGACCTTCCTTCTAGATGAAGAAAACCATGGGCACAATGCCACACACACACACACACAAACACACACACACACACACCTGTGTACAAACATGTCTGCATGCATACACACATGCATACAATGTGCACAAACATGTATGTGTGTATGCACACTCAAACACATGCATGTGCGTGCAAACATGAGGCAGGGAGCTCAGGCAATAATGTGTTTGGCATATGAGCATGAGGACCTGAACTTGATCTACAGAACCCACATAAAAATGTCAGACATGGGGCTGGAGAGTGGATTCAGCAGTTAAGAGCACTGACTTCTCTTATGTATGACTCACTTCCAATTCCCAGCATACACCCAAGCCTTCTGTAACTCTTGTTCCAGGGGATCCACGCCATCTCCTGGTCTCGTGGGCACTGGACTCATATTTGGAGTATGTACATGCAAGGAAGAAAATGCCCATACACATAAAAACAAAACTTTTTTTTCAAAGAATCCCAGATGTTGGAAGAGAGCTGAACTCCAAGCACTGAGAAGGATCCTCAAAATGCAAGGACAGGGGAAAGATTTTGAGTTCAAAGACAGCCTGGTCATCTTAGTTACCTTTCGCTTGCTGTGTCAAAACACCATGACCAAGGCAGCTTACCAAAGAAACTGTTTGTCTGGGGCTATGGAGTCAGAGAGTTAGAGTCCACGATGGCAAAGGTATGGTGGCAGGAACAGCTGGAACCTCAGGCCTAGACCAGCAAGTCAAAAGCAGTTAGAGCATGCTGCAGATGCCAGTCCAGTTAAAACTCAAAATCCACCCTGAGTGGCACATCTTCTCCACCAAGGTCACACCTCCTAATCCTTCCCAAACAGTTCCACCAACTGGGGACTAAGCATGAGCCTATGGGAGCCATGCTCATTCATACCCCCCACACACCAGGCTGAATAGCAAGTTCCAGGCCAGCCAGGACCAGTGTGATACAATAAAACCTTACCTGGGAGAAAAGGAAATATGGCTAGCACCTGGAAGAGAAACAAAGTAACCTCTGGATTCCCCGTAAGTGGACACACACATGCATATATGTACATGGACATGCATGTGTACACAGACACACATTGTCTTAGTCATCATTCTATATCTGTGAAGAGGTACTGTAACCAAAGCAACTCTTATCAAAGAAAAATCGGGGCCTGTGCACACTGTCAGAGGCTTGGTCCATTATCATCCGGGCAGGAAGCATGGCAGAAACATGGCTCTGGAGCAGTTGCTGAGAGATGCATCCTGCTCCTCAGAGGGAAAGAGAACCTGAGCCTGGTTTGGGCTTTGGAAACTAAAAGCCCACACCCAGTGACACACTTCCTCCAACAAGGCCACACCTCCTAATCCTTCTAATCCTAACAAAGAGTTCCACTCCATGGTGACTAAGCATTCAAATAACATGAGCCTATGGGGGCCGTTCTCATTCAAGCCACCACCCATACAATAAAAAATAAAAAAGGAGAAAGGATCACTGTGGGCAACAAACCGGATAGTAGTTTATTAGACAAATGTCAATCTCATTGTGCACACAGGAAAGTTTGCTCCTTCTTCATGTGACAAGACAGTGGCACTGATGAGGAGGAACCCACCATGGGTCACAGAGGCCTTCGTCATCGGCTCCACAATGTGGCAGGTGGATGGCGCCATCTTCACGGAGTGCCATGCCTGAGATGTGCAGGCCTGGTTCTAGTCGATGGGTTTTGTCCTCCATCCAAAGGCCCCAGTGGCCACACCCATGCCAGAGGGTGCACAGAAGCCCTTGACTCTGTCCCTCTTCAGTTCTCTGTTCTCTTGATGGCTCCTCTACAACACGGATGCACGGTTAATAAAAACTCAGAGACAGATATTGGAGTTCAAGCTGAAGACCAGAAAAGCAAAACAGCCAGCCACTGGCTCTTACCTCTACCTCAGTCCAAAATGGTGATCCTGCTTCCAGGAAATCTCAGAATGAGACTGAGACTGTGAGCTGTCATCTCTCATCTTTACTCCTTTCTAGTTCTGAGATTAAGGGTGTGCACCACTACCGCCTGGTTCCTATGGCAAACTAGTGTAGTATCCACTGGGATTAAAGGCGTGGGCCGTTGCAGCCTGATCCTACCAAAAGGCTGGCCTGTGTGTCTGTTTTACTTTCCTGAACCTCAGGCAAGCTTTATTTATTAAAATACACACAAAAGGCCACTACACAACATTGGGGACTCTAGCCTCCCTTTCTGACTGTCAAACATCCTTTGGCTCCTTGATGACCATCTGCGGCTTCTCCAGGACTCCAGGGGCTGCATTTCCTGACCTATGCAACATGGGCGTCCTCGCCTATATCCTGAGCCCTCCTCAGCCTTGACCATCACTCAACACAGGTCATTGACTCCTGACACAAAGAGCACCATCAAACTCTACCCCTCCATCTATCCCAGCCTGACCTCCCTCCTGAGCGCCTCACTCAGCCATCAGAGAGACCTCTGGGGAGAGTGAGGATGCCACTCAATGGGAGATGCTGGCCCAACATGCACAAAGCCTTGGGGTCCATCCTCAGAACCCCACATACAAGAAAAGGAGTACACATCTGTATTTCAGCATCTAGTGGTGGAGGCAGAAGAATGAGGGTTCAAGTGCACCCCCAGAGATAAGGAGTTCAAGGTCAGCCTGAGCATGAGGTCCTGTCTTAAAAACTCAAAAGCATGGCAGGTGACACCAGTCATTACAGCCCCAGGATGGTCACACCTTTCAGAACAGCTCAGGACTCCGTAGGATTTCTTCATCATGAAGAGAGAAAAAGACAAATAAGGAAGGACAAATAATAAAGGTGAGTTTCCCAGCACCAGCCAAAGCTCAGGGGCTCAGCAGAAGGACGGCTCAGTTCACAGGAGCTCAGGGAGGCTGGAGCCATGGACTGAGAATTTTACACATTCTCCATCATTTTCTGGAAGTTTCTATGCAGGCCAAGAAACCCTTCCACATCCATGAAGTGCCCCAAACCTGCCCTTCCCCAGCTTCTCAAAGAAAGAATCCCCTAATCAACACCGCCCAGTGCTCCTTCATCCCTCACTCAGCCTCCAGGACAAACCCTGAGCCCCACCACCTCTGCTCCATGAGTTCAGGACAGGCCATCTGGGAGAGCAAATCCAGCCTCGTCTGCACAACAATGCCCAAAGCAGCCTTAGCCACTCAGCAGGACCCTGTCTCAACCCCCAACACACACACACACACACACACACACACTAGGAAAGCAAACTGAGCACCGGCATCGGAAGGATTTAAATTTTCCCACTTTTACAACTGAATTTAGGTTTCAGTTCTCTGAGAAGGGCAAACAGGTGTCTCTCCCAACAAGAGGCCATTTGTCAACAAACACCCTTACATTCAGGGATGACGAGGGAGAGACTGCAAACAAGGCCTGAGTCATCCCCACAATGTCTCATGGACATTTCCTGCAATCCCCTTGAAACTTTACCCAAGTATGTCCAAAACTAGAACCTCGGCCAATTAAACCTAACTACTATAACTGCTGCTTGTTTAACCAACCGTATTTGAGATGACCTAACTGTTCCTGAAATTCCCCTGGCTGGACTTGAAAGGAGCCTGCAGGCTCCTCTCATCGCCATTTTGTGGAGGTGAATGACCCCACATACGCTGGTAAATAAATGTTCTTTGCTCTTCCTTACTATGTGAGTCTGGATGTTCCTTCTGCATTTCCTCAGACTCTATATTTGGTGCATTAGACAGGAAATGCTGGAGATCCCAACTCACTAGTAGGGCATTTTAGGAGAGCACAATCCGTTCTCAGCCAATCGGTGAGTCTGGATTCGTCGTCTTTGTTCAGGTCTGATGTCCAGACACAAAACTTGAGACCAACAGAGGCAGGGCAGACACGTAACTCCCTCCTCGTCTGGGAGATCTGAAGATGCTCAGAACTCCCTTCTGTTTCTGGTGGAAACAACGAGTTCCAATCTGTTGAAGTTAGGAAGCTCCGGTCTGGTTATGGTAACCACCGAGGGCTCACTCCCGCCATCTGGGCGGAGCCTAAGCACGGGACGTGCCACCGGTTAGGGCGGGGCCTCCAAAGATGGAGGCCGGAGACCAGGATTTACCATCTGCAACTTTTCAGTTTCTTTTCCCAACACCAATGGGTTTTTTTTAATGTATGTATGTATTTGTTCTGTTCTTCGTTCTCTTTTATGTTCTTGACAAATATTATAATGGAAAAGACACCCCATGGACTTGATCCCGTCACATTTCAAGGGCTTCAAATGCCAGGCAGAGAATCTGGGGTGAATTGTTCGCTGCGGAAGCTGTTGGTTTTTTGCAGGAATACTGACTGCCAGGTATTCTGTGCCACCAGCCGCGCATACCCACGCAGCCACTGCTCCTTCCCCCCACTTTCCTTCTGTTGAAAACCTGAAAGGATTCACAGCCTTGTGAGAGCACCTCCCTCCACCAAGGTCCTCCTGGCTGCTGTTACTTTCCCTTACTAACCCTTCCCTGTCCTGACACTGCCTACAAGGTAAACTGTTAAAAATAATTTTAAAAATCTTTAATAAACAATAGCTGCTAAAAAAACATACTAAATTATAAAAGAAACTGTCATGGCTTCAGAATAAAAGTTGGAAGATATATTATGCTTGGGGAAAAATTATGCTTTTGATTCCATAGGAAACAAAAATATATGGTTTCCCTTCAAGATTAATAAAGATCAGATTTGAGCGGGGGAGACCTCTGAGGATCTTGGCTACAGACATGAGGAAGAAAGCCAGGAAGACTACGGGACAGGTGACATGCATGCTGAGCCCTCTGCATGGGAACAGCTCTGACACCGGAAGGCAAATATTACAGCCAGTTCTCTCAGGACTGGGGCCATTATCTCCAGTTTCCCCAGGGACCCCCAAAGACACTTTTGCCCACAGACAGCAGGAAAAAGTCTGGAGAATATGATGCGCACATTCCCAAAGGATAAGATAGCTGGTTTGGGGGCATTCAGATTTGGTGAGTTGTAAACATTTTTCATCGTTTAGGGGGGTTGGTTACAAATTATTATTAGAGTAAGAAAAAAAGACTCCTAGTCTCAAATATTTCACATTTTCATGAATTTTTACGTATTAATACAAATTTAAGGCTATTTTTGTTAAACTTTATATATTTCCACTCTTGTTTAAGGTTTTGTGCCTATAAAACTCATTTAAAAATATAACAATTTTAAAATACAAGTTGATATTTAATCACCATGTCACAGCCCTCTGGGTTGAAGGGTTCTATATGATTGGCCTTCTATGAAATGGCAGAAACAAAATCTCAGTCATAAATTATAACAGCGAGATGCTGGGCAAAAACATAGGACCGGAGAGGTCCATTTGACAGGGTAGCATGATGGTCTAGTTGTTGTCTCTAGACTTAGATAGAGTTTCAAGATTAAGCCTAGGTTTGTTTAGCTCAGATCTACCCAATAGATAGTGATCCTCAAACCTGTCAAAGATCTGATGAACATAGCATTTAAGTTATTTAATACAAAAGCTTATTATGACAGACAGAGGCTCCCAGCTCCTAGCAGCGACCCTGAGGTCTCCAAAGAAGATAATGGAGAACCATGATGGCACCACATGGATTGTTGGTAACACTGACCAGTGGGCAAAATGTCCCAAGGCAACACCTGCTGCTAGGACCCAGCCCAGACTGTGAGCAAGCAGGACACTGGAGAATTGATTGCTCCACTTTGCATAGACAAAGTAAGGTCAGCCTTCCCTGTGTTCCTCCTCCACAGGAAAAACTCTCACCTTATGGGCCCGGCAGCCAAAGACTGATACTGTCCTGGTGCCTCTGCCCCAAAGTTATGGAGACGACAGGAGCCTGGGATGCTTGTCTAGGTAATGGACTACTTTCTGCCATTTTAACTGATACACAGGCCATTCTGATTATACTTCATGTTATAGTTTATCCTTTTCAAATGTCTGATATTGATGACTAGGCTACTTATAACTTTGTCAGCTTAGCAGCAACCAGATTCTTCCACAAGGCCATAGCCAGCTTGTTAACTCATTTTATATGTAAAAATCAAGCCTTGTCTACAAATTGAGTTCCAGAACAGCCAGGACTGTTACACAGAGAAACCCTGTCTCAAAAAAAAAAGATAAACAGGTTTAGAAGTAATTTTTTCACTAAAAGAACATGATTTAAAATAACTGTGCTCAATAATAGCTGTTTGTGTCTCTGGTAAATGGTTAGGTTAAAAGAAGAGGTTAAAGTCCATACAAGTTTTAAAGGTCTAAGAAAGTCTTAAAATACAAGTTTTGATGATATATAGAAAATTGTAAAAAGCAGAAGGGATATAAACTGTATTTGCTTTGGCTTCTGATATCTGCAAACACTAAATTTAAAAAGAAACCATAAAATATATTAGACTTAAAAAACACACATAAGAAAGACATTAGTAAAAGTTTTTATGTTGTTTAAAAACATGAAGAAATAGGAGAGAGAGGGGGGAGGGAGAGAGGGAGGGAGGAAGAGAGGCAGGCAGGCAGGAAGGAAGGAAGGAAGGAAGGAAGGAAGGAAGGAAGGAAGGAAGGAGGAGCTTGTCTAAAGTAAAATGTCTGGCTGATCCAAAACGTTTATGTCTTTTTGTAAACTAAAAATTCATATAAGCTTCGAAAAATAGAGAAGCAGAAAACTTGGATCCACTTCTCAAATATCAAAAGGACTCCAGATAAATACAGCCTAAGATTCCCCACCTGTCTGCTCCTAAGGATGATGTTTCTCTCTCTCTCCTGTCATGGGACTCCTTTCCTTCTCAATTACTAGGACTATGGGCCTGAAAGTTCCCAATATTTTTCTTTAAGTTCATAAATTTTAGCTTCTGTCCCTAATCTATATTTGTCTCACAGGCTTCCACTTGACTGACAGGCACATCCGAGCACCCACTGCTGACTAAAACCTGCTCCAAATGGCTAAAGCCCTGGACTTGCTGAAAGCTGATGTGGAACAATCCAGCCATTGTAAAAGCTCCCCGTCTCTTCAGCTGGGTCAGCAAACCAGGTGCTTCTGATGCACTCCCCTTGTCTAAATTCCCTCCTTGCCTTTGATCTAACATTACAAACTTCCTGGGCCCAGACAACAACATCCTAGTTTCATGTGGGAACGTACAGAAGTGGATCCATTCCACCTTAGCTAAAGGTCAGAGAGCTCAGACCTATTCTTGCTCCTTCAAGGTTGTTATGACAAGAGGTTTGACCTAAGGTGGGGCTACTAATAGGATGTTTTGGCCTCAGTGTGGTTACTTGATGTTTGGGGTATTAAGGGGGTAATTACTTTGTTCCTTGTATCATAGTAAAGAATCTTTTGCCTTCCCCTCCTCTTTGAATTGGGATATATAAAGGCTATGTATGAGAAATAAACACGGGGCGAATATCAGTATTTATTAAATACCCTCTCGACTCTATCAGTTGTCTCTTATCTATTCCTTTCTTAACCCACATGCTTCCCACCAAGCACACATGAATATGTCGTGTGGGACCCAACAAATGGCACCCAACATGGGCTTCAAAGAGTAGCCATGTAGCTGACGGAAGAGACAGATGCTGGAAAAGAAATGACGGCTACCAAGAAGCCTTGCTTAACCCTGTTCTTTTGTGTCTGGAGTTTCTTTCCAAGCTTCCTTAGGTTTTACGTGCATATAGTCAACCATGTTGGGCACCAATCTGTTGGTAGAGGCTGCTTGTTCATTTCCTGGCATCCCATACTCAAAATAATTACTCAGAAACTGTATTAAGCCAGGCAGTGGTGGTGCACACCTTTAATCCCAGCACTCAGGAGGCAGATGCAGGCAGATCTCTGTGAGTTCAAGGCCAGCCTGATCTACAAGAGCTAGTTCTAGGACAGACTCCAAAGCTACAGAGAAACCCTATCTTGAAAAACCAAAAAGAAAAAGAAACTATATTAATTACAACACTGCTTGCCCTATTAGTTTATACATATTTATAGCTAGCTCTTGCATCTTAAATTAACCCATCTCTATTAATCTGTGCGTCACCACAAGGTTGTAGCCTACTGGTAAGGTTCCAACATCTGTCTCCTCCAGCAGCTACATGTCTCTTTGATTCCTCCTTTATTCTCCCAGCATTCAGTTTAGTTTTTCTGCTTAGCTCTATTCTGCCCTGTCATCGGCCCAAGCAGCTTCTTTATTCATTAACCAATAAAAACAACACTTATACAGAAGTACCTCCCACATCGCTGGTTAGAAAAAGGTTAGAGTCTATCTGAGAAAAATTGAACATGATACTAATGAGTTCTTATATTTGATATGTTTAATAAGACAAATTTGGATTTTGATGCAGCTAAAACTGTTAAAGACATCCTAGACCAACTTAAAAAGGCCACCCCATCTTGGTCATCCTCTACTCCTTTATTAGTAGCTATGTGGCCATGGGAGCACATATGGTATGGGAAGTCCCTCTGCATATGTGTTGCTTTTATTAGTTAATGAATAAAGCTGTTTCAGCCAGTGGCTTAGCAAAATGGAGCAAGGTGGGAACTCCAAGCAGATAGAGGAGGAAAGAAGGTAGAGTCAGGGAAAGGCCATGTAGCTTCCAGAAGAGAAAGATGACCACATGCCAGTACCAGTAAACCATGAGCCTTATGGTAAAATATAAAATAATAAAAATTAGTTAATTCAAAATGTAAGAGCTAGCTAAAAATATGCTTAAACTATCAGCCAAAGAGTATTGCAATTAATATAGTTTCTGTGTGATCATTTTGGGTCTGGGCAGCTGGAAATGAGGAAACAGCCTCTGTTAACACATGTGTATTACAAAGCATTATCTGCTTGCCTATGATTCTCCAGTTACTTGTGAACTCTCTCAATGGAAAGTTGGCTGGGAGGTGCTTGGCATCAACTTACGCAATCTCTCTTAACCCTTTATGAACAGATGCTGGTAGTAATGATGGGTAAGATCTTTTTCCCTCCAGGCAATCTAAAACAGGATGTTTCATGATGAAATATTTGTACTGATGATGGGTAAGTCTGGAAGGTTGAAGAACACAGTCTAAGACAGGCCCAGTCATCTGTCCTGTAGCGGAAGTGCAAGCTTTAATAAATAAATTAAAAAGGGGGAATCTGTGGGAGCCCACAGAAGTGGATCCATTCCACCTTGACTAAAGGGCAGAGAGTTCAGACCTGTTCTTGCTCCTTCAAGGTTATGACAGGAGGTTTTACCTAAGGTGTGGCTACAAACAGGATGCTTTGACCTAGGGTGTGGTTACTTGATGTTTTGAGTATTAAAAAGTAATTACTTTGTTTGTTTCTTATATCATGGTAAAGGAGTCTTTTGCCTTCCCTGCCCCCCTTTTAGGAATAGGGTATAGAAAGGCTATGAGAAATAAGCATGAGGTGAATATCAGTATTTACTGGATGCCCTCCCAACTCTAACTGTTGTCTCTTATCTATTTCTTTCTTAATCAACATGCTTCCCCCAAAGCGTGGATAAATATGTCAGAGAGGACCTGACAGTTTCAGTAGGAAGTAATTACAGCATACAATACATCACCCCTTGTCCCCCGACAAAATGGAATGTGAATTCAAAAGGAAACTCCCTGTCCTATGGGACTTGAGATAAAATAAATAACTGGTTCCCATTCTCATTTCCCGGTTCCTTCTAGATAATGAGTTCTGTCAACCATCACAGGACCTTTTGCCCTTCTGCTTCTGCTAATTGCTATTGGCTCTTATATCATTGATGCCTTAACAAAATGATAATTCCTGTCTGGCTGCCATTAAACTGATGGTTATTAGATCCCAATATCAGCCCCCAGACCAATCTCAAGGATTCCAGACGGAGCCAATCTCAAGGGGAGAATGAAGGGTTTAAACGTTTCCACTTTTACAACTGAATTTTGTTTTCAGTTCTCTGAGAAGGGCAAACAGGTGTCTCTGCCAACAAAGGGCCATTTGTCAAAAAACACCCTTTCATTCAGGGATGAGGAAGACAGAATGAACAACACCTGAGTCAGCCCTTTCAGGGACAGTTCCTGCAACCCCCTTGAAACTTACCCAGGTATGTCCAAAAATAGAGCCTCAGCCATTTGAAAGTATACTACTATAACTACTGCTTGTTTAGCCAGTCGTATTTGAGATGATCTACTGATCATGATTCCCCTGGCTGTGCTTAAAAGGAGCCTGCACACTCCTCTCATTGCCGTTTTGTGGAGGGGAACAGCCCAGCATATACTGGTAGATAAGTGCTCTTTGCTCTTACATACTATTTGAGTCCGGGGTCTTCCATAAGCGTTTTTGTGACATATTGTCTGCAGGGTAAAATTTTATTACCTGTACTTAAAAATTAAAGTTGGCTTTGCAGTTGGACAATGGCTATCTTTCTCTAAGTCTAAGCATGTTATTAAAAGAAAAATAGAGTTTCTGTGTCACCTCTGGAGCCATCTAGTATGGGACAGAAAGAAGAAAGAATTTATGAAAGATTTTACTTTTTCCCATAAATATATTTGTTTCTATCATACCTTTCATTGACTATATGTCTATATGAATAATGTCTAAGTTTTCTTCAATAACAATAAATTTTCCTGTGGTAATTTTTGAAGTTTCCAGGAAGATGATAAGGCCGCACAACAATGACTCCACCTGGTTGATAAGACATCATGATACTGATAGTACTACTTTACGACCAGTTTTGGGTACCAGCTGCTCAAGATGATTCCAATTTGGTTAGCTGAAATGGTGTACCTTCTTACAACATTTTGGCCAGAACTCCAAATAAGAACTTCAGAAAAACCCTATCGACTACTCAGAGACCATTTGCAATTATACCAGACAGTAATCTTGAAACTTAACCATCATTTTAGTTTTACAGGATCCCATAGCAATAGCATTGCCCTCATGACAGTTGGAAGTAATTTTAGAAGACTATGTCCCCTCTCCCAGCAAGGTTTGTCCTCAGGGTTAGGGACATCTATTAAGGGCTGATTACAAGTGGTATAGGGTTGGGGGTTGAGTGGAAATTATGTAGGCTCAGGGATATCTTTGGAAAAAAAAGGAATTAGATGGGATAATAGATAGGTTAGTGTGTACTTACACTAATAATAATAGTGGGTAATAGAGCGAATACAATTTACATTGGTATAGATTCTTGTATATTGATACAGATTCAAATTATATTTGTTATATTGGATATGCTCCTATTTCTGTTTACAATATTTGTACACCTAGGCAAAGTTATTTTGTCATATTGTATGCATGCATGTTTCAAACTCTGCTTAAGATATTTTGTATATTGATGTAATTTTAGGATTTATTTGTCATATTGCACTATGCATTTCTACCTCTGACTAAGATACTTATACACTGTTTACATTTTGAAGTCATTATCCTCATTTTCTGCACAGTTGTTTAAAATCATTTAATATTCTAATAAGAAGCCTTAGTCTTTAAGCTTTATAGGTATTAAGAATTATAGGTCAATAGTCATCCATGAGTTCTTTAGATACATAGAGATTGTATTCCACATAGATAGGTAATCTTCAACCACTTCAAAGAACTGTAGAATATATCATTCAAATAATTTAGGGTTTGTTAAGTATATCTCCTGGCCAACAAACCTCTCCACCAATGCAAATAATCCCAATCAGACCAAATTAGACCAAATTAAAAGACGCTCATGTTTAATGGATAGCAATACTCCTGGGTGGCCCCAGGAAAACAGAGAGGAAAAGAGGAAAAAGGGGAGATCACAGGGAACCAGGAGATCACATGTTCATTCTCTGGGGGGCAGTTCAGATAGCCTGTGGGAGTGGTCTTGACCTTCCCTGGGGAGGGGTCACCATTTGGTGGAGTCTGGACTGAGGCAACTCCCAGGGAGGGAGCTTATGCCAGGAGCTGGGGTGAAGACCCCAGCTAAATAATCCAGATTTTTTTGTATAAAGGGGTGCCAGGGAGCTGAGGTGATGCTTTTAACTAAACAGGGTTCTGTTGATGTGAGACACGATCTCTCCTGGAATCACTGATCTAGTCCTGAGAGAATGTTAGGCACTGAAAACACTCCACTTGGAGCTTTCTTTCTTCTTGGCAAAACTAGCCTTTGGGCAAAGAACTGTGGTGTGGGATTTCCCTCTGTGTGCTGTGATTACCATTAAGAAATAATGAAACTGCTTTGGACCTATAGGAGAGCAGAACTTAGCTAGGTGGGGAAAACAAAGCTAAATGCTGGAAGGAAGAAGGGCAGAGCCAGAGAGAAGTCATGGAGCTGCCAGAGATGGACATGATGCTGGGAACTTTACCTGACAAGCCACAGCCACGTGGCACTATACAGATTAATAGAAAAGGGTTAAATTGATATAAGAGTTAGCCAATAAAAAGTTAAAACTAATGGGCCAAGCGGTGATTTAATTAATACAGTTTCTGTGTGATTATTTCAGGGCTAAGCAGCTGGGAACTAACTAGCGGCCTCCCTCCTACAGAACTGCCCATGCCTCGACCACTGACAAAATGCACAGTATCCAGACTGGACAAGAAGGATACAAGCAAAAAGACTACCAAACCTTACCAAGACAGGGTAAGATGGTTTTGAAATTTTTCCTGGCTCTGAAAATTGTCTGTCAGTTACTGTAGGTCTTAGCCAAAGTTGGTTGCTCCAACATTGCAAATGAGACTTTGGGTGATTGTCCAGTTGTCTCTATCATTTATTGTACCTTTTGGAAGTTGCTTGATTTTGCTTCCTGTTTACTCAAGTAATATTATTCCCCTTCTCAGGTCTGTGATGGGGTTGAAGACTAGATAGTCATAGTTATTTTTCTCTCATGACTTAGCCAAGCCATTTCTTTTTTTTGTTTGTTTGTTTGTTTGTTTGTTTTTCGAGACAGGGTTTCTCTGTAGCTTTGGAGCCTGTCCTGGAACTAGCTCTTGTAGACCAGGCTGGTCTCGAACTCACAGAGATCCGCCTACCTCTGCCTCCCGAGTGCTGGGATTAAAGGCGTGCGCCACCACCGCCCGGCTTAGCCAAGCCATTTCTAATACAAGACTTAGACTTCTAAGGATAGGATAACTATTAAAACATTTAGTGGGGCTGGAGAGATGGCTCAGAGGTTAAGAGCACTGGCTGCTCTTCCAGAGGTCCTGAGTTTAATTCCCAGCAGCCACATGGTGGCTCACAACCATCTATGATGAAATCTGGTGCCCTCTTCTGGTGTGCAGGCATACATGCAGGCAGAATGCTGTACACATAACAAATAAATAAATCTTTTAAAAAAACATTTAGCATATGGGTTTTTTGCTTGATATTGTTTATGCTGATTGTAATTCTAATTTTTATACTTGATATTTGTTCTTACTGTATATAGTTTTGTATTAGGCTTAGAACTCTTTTTTTTTTCAAGACAGGGTTTCTCTGTAGCTTTGGAGCCTGTCCTGGAACTAGCTCTTGTAGACCAGGCTGGCCTCGAACTCACAAAGATCCATCTCTCTCTGCCTCCCAAGTGCTGGGATTAAAGGCATGCCACCACCGCCCAGCTAGAACTCTTTTATTTAGACAAAAGAAGGAGGTGCTGTGAGAATTCCTTCAGTCAATAGCCTTTAAGCAACTGGCTCACTCTGGGTGTGGACACATGTATACACAGATGTGGAAACATGTGCAGTCCCTCGGCTGCTGGATTCAGTTCCTATTCCTCGCTCATGCAGAGGGCTGCCAATCTGTGAGTCTACCCCTAAATAAGAGACCTTTATTATACTCCATTCTGAGCTAGTGTAAGACTGCTTTATTATAATCGACTACATCTGGACCCTTATACAACCATTTCTCTGCTTCCTAGCTGTGGATGGGATGTGAGCAGCTGCCTCACGCTCCTATTCCCATGCTTTCTCTGTTGTATTCTCAATTGTGAGTCAAAATAAGACCTTCCTTTCCTCCCAAAGTAGCTGTTGTCAGGCATTTTTGTCACAACAATTGAAAGAGAAAAAGGATCCCCAAGTTCACAGGAGTCACTGAGTCATATGAGGAACACCCAGCTCTGCCTTTCCACAAACAGCCATCCCCTCCTCCAGCATATACACAGCTGGGAGCCACTGGGAGGGTGACTCCTGTGCGGGGGAAGTCCTAGACCAGCACTTGAAGCAGAACTTTTGCAGAAAAGCATTATCTAGACAGAAGAAAGAAGAGGAGAGTAGGCAGCGAGAGATGGGGCCAAAGGACATGAGAACAAGTGTAATTTCAAGTCACTGTCCTTCTGAGGGGACAGCAGATGGAGCAATTGCTACAGATTGAGGAGCAGCGTTCAGATGCTAGCAGCCATATTAAACACAGGTGCGGGGCACACACCTGTGTAGTCAGAGGCTGCTTGCTCATTCCCAGACACCAAGACCCAGAATAATTACACAGGAACTTTATTAATTGCAATATTGTCTGGCTAATAGCTTAAGCATATTTCTAGCTAACTCTTACATCTTAAATTAACCCATTTCTATTAATCTGTGTATTGCTGTGTGGTTGTGGTCAACCGGTAAGGTTCCATCCGACATCCACCATCTGTCTCCTGTAGCGGCTACATGACTTCTCCTCGACTCCACCTACTTTCTCTGTAAATATCTCTTCCAGCCTGGCTATATTCTGTTAAGCCGCTTGTTGAAAGCAAATTCCTTAATAACCAATGGCAATAAAATATATTCATAGCAGACAGAGGGGAATCCCACATCACACCTGTAATCCACACTCCAGACAGAAACACACAGCAGGAGCCTACAACTTGCTGGCCAATCAGGCAGGCCTAACTGGTGGCTGCCAAGGAGACCCTATCTCAGAAAACCATAGGAAAATTGATTATATAGGGGCACCTGACATGGTCCTTGGTCACATATTAGAGTGTGTGTGCACATGTGCATGTGTGTGTGCGTACACACACACACATTGCCTCTCAATGAACTCAGCCAGGCTACACTTCTCCAAGGGTTGACTTAGGTGCTACCGTAGTACCACAGTGACTACCAGCCAGGAAAGGGTGGCTGCCAATAGCCAGGCTTATCTTCTGCAAGCAAGTGGCAGAAGCGCCAGGGCCACAGATTATCAGTAATTTCAGAGGTGAGCTCTGACGAGAAGATCTTAGGGAGGGTATCAGAGGGGACCAGGCTGGTGGCATCCTGGCTCAGTCCCTGCTCACCCATCCCGCAACACCCAGCAGCACTGGCACTAGGATGCTAGTGCCAGCTCTCTATCCTTCTGTCTGAGCCCAGTCACTCCAGATTCAGATGCTAACTGCAGACCCCGAAATGACGGCATCCCAGTCGAGCACAGAGGACCAGTGACTTTATTGGGGCCTCGTGTTCATGGGTGACTCAGTCGGCTGCATCCACAGGAAGTGCACCACAGCATTGTGCTGAGTCATGAGAACGGCACCCAGGAGGTCACCAGCAAAGCCTGTTTGCAGCCAAGTCCCTGGAGAAGTTTTCTCTCCCCGTGTGTCCCCAGCAGTAATTCATTGAGGCTGAGGGGGACACTCAAGTCCTGTAGCTTCCTGTTTCTCCTTCCCTCAGGCCAAAGATGTTTCAGTCAAAGAGAAACAGCTAGAGAATAAGTCACAAGGTGATGGATCTGAGGTGACTACAGATAAATCCAAAGCGCAGAGAGTGGCCCACCTTATTCATTGTTCTCTGAGGAGGGCCCATCCCTGGAGCCCTCAGGAGAACTGGGCTGGTCATTGTTCGTTGGGGCCTTGTACCACAGGTGGGCCCCTCCTAGAAGGGCCCCTCCCAGCAGAAGCAGCAGGGAGCTGAGCCAGCCCAGGTAGAGTGAGACTCCCATCATGGTTTCCATGAGCAGCAGAGAGAGAGAGTTGCCTTTGACAACATTGTGTGTTACCCAGGACACAGACACCAGCAGCAGCAGCACACCAAGCCCCAGGAACAACACACTTGTCAACACCATCATCTTTCCTTTAGTGCTTGTATTTGGCTCACATGCGCTGTCTTCCTGGTACCTGTCCAGCACCAAACCCATCCAGGTGATGACGATGCAGATGACCACCAGAACTCGAGACACCTGGATGTCCTGCGGTAGTGTAAAGCGTGAGTATTTCACACACCGTAGGATCTCAAGTCCTTGAGCCTCACACATGTCCCACAGCCCTTCCCAAATTATCATCTCTTCAGAAACCTTTGTACCACGCCAGAAGGGTAGGGCACAGCAGATAATGGTGACCAGCCAGCCCAGCCTGACCAGAGACGTGCTGACTACTTCCAGTTGCTGGCGAGCCATGGCTTATTTTCTGCTGGACACGGGACACAGAAGAGACTGGGGATCTGGCTGTCAGTTGCAGAATTCAAAGAGCTGAGGATGAAGTTTCAAAGTGTCCATAGTGAGCTGTCCTGAGAACCAGCTACAGAAATGAGAGTCGCTATGACGTCAGACACACCACCAGCAGGTATGTCCTTAGCGACGATACAGGGACCTGTGAAATAGATTAAGCTTGTATGAGGTTTGGTAGAGGGAGGGGCAGAGGGAGGAGATTCAATGCACAGGCTTCATGTGATCAGATCTCTGTACTTTTTTCTATGTTAATGTGTATGTTCATGCACATGAGGGCACAAGACTGAGGAAAATCTCTGTTGTCATTTTTAGGAATTCTATATACCACCTCTGAGAAGAGGTCCCTCTTTGGCCTGGAGCTAAACAATTGGGCTAGAATAGCTGACAAAGGTCCTGCAGAGGCAGGTGACAGACTTTGTAGTTCCCTAAGGCCATTCTAGTACACAGACCTCTAGGGGGTTCTCAGGACACAATACAAACACAAAAGGGACAATGGCAGCTCCACACCACAGAGAGACCTCCCATGGTCCATGCAGGGCTATAGCTGATGGGATGTTCTATCTTGTAAACTCAGAATGTAGAATCACCATTAAATCAAACCTCTAGGAACATCTGAAAGAATGCCTAGCCTAGGTACCTGAGGTGAAATCCAACCCAGTGAACAACACCATCCTATGTGGTTTGGAGTTTCAGCTGAGTGGAAGGTATAAAGGGAGCTGAGACTCAGCTCACTTGAGGCCAGCATCACCTCTCTCTGCTTCCTGGGTGTGGATGCAATGGGACCAGCTGAGCTGAGGGCCAGCATCACCTCCCTGCTGCCTGATTGTGGATGAATTATGACCAGCTGAGCTGAGGGCCAGCATCACCTCTCTCTGCTTCCTGGGTGTGGATGCAATGGGACCAGCTGAGCTGAGGGCCAGCATCACCTCTCTGCTTCCTGAGTGTGGATGCGATGGGACCACCTGCCTCATGTTCCTGCCCAGTGCCATCTCCACCGTGATGGGCTACGTCCTGGGAGCCAAAGAGCCCTTTCTTTCTCAGGTTGTTGTGTGTCAGTGTTTTATGAGGGCAAACTGTCTGACAAGGTGGTGCACACCATTAATTCCAGTACTTGGGAGGCAGAGGCACGTGCATCTCTGTGAGTTCCAAGCCACCTTGGTGTACAGATTGAGGAGTGGGCCAGCTAGAATAGAGTAACAGTCAGAGGGGAGGAGGGAGGGAGGGAGGAAGGGAGGGAGGGATGGGGGAGGGGAAAGGGGAAGGAGGGACAGAAGAGCACTCAGGTACACTAGAACCCTAGAACATGATCTGAGCCGAGCTCTGGAATAAACAAACCCAACATATAAAGAGAAGCTCGCCTTCTGCTCTCCTCCTGGGTGGAGGAAGGCAGGGCACTTGCTAGGACTGAGCAATTCTTTCTCAGTTGGGGCCTTCCACAAGCACAGGGCTCCTCCACGCATCAGCAACACAGAGCAGGACCAGCCTGGAAGGAGCAATACACCCAGCTCTGCTTTCTGCATGGAACCCGAGAGTGGATTGGGGCAGCCATAGATGAAGCTGTGCTTTCTTCTGGGCATGGACCCTGCCAGCTGCAGGCTAGCACCAGGATCAAGGCACCCACCCGCCTTACAATCATGGCATCAGTTCAGTCATTAGGAAATCATGATTGCACACAGCCTTCAAAAGCACACAGAGAAAACCCATTCCATCATACTGACGACCATGAGGACCTGAGACACCTGTGGGCCCTAAGCTGATGTGACTCAGTAGCCACGGTCCTTACACTGAATGTACGTCATCTGTGAACCTGGTACGTTTGCCATAGACCCCACCTAACATCAGATTCTAGCTCTGCCTCGCATTCAGGAAATACTGTCTGTCACCCTTCAAATTGCAGGACACAGCTCCAAAGGGCCACCAGTCAGCCCTTACCACAGAGACGCTGACCCGCTGCACTGCCTTGGGTCCATGGCTCAGAGTCACTGCAATTAAGGTTGGGAAGGCAGTGGGGATCTGGGCTAAGCTACGGGATCCCAAGGACTGATGGTGGGCATCGGAGGGGTCCAAAGAAAGCCTTTCCCTGGAGGCAGAGAGACACAAAAGCAGACAGAGACTCCATCCACAACAACGATTACCTCTGAAGAAGCCGATGTCTGTCCATGCCAGCAGTGTGAGGACAGCAGTTGACACAGATGTCTGGTGATATAGATTGAGGGTGTATGAGGCTATGACCTGGTGTGGGGCACAGGGAGGAGCTTCAGATAATGTGGCGTCAGAACCAGACTACACTGTCTTTTTTCTTTAAGTATATATGTGTGAGTGTGTGTGTGAGTATGTGTGTGTGTGTGTGTGTGTGTCTGTCTGTCTGTCTATCTGCCTGTGGGTGCAAACCTAGACAGGGTGTGCATGTGGAAACCAGAGGACCACCTCTGCCATCATCCAAGGATGCCATCTATCTCCTTTAAGACAAGGTTTCTCATTGGACCAGGGCGCCCCAGCTACGCAAAGCCTCCTGGCCAGGAAGCCTGTAGATCCACCTGTTTTTAGATTTACCATCACAGCGTGTGTATACCGCTTTTCTACCAGGGTTCCCAGGTCCTCCCAGCTAGACACCCAGTCGTGGGTCCCTATATTCTGAGTTCAGGACAGCAGAGTCCCTTGAAGTCCCCAATCTAGAGCAAACGAGTTGAAAGAACCTCTATCATGGAAAGAAACTCCTTTCTTCCCTCCATGTGGGTGCTCATGGATACACGCATTGAATACAACACATCTATATTGTTTAGAATGATAATATGTGGTTTAGAAGGAAAGAACATGTTTACTCCTAATTGATAGGTCCAAGAGGAGACAAGGTGGCAATAACAGCCTGCTTTACCCCCAGCTTCCCTCAATAGCTCACAGCCACAAATGGCCAGGACAGAATCGGTGACCATTCTCTGGCCAATGGGCTAAAACAGATGGATCAGCACAGTGAATGGAATCACTACTAGATTCACACTGCCACGTTCTCTGCCTTCCCTCTTCCCACCTTCTGTTTTCAATAGCACCCTCTTGTGACGTAACACAGGTCAGCTTTGAACTCATGAGCCTCCCGCCTTAACCTCCACAATGATGACTCCCGGGTGTACACCATCAAGCCCAAAGCTCCCCCTTTGTCCTGTGGTGTGCCAGCATGATGAGTTGACAGACTGGGCATCAAGGCTTGGGAGCGGAAGGTGACAGAGGGGAACAGTGACATGGCTGGGTCCCTCCCTGATGGCATCACTGAGCCCCAGACTACATTGGATAGTCTCAGTTTTCCACACTGGAGCTGAACATGCTCCCTCCTTTGAGCCTGCTAGGCACCGTTCTTTAATTGGAGTGGAGTGGAAGCCGACAGTGCCGCCCACATCCTCACCTCACACCCATTAAGTAGGACAGATTCCAGTGTGGAGTGTGGGTGCTGCTCTCTGAAATCTGGGTTTCCTCACAGCCTGCAACACTTCCCACACCAAATGTGCTCTGGGCAAAAAAAAAATAAAATAAAATAAAGAGACTATGTTAGGCTAAGGTCCAGTCGATATTCTTTCATCTACCCCACTTCTCCTTCAGAACCTCTCAAATACCCACTATCAACAGATCCGAATGTCCACTGCTGTGGCGGCAGCCCGCTGGTGCAAGCATCTGTGCAGAGAGACTTGGTAGCAGAGCCATCTCTCACTCTGAGCCACTGAGCCTCGTGGGTAATGGCTCTCTCTGGACACACTGAAAGTTGTCTTTGCCAGGCGGTTATGGCGCAGGTACTTAATCCCAGCACTCGGGAGGCAGAGGCAGGTGGATCTCTGTGAGTTTGAGGCCAGGCAGGTCTACAAAGAGAGTTCCAGGACAGAAAGAGGGAGAGGAGGGGAGGGAAGGGAAGGAGAAGGGAGAGGAGGGAAGGGGAGGGGAGGGGAGGGGAGGGGGGAGGAGCCAGTCTCTCTAATCAGCCTGGTCCTGCTCATGCCATTGTGTGGTTTCAGCCTCCCATCTTGCAATAAACTCCCTTGTTCCTCTGAGGAATGTCGGTTCTGCCCCCATTTAAATGGCTTGGCTCATTCCAGTGAATTCAAGGCTCAGTTCATTTGGGGTTCCAGAGACCTTCATCATGGGCCCCATCTACTTTAGGTAAAGCAGGCAGAAAAGTGATTGAGGAAGGCACATAGACATCTGGCCTCCATACATATGTGTGCACCCACACACACACCAACACACACGGAAAAACACACAAACATGTAACATCACATAGAAAAATATTACATCTGAATGAACTGAGCCAGCCTAGAATCCCCCGTGTATTGACATACGTGATACCCTAGTGATGACCAACCAGGTGGTTATCGATACCCAGGCTTTGCTTCTGCATGCTAGGTGCCAGAGTAACAGGGCACCAGTGACTTCAGAACTGAGCCCGGTGACAAGAAAGACCCCTGAGAAGAAATCAGCATGGGCCCAGCTGGCACTGACTGGCTCAGTCCCTATGTGCCCATCCCCCAATAGCCTTCAACCCTGGTGTTAGCATCCTGAGGTCTGCTGTGCTACTTTTAGCCTAGTTCCTGTCTCCCCAAAAAGAGTGAGCAACTACAGAACAAAGAAGTGATTCTCTCCATGCCCAAGCCACTTACTAGAATATGGGTAATAGTGGCAATTTCGCCACCAAAACCAATTCCAGCACGAGCATTAAAAATAAAAGGCAGGGCCGAGCGGTGGTGGCGCACGCCTTTAATCCCAGCACTCGGGAGGCAGAGGCAGGCGGATCTCTGTGAGTTCGAGGCCAGCCTGGTCTACAAGAGCTAGGTCCAGGACAGGCTCTAAAAAAGCTGCAGAGAAACCCTGTCTTGAAAAACCAAAAAATAAATAAATAAATAAAATAAAAGGCAGGGGGCTGGAGAGATGGCTCAGAGGTTAAGAGCATTGCCTGCTCTTCCAAAGGTCCTGAGTTCAATTCCCAGCAACCACATGGTGGCTTACGACCATCTGTAAAGGGGTCTGGTGCCCTCTTCTGGCCTGCAGATATACACACAGACAGAATATTGTATACATAATAAATAAATAAATATAAAAAAATAAAATAAAATAAAAGGCAAGTTTGGCTGTGCATGCAGAGGCAAAGAGAGACAGGAGGATCCCAGCCAGCCTATCTGGATTGGTGTATTCCAAGCCAGTGAGAACACTCATATCAAAAAACCGTATGGCCGGGTGGTGGTGGCGCACCCCTTTAATCCCAGCACTTGGGAGGCAGAAGCAGGTAGATCTCTGTGAGTTCGAGGCCAGCCTGGTCTACAAGAGCTAGTTCCAGGACAGGCTCCAAAGCTACAGAGAAATCCTGTCTCGAAAAACCAAAAAAAAAAAAAAAAAAAAGTATGTATGGTGCCTGAGGACAAACTGTCTTGGTTGACCTCCAACCTCCACGTTCATGTGTATATGTGTACACCACACACACACACACACACACACAGACACACACGAATATGCACACACATACACACGAGAAGACTCGGTCTTTAAAGGGACCCCTGGAGCGGGGCTGACACCTGTCCATCATCTTGGAGAATCTGAAACAGGAAGATCTTGAGTCCAGGCCAGTCTGAGGTTATGTAGTGTGTCCTTGTTTCAGAGAAGACAGAAAAATAAATAAACAAAAAGTAGTAATGTTCAGTTCCCTGAAATATTAACCACATTTCATGCAGTTACAGGCACTCAGGAGAGAGGACGGACCGCCTCAGTAACCAGAGGGATGGATTAGCTGCCGGAGTGCATGACCACAGCAACGACCACCACCTGAGCCAAGAGCTCCTTCTCCAGCCACGTGACATCCAAGGTCACTCTCACCACCTTGCTAAGAAGAAAGAGCCCCTGGTGCCAAGCTGGTCACTCTTTAACTGGTCTTAACCCTGCCCAGCCTAGGAGACCCTTCCCTTCCCACATGACAGACACTGAGAGGCCACGATTGACCCTCCCACCTCTGCCACTTCCTGCCAAGAAAGCTCCCGTTCCTACCCAATATCTATCTGCATTCTGAATGTTCCATGATAGCTCTCCCCGGGTCAGGGTCTGGTGTTAGCCCAACATTGGACACACCCCATCTTCTCCCTGGGATCAGCATCCTGCAGAACCAGATGGCATGCTTTATCCCAGCCAGGTCCATCACTGGGTAATGGTTTCAAGAATCTGAGGCCCCAGCATGGAAAAAGACCATCTTCCCTCTTATCTTCCATGAAATGCTGATGGTCGGTGTCCTCAGAACAGCCAGGTTCCCTACAGTGCTATACAGAGATGATGGGTAATCTTGTCAGCTTAATAGGATTTAGAGCTACCATGAAAACAAACCCCTGGGCATATCTGTGTGGGAGCTTCTGCATTAACTTAACTGAGGTGGGAGAGCCACCCTGAATGTGGGCGGCACCATGCCATGGGCTGGGGTTCCAGATTGAATAGAAAGGAGAAAGTGAGCTGAGCACCAGCGTCCATCTCTCTGCTTCCTGACAGAGGAAGCCCTATGTCTGGCCATCTCACGCTCCTGCCGCTTTGCTTTCCCCACCGTGATGGACTGTGCCCTGTGCCCTGAAAGCGTGAGCCAGCATAGTCCCTTCCTTCCTTAAACTGCTTTGTCAAGTACTCTGTCTGTCACAGGACAGAGAGAAATAACAGAGACGCCTGGGTTCCCGGGAGTCACTCAGCCCTACAGGAAAGGCCCATCCTGCCTGTCTCACAGGTCACGACTCTCCTGGACAAGGAGTGCTGGAACTCCCCAGCCAAGCGTATCAGTCAGCAAGCAAGTTTGGGAGACTCTTATTTGGAGTTCATTGAGACTTACACATTCCCAGAGAAACAGCGCATCCAAACCACACTTAACCAACCTGGAGTCCCCTTGTGGGTTGAGGTTCCTGGTCCCACAGTGATCAATAACTGGATGATTTTTTAGGACAGTCGCTCTTTGAAACTTTCAGCAATGATTGAAAGGTGTCAAAATGAGTCAGAAAACCTCCAGGGTTGCCGGCCACCAGCCAGGCTCAGTCCTTGCTTGCCCAGTCTCCCAATAGTCAGGGACCCTGGCAGGGATTCTCTTGGGGTAAGGGGGGTCACAGGATGTGCTGAGGTCAGTCCAAGGAGCAAACAGACCCCAAAAGGACAGATGGTGCCCAACTTAATATAGTTATAGACCAGTGGTTCTCAATAGCTGGATCATGACTCCTATGGCAAACCTTTATCTCCAAAAATATTTACATTATGATTTATAACAGTAGCAAAAATGACAGTTATGGAGTAGCAATGAAAATAATCTTATGGTCAGGGATCTCCACAACATGAGGAACTGTATTAAAGGGTCACAGCATCCCATGCTGTGGAATGGGTGTGATGGAGATTCAGACATCAGCATCCCACACTGAGGAATCGGGTGTGGGCTACAGATTTAAAAACTCTCTGAGAGCTAGGAAGCTTGAAATCAAAGCTGGGCGATCCATTCCTCCTCTTGCCAGCACCGTGACCTAGATTCAGGAACTTGTACCTCCACTTCCTTCTCTGTGACAAGATGGCAGGGCAAACACTTCCCAGTTTGAGACAGATGTAGAGGGGATTTGACAATGGTCTGTGACAATGATCTGTGAGAGATGGGGAAGGAGGAGGGTGGGAGCTCATGGAATGAACACAAGCTCTGGTCGGCCCTGCATCAGGCCACAGGGAGCATCTCTCAGGCGCTCACCACCCCCCAGAGTCCATGCACACTCCCCACATGCCCTACACTGACCCTGCCAGCCTAGCAGAGGGAGCCCAGGGCCTCAGAGTCAGCCTTGAGAAGGGTGTTCTGGAGCGGGAGGCTGTGTAGAGGTAGATAGACTCACTGAGCCATCCTGGTCTAGCCCCAGCCTTCCCCTTGAGTCTGCCAAGGACACAAACCCTAAAGCCAGGCACGCTATTGTCCACTTAAAATTATTCCTCCCCAGGACACTGGACTTTCATTTTTTTATTTTTATTCTTTTTTTTTTTTTTTTTTGGAGACAGGATTTTTGTGTGTAGCCCCAGCTGTCCTTGGAACTCCCTCTGTAGAACAGGCTGGTCTCAAACTCAGAGATCCCCCTGCCTCTGCCTCCCAAGTGCTTGAAATTAAAGCGTGTACCACAGTTGTCTATTTTTACTCTATTGCATTTATTATTTTATTTGAGACAGGATCTCACCATATAATCTTGGCTGTCCTGGGGCTCACTCTGTAGACAAGGCTGGCCTGGAATTCAAAGAAATTCACCTGCTTCTGCTGGTGTAGTCTAGACTTCTCTATGTAGACCAGACTAGCTTCAAATGCAGAGATTAAAGGGGTTAAACATATGTACTACTGACAGGCAGTGGTGGCACACACTTTAAATCCCAGCACTTGGGAGGCAGAGGCAGGCGCCTCTCAGTGAGTTCAAGGCCAGCCTCCTTATCCGCGAGTTCCAGGACAGCCAGGACTGTTACACAGAGAAACTTGTCATGAAAAAACAAAACAAACAAAAAAAGAAAAAGTGTGCACTACCACATTAAGTTCAGATTCCTTTAAAAGAATTTTTTTCAATTGAGGGCTGGAGAGGTGGCTCAGCAGTTAAGCACACTGGCTGCTCTTCTGGAGGACATAGATTCAATTCCCAGCTGATGGCAGTTCACAGCTGTCTGTAACTCCATTCCAGGGGATGCAACACACTCACATAGACATGAATGTAGCCAAAACACCAACACACATAAAACTGAATAATTTAAAAAATATTTTATATATTTATTTATGGTGTGTGTTTGTTCACATGCGTATGTGTACATGTGTGTGCACGTGCCAAGGCAAATGTGTATGGAGGCCAAGGACAACTTTCAGGAGTTTCTTTCCTTGTACCATGTGGGTTTGGGGTCTTCAACCCAGCTCATCAAGCCCCAGGACAAACACCTTTGCCCACTGAGTCGTCCGGTTTCCTGCCCTCCACCTTTTCAAGACAGGGTCTCACATGGCCCAGGGTAACTCGAACTCTCTGTGTAGTCAAAGATAACCTTGATCCTCTGATCCTCCTGCCCCCACTATGAGTCTGGGATTACAAGTGTACATCACACATCGTTTATGAGATGGCCCGCAGGGCTTCCAGCATGAGAGGCAAGTGCTCTCCAACAGAGCCACACCCCAGCCCCAGCATCTCACATCACACATAAGCCTCCCTCCTTATTTAGGGTTCCGAATGGCAGGCATTCTCTTATCCCTGGCTGGACCAACGGCATTCACGAACTCACCTTTTGCATGGGGTTGGGGGCGAGTGGATTTGGGTGTTGAAGTCAACCTGAAAGACAGACCACCTCAAAGGGGATCAGGATACTTTTTTCTGGAGCCAAATATCAGTGAACAATCCCCAGGAACCCAGATTTTTATGAAGTTTTTGTTGTAACAGACCCAAGAAAGTCATAAATCAAAATGCCTTCCAAATATATTGGTAGGAGCTGTCAAGATGGTCAGCGGGTAAAGGCTCTTCTACCATGATTGAAAATCTAATTTCTTTTTTCTTCTTCTTCTTCTTCTTCTTCTTCTTCTTCTTCTTCTTCTTCTTCTTCTTCTTCTTCTTCTTCTTCTTCTTCTTCTTCTTCTTCTTCTTCTTCTTCTTCTTCTTCTTTTTGTGGGGTGGGGGGCAGGTCGAGGGAGGGTTTCTGTGTGTAACTTTCCTGGCTATCCTGGAACTTGCTTTGTAGACCAGATTGGCCTCAAACTCACTGAGACCCACCTGCCTCTGCCTCCCGAGTGCTGGGATTAAAGGTGTGCACCACGACAGCCTGGTTCTTTAATTTATTTTATTTTATTTGTTTGTTTGTTTTTTGGTTTTCCAAGGCAAGGTTTCTCTGTGTAGCCGTGGCTGTCCTGGACTTACTCTGTAGACCAGGCTGGCCTCAAACTCACAGAGATCTACCCGTCTCTGCCTCCTAAGTGCTGGAATTAAAGGCATGTGCCACCACTGCCTGGCATAATTTGATTTTTTTTTTTTTTTAGAAATACATTTTTGGGTATACCAGGTAGGTAACTTGAAAGCAAAACAAGGAAACCTCTTTTTCAGGCATCTTGGGACATTCTTGCTTTGGGTTGGTAGGAGATAGGGGTCTGTTTACACATTCCTAGAGGTTTCATGTGACAGTCACAAGGCTGTTAGGTCGTACTCAGAGGTGGGCAATAAATGGCTATTTAGGGGTAGAAGATTCTGGACCTGCAGCATTCCAACTCTCCTAAAACACCGAATTTCTAATCTGTCAATCAGCCTTGTAGAGTGTTCAAGGTGGGTATGGCTTATTTGGGGGAAGTTCCATGGAAACACCAAAATCTGGGGCTTTCCCCCATGGTAATGCCACATCTGTTACCAAAAGCACCAAAAACATCCTGCAAAGGGCAGGGATGTCGCTCAGAGAAGAGTACTTGCCTAGCACGGATGAACCCTCAGGTTCCATCGCCAGCACGATCCAAAGACAGTAGCAAGCTTGGCTGTGGTGTATGGTGCGTGTGATCATCCTCTTTAGACCACTCCCCAGATCCCAGTCGTTCCCACAACCTAAGTGAATATCTCACTCTAGAACACTGCAGGTGGGTGTGGAAGCCCCCCCCCCCCACAGTTAGGAGTCCAAGCCACACTTTATTGATGTAGTGCCGGGGACAGAACCTATGGCTTCATGTGTGCTAGGCTTCACTCTAGCAACTGAGCTTCACCCTAGTCCCACAAAGCCCCCTTTTCTAGCGGCCCATGACATGCTGGAGGTCCTCACCTGGATCCTGAGCCCCTTTCCACTTCCTCTTCCTTCTCAGTACAGCCAGCTGCCACCTTGTCAGAGTGTGTGTCCCCAGTGTGTACCCAGCTTCTCTTCTGAGTTTGTGTCTGGGTTCAAAGAGCCCCATAGAACCAGTCATGATGTCTGACACCTGCAATTCCAGCACTTGGGTGGCTGAGGCAAAGAGGTGTTAGAGTCCCAGGCGAGCCTGGGCTACAGAGTAAGACTTTGTCTCAAAAACAGAACAAAACAAAACACCCATCCTGCCACCTTATGAGACTCTTGGATGCAAATATCACAGAACCCTCAAATTTAACATCCTAGGGTTATCCGTGTCCTCCTCCAACCATGCCTGCTCACTCCTTGGTTTCTGGCATGGAAGGGCCTCACCTGAAGCCACCTGAGTTTCAGCAGAAACCCAGGGGCAGGGAATAACCTTGAACTCCTGGTCCTGCTGCCTCTGCCTCTCAAGTGCATCACCACACCCAGTTTTCTGTGTTGCTGGGGATTGAACCCAGAGCCTTGTGCCTATGGGATAAATTCCAACTGAGCTACAGCCCCAGCCTCGGTTTCTGGTAGAAATTGCCCTGTCCAGTAAGATAGCCACTACCCAAGATAGATAGTTAAATTATGAATTTAACTATTCACTGTTGGATGCGGTGCTGGATGCTTTCAATACCAGCACTCGGGAGGCAGAGGCAGGCGGATCTCTGTGAGTTCAAGGCCAGCCTGGTCTACAGAGAGTTCCAGGGCAGACAGAGCTATGCAGAAAAACCCTGTTTCAAAAAAAAGGTGAAATTCAGTTTTTTGCATGCACTAAACAGTTTGGTATTCTCAACACCCATGTGAGGCTGTATCACCTCTGATTAACAGTACAGATTATAAAATACTCTAAAAAAATAAAATGAATTAATTAAAATACTTACAAAGACTAGGGATATAGCTCAATTGATAGAGCGCTTGTCTAGCATACACTAAGCCCTGAGTTCAATGCCTAAAACCACATAAATTAGGCGTGGTGGTGCACAACTGTAATATCAGCACTTGGGAAGTAGGGGCAGGAAGTTGAGACGTTCAGGGCCATCCTCGGCCGCATAGAAAGTTTAAAACCAACTTTAATTTAAAAAATTAAAAACTGGGACCAGAGAGATGGCTCGGCAGGTGAAGGTTCTTGCAGCCGAGCCTCACAATCCCATCCCTGGAACCTACGCAGCGGAAGGGGAGATGAGACTCCAGAAAGTTATTCTCTGACCACCACACGCAATCCTCAAATAAATAATTTTTGTTTTAATACTGTAGCCCGGAGCGGCAGCACAGGGCTGAGAGGCAGAGGTAGGAGGTTCTCTGTGAGCTTCAAGTCAGCCTGGTCTACATAAAATTCCAAGTCATTCAGGGCTATATTGCGAGACCTTGTCTCTAAAAAATCTGTTTATTTATTTGTGAAAAAAACAAAACCAAGCCTAGCGGTGGTGATGCACATCTTAATCCCAGGACTCGGGAGGCCGAGGCAGGTGGATCCCTGTGAGTTCGAAGCCAGCCTGGTCTACAAAGTGAGTTCCAGGACAGCTAGAGTTATTACACAGAAAAACTCTGCCCAAAAAACAAAACAAAACAAACAAACAAACAAAAAATCCGACTGGGAGAGTTTGAGAATTTGCCAAGCAAGAAGGACCAGAGTCTTCCACTCACTGGCTTGTAATAAGGGGCGGATTGTCATTATTTTGCTTTGATTGGCTGTTTTCTCTCACGGAAACCCAATCGTCACGTGCTGGAGGCGGGGCCAGACTCTTCGTGCTGCCCCTCCTCCAGTTCCACAGCCCGTCTGCCCTGCAAAGGGGGAGTCCTCGCAGTGAGTTGTGAGCTTTCTGCTCCTTGGAGACCCTTGCGGTGAGGAAGACCTCTGATCCACGCCCAGAGGTGACAGGCTGAGGGGCAGTTCTCATTCCCTGCACAGGAGTACCCACTTTGCCCACCCTTCCCCCACAAACAGTTCCATGGTGTACTAGTCAGCTCCCGTCATTTCCCACTCAGGGACTTATATGTGACGTGGGAAGGAGTTGGAGCTCTGGTAACCCCCTCCACCGGGTGAGGGAGAACAGGAGACTGTGGTGAACCTCGTCACAGGGTGGGAACTGTCCCCACAGGAGGATGACTCGGGAGGAGGCTGAGAGGCTGCCCCAAGTACTGGCCCGTGTCGGGGCCTCCCACGACATCACCGACCTAGCCTGCAAGCTCCGCTTCTATGACGACTGGGCTCCAGAGTACGATAAGGTGAATACACGTAGGTCCTTAATTTGGGGGGGGGGGGGAGATTGTGTTTTTATGTGCAAAGAGAGAATAGTACCGCGCATCCCAGGGAAGCTGGGAGCTGGCCCCTACTGGCCTCTAAGCACCACCTCTAACTCTGGACTGGACGTCCCCTATTTGAGTTAAGAATGACCCACCTTAACACTGCCAACCAGACAGGGAGACTGCCTGCAGGGGGCGCTATTGAGACGTCACTCAATATAGACAGCCTGGCTTAGAGCTGCCCCAGCCAAGTAGCCAGTTGCTGCCAGCTTGAGTCCCACAGGTGTGGGGGCCCTTCACATCAAGCCTGGATCTTCTATTACTGAGGTCCCAGAAGGACCCAAACTCCAACACACATCAACTCAAACCAGCGGGTGCGTAAGCACCCGACAAAGTGAGTCCTCCAAACTCAAGGGCACCAGAGGGTGCTAGACTAAGTGTTCTGTCCCCAGGATGTGGCTGCATTGAAGTACCGAGCCCCCTACCTTGCTGTGGATTGTCTCAGTCGAGCCCTTCCGGGCCCGCCCCAAGATGTTCTGATCCTGGATGTGGCCTGTGGCACTGGCCTGGTGGCCGTGGAGGTAAGACCTGCTGGTACGGTGAATTCCTGACTTCTTTCAGGGCCTCCTACATGCTACTGCAGAATCAGCCCTCAGCCCTTGGCTAGTGAACTGTAGGCAGGTTATCTGACACACATAAACCCAGTCTCTCACTGGGGAATTCTAACCAGGTACTTGTCACTAAAACATGCCCCAGCCTTCACTGGGGGATTCTAGGCAGGGGCTCTACCACTGAGCCACACCCCAGCCTTCACTGGGGGATTCTAGGCAGGGGCTCTACCACTGACCCACACCCCAGCCCCTCACTGGGAGATTGTTGATGAGCCCTGTACCAATGAACCACACCCTCAGCTCTTTAGTTTGCTTTTTATTTTGAGAGAAGGTCTCTCTAAGTTGCCAGGCTGGTCTTGAATTTAGGATTCTTCTGCCTCATCCTCTAGAGTAGCCAGGATGACAGGCCTGAGCCACCACATCTAGCTCTCTGCCACTCCTTAACCAAAAACCCATCCTCTGTCTCTGGCTTGTTGGTCACCACGTACTGAGCAGTGGCAGGGGTGAGCCATGATCGATGCCACCTCTCCCAGCTGCAGGCTCGGGGCTTCCTCCAGGTACAAGGGGTGGATGGAAGCCCAGAAATGCTGAAGCAGGCCCAGGCTCGTGGCCTGTACCACCACCTCAGCCTCTGCACCCTGGGCCAGGAGCCGCTGCCCAACTCTGAAGGTACTTCCCGTTCCCCTCCAGCCTCACCCCCATTGCCAAGAGCATTCCCTACTGTCCAGCCTCCACCTTCACTCTGGAGCCCTATGTGAGCCCTCTCGCTATGTCCTTCCCTCCCACCCACAAGTGCCTGAAGTCCTACTATACCATGACATTTTGATTAATTACTTTTCTTTTTTTTAAAAAAAGATTTATTTATTATGTAAATGGTGTTCTGCCTGCATGTTTTGCCTACACCCCAGAAGAGGGCACCAGATCTCACTATAGATGGTTGTGAGCCACAGTGTGGTTGCTGGGAATTGAACTCAGGATCTCAGGAAGAGCAGAGCAGGTAGTGTTCTTAACCTCTGAGCCATCTCTCCATCCCTAATTACTTTTCTTATTGCACTGACAAAATACCAGACAAATGCAATGCCATCATGAGGTCCCACCCATCCCTAGGGTGCTGCAGCTGCTGGGGGGGGGGACAGTCATTTCTTCAGTGGTGCAGCCTCTGCTTCAGTACTGCTCCCCCCACACACACACCAAGCTCATGCAGGCCACCCCCAGTTAAACTCTGGGTCACAGACTAAACAAAACATGAAAGTAGCAAGGGTGATGGCAGTGGTTCACGCCTTTCATCCCAGCACTAAGGAGGTAGAGGCAGGTGGATCTCTGTGAGGTCGGGGCCAGCCTGGTCTACATGGTGAGTTTCAGGATAGCCAGGCTACACAGAGCAACCCTGTCTTGAAGAACCAACTGGGGGAGGGCATCAGACTCTAGAGGAGGATGAGAGAAATAGGAATGGAAAGGACCAAACTGCATTATATTCATGCAGTGGCGTAAGCCTTGGGTTGGAGAGAGAGCTCCACAGGAAAAGCACATATCGCTCTTGCAGAGGAAGGACCTGAGTTTGGATCCCAGCACCCACACCTAGTAATTCATAACTTCCTATAACTCCAGTCCCAGGAGATATGAGGCCTCCGGCCTCCATGAGCATCTGCGCTCATGTGCACATACCATACAGAGACATGTGTGCATTCACAGAATTTAAAATAATAAAAATTGGGCTCAGCAGCTGTCAAAGGCTAGGATCGCAACCAAAAATAAAATAATTTTTAAAAAAAAAAATTTAAAAAACAGGTAACTAGGCTAGGGAGATGGCTCAGCAGTTAAACTCTCATAAATACTGCTTTTGTGGAGAACTCAGCATCCACACCCAGACAAACTCACAGTGGCTCAAAACTCCAACTTCAAGATGCCCACTGCCCTCTTCTGGATCAAAGGTCTACAGGCATGTACACATATCCGTACACATATACGCATAATTAAAAATAAAAATAAAGTGATTTGAGGCCAGCCTGGTCTACAAGAGCTAGTTCCAGGGCAGGCTCCAAAGCTACAGAGAAACCCTGTCTTGAAAAAAAAACCCAACAACAAAAAGTGAGCTTGAGACAGCTAAACAGTTAAGAACCCTTGATGACTTTGCAGAGGACCCAAGTTCGATTCCCAGCACCCACATAGCGGCTTACAACCTTCTATAACTCCAGTTCTAGGGGAGGTGTCTTTTACCCTTGTCTGACCCCTGTGGGTGCTATATGCAAGCAATGCACATATACTCAAACAAAATACCCATACACGTCAAATCAAATTTTAATTAATTAGTTAATTAAAAATAAAATAATTTTTGAAACAAAGTAAGGGAAAAACGGTTTTCTTTTGGTCCCCACAACCTGGTGGGGAAGCCATGGCATTAGGAGCATGAGACAGCTGAAGCCAGGAAGCAGAGAGATGAACGCTGGTGCTCAATTGAGTTCTTGATCTTTGGCCCAGGACCCCAGCCAGGGAATGGTGCCGTCCTCCCCTAGAGCAGATCTTTCCTGCTAGATCAACTCAGTCTAGGAACTCCCTCACAGATGAGCCCAGGGATCTGAATCCCAGATCCTGTCAAGTTGACAATGAATCGTTAGATGTATCGTTATCGTCACACATCTTCACCCCGCTCCACATGCAGGGACCTTTGACGCGGTGATCATGGTGGGTGCCCTCAGCGAGGGACAGGTGCCCTGCAGTGCCATTCCTGAGCTCTTAAGAGTCACCAAGCCGGGTGAGTCACAGTCCAGCCAATTCCTCCCCAGAGGCACACCCCTTTCCCCTCTCCAGGACAAGCAGACCCTGGACTCACACAGTGAGGAAGGGTAGGGCATTGTGTAGGGTTACCCTCCCACCCCACTCACCCCACCCCACCGCCAATCCCATCCCCCACCCCCGCACAGCTTCCTAGCTCCCGTGGCCAGTTTGTGCTCCACCTTGGCTGCCACCAACAGAGGCAGACCCATGATAAGGGCAGACAGGTGGCCAGCTCACCTGCTATCCGTGGACAACTAGGAAGAGCTCCACCCTTCTGGCCTTTGTTCCCTTTCTTAAACAAATGGCATCGTCACTGAGATCCCTTCCCTAACAGACTGCAGTGACAGTTGGATACAGTCATGTCCCTATCCTTGGGGCCCTGGCACACAGTAGAGCTCAGTTCAGCTCCGTCTTCCCATCCCCTTACTGATTTGGGACTGCCCTTACTCAGATCCTTTCAATTGTCTTCCTTTCCTGGCATAGGTCCAGGTCTGTTCATGCAAGATGACAATGGGGACAGCATGAATCAAGACCATAAACGGGTGGAGCAACCCAGGCCTTTTTTCTCTTTCTTATGGTGCTGGGGATGGAACTCCAGCATCAAGTGAGCTTCATACACCACAGTTCTTCACTGAACCATTCTAGAAAGAAGCTCAACTGTTAAACCACGCTCCCAGCCCCTCTGAGGGATTCTAGGCAGGTGTTCTACCACTGAGCCACACCCCAGCCCCTCACTGGGGGATTCCAGAGAAGGCAGTAAGGACTCAGCACTCAGTATGAAGTTGCTTTTTCAAGGGTTGGGGGCAGGCACCCACAGAAGATGGGGTAAGGAGTTGCCTGGAAGAAGTCAGGAGGGAAGAGATTAGAAAGATTCAGAAGAGGGTCTACCTGCCTGGCCTGGCCTGAGGAGGAATGAGGAAGCTGTGAGATAAAAATACTCCCTCGCTCCCTCTCACCAGCCCCACTCCTGGAGCTAAACCTAGGCATGTCTGGGCAGGATTCTGTTCCAGAGAGGCCAACAAAAGGTAGGCCATCAGCTGGGTCATCTGTAGCAGCATGGCTTGGGCTCAGAAGCACCGGAAATGCCCTTGGCATGAACCTAAACAAAACAGACTCTCCTGTTCCAGCCTGAGCCTCCCCGTCACCACCCCCAGAAGCACCGTAGCCCTTCCTCAACCAGTCTGCCAGAACCAGCCATACTGGATACACTGCAACTGCTTGGACAAAGTCCCCCATCCCTCCAGCCACCCCTTCTGGAGTCAACCAGGCTTCTTATTATTATTATTATTATTATTTAGATAAGGTCTCACTACGCATCCCTGGTTGGCCTCAAACCCATAGAGATCTACCTACCTCTGCCTCTGTCTCCTGAGTGCTGGAATCAAAGCTCTGTACCAGGATGGAGAGATGACTCGGGTTATGATCACCGGCTGCTCTTGCGGAGGACCCAGGTTCAATTCCCAGCACCCTCATGACAGCTTGTAATTTTGTGTGCCAGTTCCAGGGAATCTAGTGCCACACCCTTTCTGGTTGCCCACCTGTACCAGGCATACATATGGTACATAGACATACATACATGCAGGCAAATACTCATGCACATCAAATAAAAGTAAAGTTTTGGGTCATCACACCCAGCTTTTTCCCCCCAAAGAAAATGAGGGTGAGAGCTTGGGTCCCAACAGTTCCAAAAGTTGGGTCTCAGCCACCCATCTCCAATGGACCAATTTGAACCTTGGTCTTGAACTCAGATATCTGCCTTGCCTCAGTCTCCTGAATGTTGTAATTAAGGTGTGTGCCACTACTGCCATGCTACACACCTTTAATCCCAGCACTCAGGAGACTGAGGCAGACAGATATCTGAGTTCAAGGCCTGGTCTACAGAGTTCCAGTCAGGGCTACACGGAGGAACCCTGCCTCATAAATAAAAAGATGATAGATAGATAGATAGATAGATAGATAGATAGATAGATAGATAGATGATAGATAGACAGACAGACAGATGATTGATAGGCAAATAGATGATAGATAGATAGATAGATAGATAGATAGATAGATAGATAGATAGATAGACAGACAGATGATTGATAGGTAAATAGATGATAGATAGTGTTACGAGCTGGGGGACTTCAGCTCCAGGTTCTTTTTGAGTAATACCTATAAGGATTCTGTGCCCTTCTCCCCATGATGAGTAACCAGACCAAGCAAGAAAATTGTTTTTATAATGATTCTTTACCAGCAACTTCAATATCCAATGTATCCATGGGGTTTACAATCTTAATAGGCATGGGGGATTGATAATGGGCAACACACAGGCAATTCAATATCACAATTATTAATCTTACTAAACCTAATACATAAAACAAATTTATAACCTTAATCTAACTTATCACTTATCCAAAAGATACTTCTTAACCTTAATACAACTTATCCATTACTTATCTATAAAACAATTCTTAACCTTAACTTATCCATTAACATCTTCTAATCTTATTAATTATCTATAAGATATCTCTTAACATTTCACACACTAAACATATGTATTAACCCATCTATGTTCTTCTCTTAACATCTCATACACGCATGAAATAGCATCATACGACCTGGTATTCTTCAGCTTAAAAAGGGCTTTTTGAATTTCTTCAGGCAGGACGCCTGACCGCACTGGGGGCTGGATAGCAAGGCTCTACTCTTGACCCGGTAGTCTGCGCTTGGGAGATAAGGTTCCGATGTCCTGTTCCAGGCTGGTATCAGGTACTGGATCAATGCTTGACCGTGTCGTCTTTGGCCTGGTGTTAGTCTATCTCAGAATGTAGGGCCTTTGGACTCGGCTTTTCGGGTGACCGAGTCTCGGGAGACAAGGCTTTTATTTCTCTACTCTCGAAGATGAAGCTTTGCTCTCGGGATGGCAAAGCTTTCTCAAAGACAGAGTATCTTGTCTGTTCTCAGGAGACAGACCTTCAGTGTCCACTCTCAGGAAATGAGGCTTTGCATTCGGGATGCAAGGCGTTAAATGTCTGTTTTCGGGAGATGAAGCTCTGTACTCGGGAGACAGAGCATTAAATGTTTAGGCAAGTCGTTTAATATTTCTGCTTTCCAGGAGGCAGGTTTGAAGGATCTCTCTCTACAAGGCTTGGTGCCCAGGCCATTGTGAGAAGTGAGATGACCGTCCTACTTCAGCCCTCTCTTTTATGCCAGTTCAAACTGCCCCTCATTTGATCCTTCCGATAACCAGATGTCCTAGGTCACAGAAGGGTGGGGGTCCCTCTTGTGTGGCAAGATTATTTCATTACCACAGTTGCTGGGTGCAGAAATAACCCTTTGAAGCAAACTGCCCAACAAGCAGGCAGATTGCAAATAATTTCTATGAACATTTCACTGCAAGGTGGAAAAAGCCCCCAGAAGGCTAACTCGAAGCCCTCATCTCACGCGTTGGACCTCTCCAGCTGCTGTCTTCCTCCCTAGGTCACACCTAAACCTAGAAAGGCTTCTGGAGTTCCTGCTTCAACATAGAGTCCCAGAGGCCCCGAGCACAGGCTCTCCGCCATTAATGCGGCAGTGAGCCACTTCCATCCAGAACCTCCAGGGAAATCAATCAGGAGCACGGCTCAGCGTCATTCCCCCAAACAATAGGTTTAACTATCAAATGAGCTCTGACATCTGAGCTGAGAGGCCATCTGCATTTCATAAACAACCAGAATGCTTGCTTGTGCTCTTATCTTTTCCTTTGTTTGCAAAAATGTTAGTAAGCAGAAAACTGAAAAGTCAAAGGGTTTGTGCCACAAAGTAAACCAGTCCCCCCCTCCCAGGCTAATTCCTTTGTTTTGGGGCTGCAAAGCCACATGGAGGGCGATCAGGCAGTAGATGGTCCCTCTATAGTCAGCGCCATGGCGGTCCGGTAAAGCATTTGGTCGGGGAGGCCTCGTCTCAGGCAGGTGGGCACACCGTCAGCCTTCTGGAAGAACTCTGCAGCTTGGGAACTTTGATCTTCCCAGCACAGTCGTATGTTGGCACTGTGGAGGTCAGTTTAGTCGGGGTGGCAAACATGATAGGCGGCGCTTCCGTGGAACCCACTGGCTCCAACCCCTCTTATCCCAGGGGCTCATCCCATCAATTCTCCCCAGTGAAGCTCAGCTGTTTTTACTACACTGTCCACGGCTGATGCAGTTTGCTGGCCCGTGAGGTAGGAATAAACCAGAAAGCAGCCTTCCTCTGTGGCAGCGGTTCACAACCTGCAGGTTGCAACCTCTTTGGAGACCAAACATCCCTTTCACGGGGGTCGCCAAAGGCCGTTATTCTAATCAAGGTTTTCCGGCTTCACGTTCTACCGAGCTTTCTCACGCTACTCTGAGCAATGATTCGGCGTCAGCTCCTGTGGACTATAGGCTTCTAAAGTCCAAACTCCAGCCAGCTTCTGCGTGAAACCGCTAAACTTGTAGTACATGTTGCCTGAGCCCGGCTTCACACAGCCGCTGCCTGCGCGGTTGACCGCCCTACAGAAGGCCAGCCACTAGGCCTTACCTCTACTGAGTCCTCAGAACCAAGGGGGATCCTATCTCCATGAATCCTCCACTGAACGCCTTGAGCTCCTGTCTCTTCCTGCCTTATATGCCTCTCACCACCCAGCCAGATGCCTTCTTCTCTCCACCTCCCTAGTGCTAGAATTAAAGGCCTGTGACTTCCAAGTACTGGGATGAAAGGTGTGAGCCAACACCCCTTGACTCTGTTCTTCTTTCAGACTTGTGTAGCGCAGGGTAGCCTGGAACTCACAGAGATCTGTGTGCTTCTGCCTCCCGAGTGCTGGGATTATAGGGTATGCCACCACTGCCTGGCCTCTATGGCTAACTAGTGGCTAACTCTACATTCTGATCATCAGGTCAGGCAAGCTTTGTCAAAGCACAAACAAAATATCACCACAATTCCCCTCCCCTTGCCATACCTAAAATAAAGAACAGCACTACTTAGGCACAAAGAAATGAAGGGTCAGCTGGGCGGTGGTGGCGCACACCTTTAATCCCAGCACTCGGGAGGCAGAGGCAGGCGGATCTCTGTGAGTTTGAGGCCAGCCTGGTCTACAAGAGCTAGTTCCAGGACAGGCTCCAAAGCTACAGAGAAACCCTGTCTTGAAAAACCAAAAAAAAAAAAAAAGAAAAAAGAAAAAAGAGAAAAAAAGAAAAAGAAAGAAATGAAGCGTCTTCCTAAGGACCAAAGTGTGCATGCTCACCTAGAAACTGCCGTGACAGGGGACTTTGTTCAGTGGAACAGCTCAGTGGTAATGCACCTGCCTAGAAACCCCTCCCAGGGAGGGACTGGGGGTGTGGACCTGGTTAGAATCTCCCAATGAGCGACTGGAAGCATAGCTCATCTGTCATATCTTTTTGAGCATGCATGAGGCCCATGTTTTTATCTGCGACCCTGAAAAGAGTTTTTTTTTTAATGAGGGCCGTGGGAGAGGAAAAGGAAGAGGATTCCTGGGGGAGGCAACTTTAAGCACCGAACCCTGGAGGTGGGGAGCTGGCCTGGAACTGAAGTCTGGAGCAGGGACGCCCCTGTAGCCCTCCAGCTTACGTCCCCTCCTCCATCTCGCCCCAGGTGGACTCGTATGTCTGACTACCAGGAGCAACCCGTCCAACCTTCCCTACAAGGAGGCGCTAGAAGCAGTCTTAGACTCCCTGGAGCAGGCTGGTGCGTGGGAACGCCTGGTGTCCCAACCTGTGGAGCACTGGGAACTGGCCACCTCCGAACAGGAGACAGGGCTGGGCACCTGTGCCGATGATGGCTTCATCTCCGGTATCATCTACCTTTACCGAAAGCAGGGGAGAACCCAGGGTAAGGGCGGGAAGCCCAGCGTCGTGGCCCCAGTTGACCACTGATCCTCTGTGTGGGGCCTTAACCTGGCCTGTCTTCTTGCCCTTCTGTCTGTAAAAATGGTTCCATCTTGTTGGGAGATCCTGCTGATCAAAGGTTGCAGTCTGCCAATGGCACGGCAGCTTTCTCCAAGCTTGGCCACGTGAAGGACTCCCTACCAGCGGGCGCTTCTAACCTTCTCTAGAGGATGCTTGCCTTACTTCAAGGATGAGCCTTGATATAGTTGCCTACAACTGACGCTCTTCCCCTGATGCCCACGTGATAATTAGGTTAATTCTCTAGTCATTTTGGTAGTATTCCACTAATCCAGTTTTGTGATATGAGCGTGCCATTTAATGCAAATTAGGGTTTGTCTCCAGGTTTCTCAACCTTATATATCTTATATACTCTGGAATAAAGTTGAAATCATCTCCCGTAAAGCTATCTCTGATGTATCCATTGTTCCCTGCTTCTGCCCCTCCATGCTCACGAACTGGTGACCAATGATCCCCAAGGAAGAAGGAGACCCACACATCTTCCTAAACCTGCCCATTAAGATGCTAGGTTTGCCCCTAAAGGGACTGAAAAGATCCCTCTGGTTTCTTTGGACCCAGAATTCAGGGACATGGGGCTAGAGCAAGCTGTGTGGGTAAGAGAGCTCTGCAAAGCCTGAGAAATTGAACTGACGTCCTCGGCATCCACATTAAATTATGATTTGCCTTTGTGTAACCTGAGTTACCTGCATAGAACACCACCGCTGGGGTCAGAAAATGGGTGGTCCCAAAATGGTCAGCTTTCAGCACAGGGAGAGGTCCTGCCTCAAAGTAATAAGGCCAACGGCAGAGCTTGGCAGAGAGGAAGACACCTAAGACATTGCTCTAACCTCCACATGACTGCACATGTGTAGATGCCCCCTCACACTCGGGTGTCAGAGCTACACACATAGCAGACATAGAAAAGAAAAATAAAAGGAATGAAGAGACGGCTATCTACTGTCACACAACCACATTCCATCCCGCCCCCTAGCAATATGACAGTCCCTGAAGCAATGATTTTGCAAAAGACATTGAATTAGAATCAGCAACGTGGCCCAGTGGGTAAAAGCACGCTTGCTGCCAAGCCCAGTAACCTGAGTTGGATCCCCAGGACCCACATGGTGCATGAGGGGAAATGACCCCTACAACTTGTCCTCTGCCCTCTACACATTTACTATGGCACTCACACATGTATTATGCTCTACACATGCGCGCGCGCACACACACACACACATAAATAGAAAAAATATTAAGGTGTCGGTTTAACCAGTCATCACATGTGTGTTCACAGCACTTGGGTGGTTAAGAGGATCATGAATTGTTAAAAAGAATGTTGGTTGCCAGGCGGTGGTGGCACACACCTTTAATCCCAGCACTCGGGAGGCAGAGGCAGGCGGATCTCTGTGAGTTCGAGGCCAGCCTGGTCTACAAGAGCTAGTTCCAGGACAGGCTCCAAAGCTACAGAGAAACCCTGTCTCGAAAAACCAAAAATAAAATAATTTTTAAAAAAAAAGGCCAACCTAGGCTACACAGAGAGGAGCCTTTGTCTCAAAAAGATAAGGGGGCCAGAAAATTTGCTCAGCGATTTGCTCAGTGTGCCAGGTATGGTGGCACATTGATCCTAGAACTCAGGAGGTAGACGTAGGAGGATCTCTGACACGGGGCCAGCATGGTCTACAAGAATATAGTTCCAGGACAGCCAAGGGTACCCAGAGAAAGAAACCTTGTCTCAAAAATACCACCACCAACAAAAACGAGCACTTGCTTCCATCAGAGGACCTGGTTTGGTTCCCAGAACCCACACTGCAGCCCACAACCGTCTGTAACTCCAGTGCCAGGGGATCTGATTGTAAAATGAATGTAAATTCCAACCACAATTCTCCCTCCCACCCCTCCTCTCACCCCCAAAATAAAATATTATTTTTAAATGGAAACAAAACGATAAATTTTAAATGAACAAATGTTGCGTAATATTTATCTACACTGTGTAGATGTGTCTTTGCAAAGACACCTTCTGATTGGTTTAATAAAGAACAGAAAGGCCAATAACTAGGAAGGAAGAGATTAGGCAAGACTTCCAGAGACAGAGAGGACTCTGGGAAGAAGAAAGGCCGAGTCGGCAGCTAGAAGCAGAGGAAGCTGGACGGGCAGTACAGAGATGCCAGGGAGATACTGAAGAGGTTGGCTGGACATGTGGTACAGAGTGAAGGTAACCGAGCTACATGGAAGAACATAGATTAATGAAAGCAGCTTAATTTAAGTTATAAGAGCTAGTGGGACAAGCCGACGTTAATGGCCAAGCTTCCATAATTAATAATAAACCTCTATATCGTTATCTGTGAGCTGGTGGTCCAAATAAAAATCTGACTACAAACAAATAAAATGAATTTTTTTTTTTTTGGTTTTTTGAGACAGGGTTTCCCTGTAGTTTCTAGAGCCTGTCCTGGAACTAGCTCTTGTAGACCAGGCTGGCCTCGAACTCAGAGATCCTCCTGCCTCTGCCTCCTGAGTGCTGGGATTAAAGGCATGCACCACCACCGCCCGGCTAAAATGAATTTTAAGAGATCTTTATTTTAAAACCTCAACTCAAGTTAGGTATGATAGAGACAGGAGCATCAGGAGTTCAAAGTCAGTCTCCATTACATGGGGAGTTCAAAACTAGTCTAGGCTTCTTGAGATCCTATCTCAGAGAAATAGAACACAGGCTGACAAATTGACTCAGTGGGTACAGGACCTTATTTTGAAGCCTTGCAACCTCAGTTCAATCCACAAGACCCATGCTGTAAGAGAGAAAACAAATCCCACAAGTTTGACCTCTGACCTTCATACATGTGTTATAGAGAACATACTCTCATATATGTACATAAACACATACACACATGGTGTAGGAGTTCCTTCTGTTTGTATGTTGCTTTCATTGGTTAATGAATAAAGAAACTGCCTTGGCCTAGTTGAGAGGGTGGAACTTAGGTAGGCGGAAAAGACAGAACTGAATTCTGGGAGGAAGAAAGCAGAGACAGAGAAAAGCCATGGATTCTCCACCTCAGACAGACACCGGTTAGAATCTTGCCAGTAAGCCACAGCCACATGGTGATACATAGATTATTAGAAATGGGCTAAATCAAGATGTAAGAGTTAGCCAATAAGGAGTTAGAGCTAATGGGCCAGGCAGTGTTTAAATTAATACAGTTTCTGTGTGGTTATTTCAGGTGTAAGCTATCCAGGCAGCTGGGACAAACAAGTGGGCCCCCTCCTACAACACACAATAAATAAGTCTATAACTGTTAAGTAACATTTTTTAAAACAAATGGCAGGGCCAGTGAGATGGGTCACTAAGTAAAGACCCTTGCTTTGCAGGGCTGGTGGTTGGACTTTGATCCCCAGAACTCACATAAAGCCAGAAAGATAGAACTGATCCCACAATATTGTCCTGTGACCTCCGCATACATGCTGTTGGACTGGCACTCACATATACATGAACACATGCATACACAACGATTATAACAATAATTTTGGGGACTGGAGAAATGGTTCTGTGATTAAGAATGCTTCCTGACGCCCCCCAGAGGACAAGAGTTTCTACACCCACGTGGGGGGGTCACAACTGCCTGTAACTCCAGCCCCACGGGATCTGATACCTCTGACCTCCTAGAAGTCACCTATACTCGTGCACACACACACACACACACACACACAGAGAGAGAGAGAGAGAGAGAGAGAGAGAGAGAGAGAGAGAGAGAGAGAGAATTAAAAAATAATAAAAATAATAAAAATAACTGCTGGGCGGTGGTGGCCCACGCCTTTAATCCCAACACTTGGGATGCAGAGGCAGGCGGATCTCTGTTGAATTTGAGACCAGCCTGGTCTACAGAGTAAAAAGTAAATAAATAATGCAAAAAAATTTTTAAAAACAGGTGGAGAAGATGGTGGAGCCTGTGAAGTACTTGCTTGCAGATGTGAAGTCCTGAGTTCATGTCCCCAGCATTCAGTTTTTCAAGGTGGTCATGGTAGCACATATTTATAACCCCAGCAGGGGTTGCAGAGAGAGACAGGAGAATCCCTGAAGCTCACTGGCCAGTCAGTCTAGCCAATCAGTGAACTCTAGGTTCAGTGAGAGACCCTGCCTTAAGATAGATGACAGACAGACAGACAGACAGACAGACAGACAGATAGATGATAGATAGATAGGGTGGAGAGTGAGCAAGGATACATGATATGTTCATATCTATATGTGTGTACATACATGCACATAGGCACAAGTATACACACACACAGATATGCACTAGTATACACACATATACACACACACACACACACATACACACAGACTGTCTCAAACCTTCCTCCATAAAGGGAATTTCAAGGTATTTATTAGACAAATAGGCTCAGGGGGGTAACTTGAGTTCAATCTCCAAGACTCACATGACCAAGGGAGAGAACCAGCTCTAGCAAGTTGTCCTCTGACTGCCACCAAACACATGCGCAGAGCAACAATAGAAAATAAATGATGTAAAAAAAATAGAGAGAGAGAGATTTAAAGACAAAGAAATGGGGTAATGTGATTTGTGTGAGAACGTAACTTATTCAGAAAAGCGTGGCTTCGCCTCATCCCAGACTGTAGTCTGGGGCCCCGTGATGTCAAAAGAACTTTCCTTGGACACTCGTACAGCCCCAAGCAAAGAACCTGGTGGCTTCAACCAGTTTGAGCTAGAACAGAGCAAAGTAAACAATTGTCCTACCACTCCCCCACGTTATTTGTGGCTAAGCTAATGGGGGAGGGGGGCAGACTGGCTTTCTTGAGTCACGGGGGAGGAGGGGGGTGGAAGGGTGGAGGTGGGGGGTGGCAGCTAAACCAGCTTGGAACAAAGAGCTATGCCTAGGCTGGCCTGCTTGTACAGGTCCCAGCCAGCTGAGAAGCTGCGGCAGAGGGATATAAAGTTTAGGTCTTGCCTGGGCTCTACAGTAAAATCTAAGCCAACCTGGACCATTTGGTGACACTCTATTTCAAAAAGTTTTTTTTTTAAAAAAAAATGGCTAGCCGGGCGGTGGTGGCGCACGCCTTTAATCCCAGCACTCGGGAGGCAGAGGCAGGCGGATCTCTGTGAGTTCGAGACCAGCCTGGTCTACAAGAGCTAGTTCCAGGACAGGCTCCAAAGCTACAGAGAAACCCTGTCTCGAAAAAACCAAAAAAAAAAAAAAAAAAAAAATGGCTAGAGGGGCTGGAGAAATGAGCTTGATGTTAAGAACACTGACTGCCCTTCCAGAGGACTTGGTTCAATTCTGAACACCCACACAGCCGCTCACAGCTGTCTATAACTCTACTTCCAGGGGATCTGACAAAACACCAATGCATATAAAATTAAAACAAACTTTTAAAATCTAGAGATATAGAGCACTTGCTGGAATCCCCTACGAGAGGCTAACGTTTGTTTCAGCAGTGGTACGGTTGCCTAGAAACCCTGGGCTCTACCTCTATCTAGCACGGGGGTGAGGTAAACAATAGAAAAAAAACCAACTTTTTTATCTTTTTAAATATTTATTTATTTACTGTATATGTGTACATGAATGTGTTCCTGTGCCACAGCCTACATGCTTATGGAGGCCAGAGGACAACTTGCAGAACCACATGGGCACCACAATGAAATTTAGGTCACCAGACTTGGCGGCAATCCCCATTACCTGTGGAGTCATCTCATGGACCCAAGAAAGGAACAGGATGTAACCACTCTTTCATGATAAGTGTAGGCCTGGTGGGCCTTTAATGGGCTGAGGCCTAGCAGGAGTCTAAAGCCCTGATTCTGCAGCAGCTGCTCCAGGAACATCTAGGATTACTTTCTAGGCCTGTGTACCTGTACAACTTTCATGTTAGGCAGCGCTGGGGATTGAACCCAGAGCCTCTTACGGTATGCTAGGCTAGCCCTTTATCCAGGAGGTACATCCCTGCACCTTGGGGAAGGGAGAGTTGTTGCTTGTTTCGCTGGTTGAGATTTTATTTTTGTTTTGAAACAGGGTCTCACTACATAGCCTTGGCAGGTCCGGAGCTCCCTATGCAGACCAGGTTGACTTCAAACTCACAGAGATCTGCCTGCCTCTGCCTCAGGTGCTGGGATTACAGGTGTTCAACACCACACTGGGCCACCTAATTTTTAAATGTTTAACTAGGAGGTGTGGACGGCTCAAGAGTAGAGCCCTTGCCTAACACAGGAGGCCCTGAATTTGGTCCCAAGTACTAGAGAGAGCAATAAAATTAACTTTGGAAGTGGGGCGGTGGTGGCGCACGCCTTTAATCCCAGCACTCGGGAGGCAGAGGCAGGCGGATCTCTGTGAGTTCGAGACCAGCCTGGTCTACAAGAGCTAGCTCCAGGACAGGCTCTAAAGCTGCAGAGAAACCCTGTCTCGAAAAAAAAAATTAACTTTGGAAGGAAAAGGAACCGCTGGAGTCTGTCACTGAGTTTCAGGTAGCCCAGACTGGCCTCAAACTGGCTACGCAATGAAGGATGGTCTCGAACTCGTGATCCTCCCGCCCCTACCTCCTGAGTGCTAGTTAGTACCTATCACAAGCAACCACACCTGACTTGAAAACACTTTGATAATTTCCTCACGAGACTTGGTATAAACCCATGGAGTCAAGAAGGGGCAACCGGGCCAGTGAGATGTCTCAGCCAGTAAAGGCTGTGGGTGCTGCCCCCAAACCCACATTAAAACGGAAGAGAGGGCCGACTCCACAAAGTTGTCTGCTGACCTCAGATGTGAATCCGAGCCACACTTTCACGTGAACAGGGGAGGACTTAGTTTCCTTTCCACAAAGAACTGTGGGCCGGGACTCAGAACTAGAAAGCTGGCAAGGGTTCCTTCCCAGCACTGAATAAATCCAGCACCAGAGAGGTGGGCGGTGGACGTAGGAGGATGAGGAATTCAAATCCATCCTTTGCTATGGAACAAGTCTGAGTTTAGTCAACAATGCATGAGGCCTTATCTCAAAAATCAAAGTGGGGCTCCAGGCCTGGTAGCAAGGGTCCTCAAAGACAAATCTTCCAGCCTCAGCACCTCAAAAAAAAGGAAAAAAACGGGTTCGCTGGTGCCTAAATCCAGCACTGGGGAGGTGGAGGCAGGAAGACCAGTTCAAGGTCATCCTCAGCAACACAGCTGGAGCCAGCCTGACCTGGTCCCAAAATAACCCCCCCCCCCCAAGGGACTGGAATGGCAAAGTCCAGGCCTGGCTCAGGATGCCCTGGGGCACTTATGGGTGTGGGCTTAAGCACCTTGGACGTTCCAGGGCTGTGGGAGGACCCTGTAGGGAGGAGGCTGCAGGGCGGACTTGCCAGACCAGAAAGGTTCAGGAGTGGGGGAAAGGACGTTCCGGGCTACAGGAAGGGTTAACAAAGGCAGGACAGTGGCACCTGCCAAGTGATCTAGGGAAGATAGCAGACCAGCCTGGCTGCTCAGAGAAAGGGAGGCAAACGTGGAAGAGGTTGGGGGGGGCTTAGTCTCAGACGTAGTTGCTCCCATCTGTGGCCCCCCTCACCAGTTCTTTCTCCCAACAGTCCTGGACACTGCACCCTAGATACAGGGTTTCCCGTCTAACAAATGAAGGGCTTACCGTCATGGTCGTGCTCAAGAGATTGAGGCAGGAGGATTGCCTTGAGTTTGATGATAAGTCTGGACTTTATAACTGTGACCCTGTCTCAAAAAAAAAAAAAAAGAAAAAGAAAAAAGAAAAAGGCTCGGAAAAAAAAAGGCTCAGAAGAAAGAAGGAAAGAAAAAGGCTCAAATATGTTGGTCCCCCAGATTAGAGCTAGTTCTGATTTTTACCATTTTCTGATATCACTCTTTGAGACAGGGTCTCAAATAGACCAGACTAGCCTTGAACCTACTATGTAGTGGGGATTGACCTTCAAGTTCTGGTCCTCTTTGCTTCTGCACTTGATTTGGGGCTGACTATGGAACCCAGGGTTTCTGGCGCCAGGCACACTCTCTACCCACTGAATTTCAACTTCAGCCCTCAAAAATCACTTCAGCTTCTCACAACAAAGTCTCCCGTGGACCGCCGCCCCCATCCCTCCAGCCCTGTCCCATCCACAGAAAGAGAAGAGCCCAGACCTTTCCTGTACGCAGGTACCATTTATTGTAGAAAATAATAATAATTACAGCTGTGAATAGACCTTAAATTACAAAACAAGAAACCACAGAGAAGGCAGGGGAGTCCCGGGAGACTCCCCGCTGCCACGACATTGCCCCTCATATCTGCCCCAAACTGGCCAGCATCCTTGGAATTGACAAAGGCAGGGAATTCAGAGGGGCCATTCAAGACGCCCAGGGGAGCAGGGTATTTAGTAAGACAGTACCAGAAAGGGGTGGGGACAGCCTGGGCTGCTTCTAGGTCCCCAGCACCGGCACTCCCCAGACCAGTTTAATCCACCTCCACCCTTCCCTCAAACCCGTCTATCCACTCCACAGAACTCCATTACGAGGGTAGGTGGGTGGGTAAAAGCCCCGCTCACTGTCAGTCACTGGGGTTCCACGGCAGAACCCATTCGGCTCTCAACGGCACCCTCAGTCACAGTCACACATCACACCAAGGCTCCAGGTAGGATCAGGTGTGCTCAGAAACATGGGGCACAATGGCAAAAGTGGCGCCGGTGTAACAGATGTGTACAGAGAGCGTGAGCATAGAAAAGGGTCAGCGGAGGTGCCAGCATGAGCAGGACATCCACTGGAGGACCCAGAGTCACAGCTGAGCTATCCCGGCCAGCAGGACCCAGCGACCCCCCTCCACTGCGGTACACAGCAGTTTCTGCTTTCAACTCTGGATCCATGAGCAATTTGGATGTAGGCAGCCAGGAAGTATTTTTACATTCATCCTTGCCGGAGTAAGGAGCCTTGAGATGTGTCCAAGGGGTCAGATGGTTCCCCAAGCAGAAATTTAGCACAATCCGGGCTTGCTGTCCCCTGCAGTTAGTGTGGCCCACGGCAGGGCAGGTCCCTAGGGAAGTAAGGGGTATCACAGGTTGTTGTGAACTCAATCCGAGAAACATGATGAAGGTAACGGGGACATAGCAGAGTGGCCCACCTTACACGTAGTTGCTGGCGGGGGCAGAGCGGGCGGCGGAGTACTTGGCGGAGTAGGGCTTGTCGTTGCTGCGAGGTGGACAGTTGCAGCAGAGCAGGCCTCCTCCCAGGAGCAGCAGCCCAGAAGCCGCCCAGCCGATGTAAAGCGAGGCCCCCATCTCTCTTTTCTGCCCGGAAACCACCAAGGGGTTGTAGAAGTCGCGGATGACGTTGTGTGCGGTCCACGATATAGGCACCATAGCGAGCAAGGCTGCCACGATGAATACGGCGCCGGCTCCTATCATGGTCTTGGCCTTGGTGGTCTCGTCTTCCATGCAGTTGGTGCACTTGCCTCCAACCACTGAGAGAAGCATCCCCACGGCAGCCACGATGATGCAGACGACGATGAGGGCTCGGGCAGCTTGCAGGTCCTGCGGCAGGGCCAGCAGCGAGTCGTACACCTTGCACTGCATCTGCCCGGTGCTTTGCACCACGCAGTTCATCCACAGGCCCTCCCAGCTGGTCTGCGCCGTTACGATGTTGCTGCCGATGAAGGCGGTCACCCGCCACATGGGGAGCGCACAGCTCAGGATCGCGCCCAGCCAGCCCAGGACCGCCAAGGCGATTCCAAGCACCTGTAGTCCCATGGACGCCATCGCTCAGCCTCTGCAGGGGTCAAGGTTGGAGCTCACAAAAGTCTCTCTCTGGAAGGTATAGAAGTCCGAGGGCTGAGAAAACTTTTTCTGGTGAGCCTCAGGGACACGAAGCCAGTCAGGGGTGCCTGAGTCGGGTACACCAGCAACCAACACTGCAACTCCTTCCTGCCCGCACCTGCAACCAGCACAGAAGGCCACAGGTGCCGCAGTTAAAGCACCGTGGAGGAGGGGCGGAGGCAGAGGGAGGGGTTTCAGTCCCCAAGGCCTCCCTCGGGACCAGTTTCTCTGGATTCCTGAACCCGGGCCAACAAAGGCGTTCTGAGGCCCCAGTCCTGGGCCCCTGAGTCACCTGCTAGTATCACAGGAAACTATCATCTCCCCCAGCCCCCAGGCTCAGGCTGAGGTCAGTCGAGAGACAGACACTGAGTCACCAGCCAGAAGCACCTGGATGCTCACCAGGTGGGGACACACGGAGAAGCGAGCAGCCAAGCCTAGCTAGGGTTCGGAGCCAAACGGCGAGGGTCCCCAAGACTCATTTTGGGCTCCAGTGAGACAAGAAAATGGAGACCCTTCCCAGGGGACTCTGTGGTTAACGCCTGGGAACGTCCAAGAGAAACCCTGTCTTAATTAATGTTGTTTTTACCCTCTCAATTTTATCACCGCTATCACGGCTATTACTGTCATTAATATGCCAGCACCTGTACTTTGCCTCGACAGCACTTTCTTCCCATTAGCCAGAGGAAGTTGGTGTGGGGAAATGAGGACCTGCGGGGGTGAGGGTTGGGGACTCAGGAGCCAGATCACCGGCTGGGCTGCCGTTTCCCTCTCCTGTGACTTCCCCACCCAGCCGCACTGCCTCGGGGTTTAGAAGTGAGGCACTCTGGGCCAGGACAAGAGACACAAAAGGGCTGATGAGATGGCTTAGTGGGTAAAGGTGTTTGCTGCCAAGCCCCAAGCACCTGGGTTTGATCCCTGGGACCTGCGTGATAGGAGACACACACACACACATCCTCGGAAGCACAAATGCAATGAATAAATTAATGTAATTTAAAATTGGGGGTTCCATCCTGGGGCTCAGCCCGCTTGGCCAGAACTGGGTAAAGAAGAATTAAAAACCCCAACCAGGCTAAAGAAACAGGATTTACCCTGTAAACTGATGTTTACTCTTCCAAGACACAGGAACCATTCCCATAAAAACCAACCTGGGCACAAAGTCCCTGGAGACTTCAAAGAGAAAGAGGGGCAGACAGGAAGCTCAGTAGAGAAGGTGTAACAGGTGTGCTCCCTGGCACAGTTGTAGGGGGGTGTTTTATTGAGAAACACACACCCTCTCCGGGGAATTGTGCAAGGCAGTGGGGACTGGGTCAAAGAGGACATCTCAGGGAGGGGACAGCAAGGAGGTGGGGGGTCAGAGAGATGTTTTGTAAGACAAGGAATCTAGTTTGACCAGAGACTGGCCTTGGGGGGAAGGGGGCACAGAGGGGAAAGGTAGTCTCAAAAGTCCCCTCACCCCCACCCTGCTGGGTACAAGGGACAAAGATGAACAAATCTTTCTGTGGACAAGCTGAGAAAGGACCTAGTGTATCACAAAAGCATCTGGGAAATGCAGAAAAGGAGAAAGAGGGGCTCATAGTATGAGCAGTGGGTACCTGGAAGGGGGGTCACTGATGTAGCTCCCTCTAATCATAGGCAGATCTGGGCTCCTATCTGTCCTGACCTTGTGTGTGTGCCTCAAGTCTCTCTCTCTCTCTCTCTCTCTCTCTCTCTCTCTCTCTCTCTCTGTGTGTGTGTGTGTGTGTGTGTGTGTTTATTTCTTTTTCTTTTTTAAGAGATGGTCTTCTTCATTTCAGATTGACTGGAACTCTCTGCATAGCTAAGGCTGATCCTGAACATCTGATCCTCCTGCATTCACTTCCCAAGTGCCGGGATTATCTGTTTTAGATGGTGCTAGGGATGGAACCCAGGGCTCTGTGCAGGCTAGGCAAGCTCTCCAGGTCTCCAGCTCCAACTTTAAGTTCCTGTTCCTTCTGCCTCTGCTTCACAGGCGCTGGCATTCCCGGTGTGCACCACCACGGAGCCTGATTTACCTCTGTTTCTGTTGTTCTGTTGCAAGACAGCATCTCGGTACATCCAAGCTAGCCTAGACCCCTATGTAACACAGACTGGCCTCGAACTCGTGGTACTGCTCATGCATGTCTCTAGTCGGCTAGGGTTACAGGTGTGCACCACCACACCCCACTCATTTGCGTTTCTCTCCTCACCGTGCAGGGTAAACATCACAAGGACCATAGCTGCCTTAGATCCCTCCCTGCTCTCTCATGGTCCAATCTCCACATGCTATGCTCTGCCAACTGTGAGTCTAATTCCAACCCAAACAGACATAGTGTCTTTTTAAATACTTCCTTTTAGTCCCTGTATCTGAGCTTGGGGGTTTCAGGATGTAGCCCAGGTTGTCCCCAAATTCTCCAGGTGTCTTCCTCATCTTCCTGGTGCTGGGATTACAGGTGTGCACAACTGTACCCAACTGGTGAGGAATGCTTGAGTTTGAAAGAGGGCGATCTTCCATCTTCCATCAGACCTTGCGGTCCATGAGTGCTCAGGACTTGGAGTTCATTGGAAACTGATTCTGGGCTGCCTAATGAACCAAGGGTTAGAAGAACCAATGGAGCAGGATCCCCTCCATGCTACAAGGGGGAAATTATGGCCTTGGAGATTCACTTCCACCTCCTTTCTGACCTGGGGGGTGGGGGAAGTCCTGGAGCCTAGAGCAACTCACACAAGTGCTCAAACTAGGTGTGGCAGCAATCGCCTGAACCCTCTGCAAGGGGGTGGGGGGCGGAGGCAGAAGGACTATCTCAAGTTCAAGGCCAGCCTAGGGTACCAGGTAAACTCTGTTCCAAGAAATCAAGTTATCTGAGCGTGAGGGTAATTCCAGCACTGGGTAGACTGAGGCAGGATGAGACCAATTGTTGGGCATAACGGCATCACCAATACACCACGATTCCACTGTTGCCATATTTTCCCTATGCGGAGGCTCAGTGTGCCCATAAAGCCCACCACCGCGGCTTCTTCGCTGAGATAACCCTTTCGCTGGCAACAAATCTAAGACTAGCCTGGGATCATTTCAAGACTCTGTATCCTCCCCCCCCCAAAAAAAAGTGCTGGGGACGTGCCTCAGTTGGTATCACGCTCAAATAGTATGCATGAGCGCCTGGGGCAGGGAGGGGGTCCATCCATGGCACCACATAGACAAGCCACGGTGGTGCACACTTGCAACCCCAGAACTCCAAAAGCGGAAGCAAGAGAATCAGAAATTCAGGTCCAGTGCGGGGGGGGGGGGGGGGGGTGAGGGGGCACATGATACGGTGTTCAAAAAGCAACAAAAAAAGGCTGGCAGGGTGGTACATGCCTTTAACCTTAGCATTCAGGAACCTGAGGCAGAAGCAAGAAAAAGAAGGGAGAGGAGGGGAAGAGAGAGAAGAAAATGAGAGAAGAGAAAGAAAAAGAAAAGAGAAAAAATTAAAGATGGGCGTGGCGGTGCACACCTGTAACCCAGTACTCCGGAGGCAAAGGCGGGAGAATTGCGAGAAGGCAGAGAGCAGGCAGGTGGCTCCCTTAGGGAATCCTGTGCCAGCCAGAGGCAAGACCCTATCTCAAACACAAACATACAAAAGCAAGTTCTATACTCAGCAGCGGGGGCTTACACATAGTGGGTGTGTGGAGGGTGCACGAGTTCGGGGTGCAGGAGGCATCCGTTTCCTAAGAGGTGCCTTCCTGCACCTTGCCCAGGTGGGAACCACCCCAGCAACACAAACAAGGACGGTTTCTGCCTGGAGCACGCCTCCTCCGGACTTTCCATACAAGGCTCTGAAGACTTTCCAAAGGCTTCCGGCTAAATGGTAACAGAGATAAGCACCAGTCGTAACCAGAAGTGCTTTCTTGCCCAGAAGTGATCTCACACCAGACTCCCAGTCACTCTGCAAGACTGGGGGAGGGGGGCACTGGCGCTAATGAGTAAACTGAGGCCGGGAGAGAAGCAGGCGCTTGCCTTGTACAGATAGCGCTAGCCAGGTTTTCCCTCCCTGTGTTCCCTGCCCAGGTTGCCTGATAGGAAGCAGATGGCCAGTCAGCCAGGCCCCCAACCCCTACCATCCTGCCCTCCCTACTTCCGGATCTCACTAAATGAGGCTGGGAGAAGCAGGTGTGGGGGAGGGGAGCACGCAAGCCCTAAAACTTTCCACTTTCCGAGTGACTAAGGCGGTCAGCCAACCACACAGGAAGTTGGAAGAGGAGCGGAGGGAAAGAACAGGTGTTCACGGGTCCCAGAGGCAGAGGTGGTCCGCCGGGGAAGGCAGCTAGGCATGACAAAAGCGGTATCCTGGGAGGACATCCAGGTCCGACGAGGGGGCGGTGGGAGAGACTGAAGGACATTTGATGGCTAGCAGAGTCAGGTGGTGCTCTGGTCCACACACCCCACCTGCCATAATGCAAAACACCTGCAGGCCCAGGAAACCTCGCAGGCTCCCTGGGCAGTAAGACGAGGAAATCCACCTCTAGCCCTGTACCTGGCCCTGGCTCAGATTATAGACAAGCTCTTACTGCAAGCCCTGGGCATGTGTCTGCGATTTGTTTATAGACCATGGGATGCAGATTGGTGTGCGTGTGTGTGGTATGTATGCGTGTATGGTATGGTTTGTGTGTGTGCTGCGAGGCATAGTGTGTGTGTGGTGCATATGTATGGTATACTGTATGGTGTAGTATGTGTGTGTGTGGGTGTGTGTGTGAATCTCATTGATCCTAGAGCTCACCCCTTGGCCAGCCTGGGACCCTCCTGTCCCCACCTTCCCAAAGATACCCCAAGCTCAGCTCCTCTTGTTTGTACAGCAAACACTTTACCCACTGAGCCATCTGCTCAGCCCAAGAGTGACACTCTGGCTACCAGCCTAGGTAATGGCAGCCCTAACTAGCTAGGCACAGCCTCAAAACACCAAGGAAAGGGCCAAGAGTAAAGAGATGTAGTTAATGTAGCTGTTAGGAATTTTTCCTAACACGAGCTCTCTGCCGACACAAAAATCCCAATCAAACCAAATCACGACAAGCCAAATTAAAAATATCCAGGTTTAACGGGATTCCTGCACTCTCGAGTGGCCCCAAGGGGAAACCGGGAAGCTGTGAACAGGACCACCGTGGGAAGAGGAAAGAGACCACGAGGGTACCTTCTGGAGAAGCATTTTAAGTAGACTGGGAGGGTGGTCAAGATTTTAGCCGGCTCCTCCAAGATTTTGACACGCCTCCGGGGAGGGGTCAAGGCTTGGCAGGCACAGGGACAGGGCCTCCAAAGATGGAGGCCAGAGACTCGGACTTGGGACTTAGAGTAGCCACATGGTGAAGAGGAACAAAGAGGTCCCTGTGACAGCCCCATGCACACACCTGAAAGTCTACCCTTGGGGTCCAGGCAAGAGGTAGGCAGAGCCACCCTAGTCAAGGCCTGGTGCCACCCGTTCTGACCCATCATTGTCTCAACTCCAGATCTCTCCTATAAGCTGTCCCAACCCTGTGAAGTCCCTTTCCAGAGAAGGCAAACACCTCCTCTGCCTGGCACCGGGCTTCAGTCTTTTTCTTCCCACAATGTGAGATTCCTGGGAACTCCAATTCCTTGGGAGCCATTATCTCAACAGAGTGGCAGACAAAGGGGGAGACACGGGTGTCTCTAGAAAGCCCTCCTTCCTGCCAGCACGGTTACCCATGTCCTGTCGTTCTCACAGCAGAAGCTGTAATGTCTGTGCTGGTGGACACACACCATCCAAGCTGGTTTTTATCAGGGGAAACACCCTCCTCCAAGCCACCACCCCAGACACCGTGGATCATACCATAAACCACCCAACGCTCTCACCAGCCCTGTTAACACCACTGGGTCTTAAGGAAACAGACGTGAGCTTGAAACACTTCAAACCAAGAGGAGGAGAGAGGGCTGGTTAAAATCATTTCAGGGTAGTCTCAGCTATGCACCCTGATGGGCCGTGTAAACAGGTGGATAGGATAAAAAGCAGAAAAAAGAGATTCGATCCGTGTCAAGTTAATCTTCAAAGAGCTGACCTGAGCTTTGAGTTTAACTAGTGGAAGAATACTGGTGAGCGCTACGCGTAATTAAACAGTCCAGGCCAAACCAAAGTGGGGTCTGGTTGCTGAACCAAATACTGGGTGGGGGGGGGGAAGCACTTCTTGCCCGAGGGGACAAGCTGCTTTGATCTTCTGTGGTGTTTATTTGTTTATTTATTTATTAGGGGGTGTGTGTGTGTGTGTGTGTGTGTGTGTGTGTGTGTGTGTGTGTAGGTCACAGTACAATTTATTAGAGCCAGTTCTCTCCTTCCACCCACCACGTGGATCCCAGGGGTTGAACTCAAGTTCTCCGGCTTGGCAGCAAGCATCTTTCCCCACCGAGCCCTCTTGCTGCTTAGATGGCTGCTCTGCCCCAGGGAATAGTCTGAATATAGTGTATAATTGCCTTCATTAGGGGAGTGGACTGCCCGGAAAGGGTCTGTTGTTCCTGGAATCTAAGGGGCCTGCACGTGACAATGACTAGATACCTTCAGGTGCTTTGGGGTCACCTGGGACAGAATATTGTAAAAGCAGGACACCTGTTACACACTTATCTCGGGGGGCCCTTCTGCCCTGAAGGCTGATAAGATCCTGTACGTGTCATTGAACTCTAGGAGGACATTCCTTGAATGATTGACAAACCTACAAGCAGAGGTAGCAGCTGACCCCACAGTCAAGAAGACCGGCCCAAAATGAAGATGGTGGTGCCAGGCTTTTCTGTGTTTTAGTCACCTTGTGGGCCCGCATGGAGAGTCAGTGTTTGGGGACAAACAAAAGGGTTTTCTTCTTTTCGTTTGCTTTTGTTGGGACAGAGTCCTCCCGTCCTGCGTAGCTCAGGTTAGATTCAAACTTGCCTTAGTGCAGAGAGGGACCTGAACTCCCACTCCTCCTGCCTCCACCTCCCAAGTACTGGAATGAAAGGTCAGGTGTGGATAACTAAAACTGGCTCCAGTGACATAGAAATACAGGTAGACACACACATATATGTATATGTACATGCATTGCACGTGTGCACGTATGGAGAAGTCAGGAGTTGATGTCCTCAATCACTTCCGCCTTATTGTTTTGGTTATGTTTATTTATTTATTTGGTTGATACACACACACACACACACATACACACACACACACACACACACACATGTCACATGGTACATAGGGGAGTTCGAGAACAACTTGCAGTTCTTTCTTCCCTCACATGGATCCCAGGGATTGAATTCTGGTTCCGGGTTTGGCAACAAGCTCCTTTTGCCCTTTACTCATCCATCCAGCCCATCTACAGTGTTTCTCATTGAACCGGGAACTAACCTGGATTCGTTTGAGGAACCCTCCTGTCTCCAACCTCAGCATGTCTTGCTTTCTACATGAGTGCCGGGTAAGAATCAAACTCAGAGCCTGGCAGTGGTGGCGTACACCTTTAATCTCAGCGCTCAGGAGGCAGAGGCAGGAGGATCTCTGTGAGTTCGAGGCCAGCCTGGTCTACAGAGTTCGAGGACAATCAGGGCTACAAGGAGAAAGAAACCTTGTCTCAAAAAGCAAACAAACAAATGGGACTTGAGCTCAGATTCCCCCTTCCACAGAGGGCACTTACTGACTGGACCACCTCTCCTGCCCCAGTCAACAGCTGGCTTTGTTGGTTTTGTTTTTAAGATTTCTTTATGTGTATGAGGGTTTTGCCTGCATGTATGTATCTGCATATACATGCTTGTGCCAATGGAGACCAGAAGAAGATATCAGGTACCCTGGAACTGGAGTTACAAATGGTTGTGCGAGCTAGGATCTGGATTCACATCCTCTGCAGGAGCTGCAAGTGCTCTTGACCACTGAGCCATCTCTCCAGCCCCAGTTACTTTTTATTTTTTCAGTAACTAGTCTGTTAAAGGTTTTACAGAACCTAAAATGCATTTCCACTAGGAGTTAAACCTTGCAACTCACTTTAGAGTCCTCTGCATGGAATAATCTGAAAGGAGGCTCATGTGGGCTGTCTCAGGAAACAGGCTACTCCCTCTGAGATACGTTCTACCCTGCAGCCCTGGACTGGGGACTTTCAGAATCTGTGGAAGAACGTGGTATCTTGCTAGTGAAATGTCTCAACTGTTCCTGAGTGTGGTTCTGCTATTACCAGGAAAAGATGTTGGGCAACAGGAAAGAACCAGTTTCCTCATCTGGGAATAGACAATTACTCTCTGTCTCCATGAGCCAAAGCCTTGGAAAGCAGACCTGGCTGGACAAACCTTTAAATCAGTGGTTGTCGGGCTGGAGAGATGGCTCAGAGGTTAAGAGCACTGGCTGCTCTTCCAGAGATCCTGAGTTCAATTCCCAGCAACCACATGGTGGCTCACAACTATCTGTACTGAGATCTGGCGCCCTCCTCTGGCGTGTGGGCATACATCGAGGCAGAATGTTGTATACATAATAAATAAATAAATCTTTAAAAAAAATCAGTGGTTCTCAATCTGCGGGTCGCGATCCCTGGGGTCGAATATCCCTATCACAGGGGTTGTATGTCAGATCTCCTGCATATCGGATATTTACATCATAATTCAAAACAGTAGCAAAATTACACTTATGAAGTAGCAATGAAATAATTTTGTGGTTGGAGGTCACCTCAACATGAGGAACTATCTTAAAGGGTACGGCATCTTTTGACTGATAGGCTATGCTGTTTGGGGGAAGGGGGGACTGTCACACCTCTGGAAAGCCACAGTTCTGGATCTCAGAAGTAGGAAACTGAGGCAGGAAGACCAGGAGTTCCAGGCCAGCTGGGGCCGCAGGGTGAACAGGCCATCTGTGAAACTGTGTCTCCGAATAAGAAGGATTAGTGAATTTGTCATAGGCTACGCTCCAAGTCAGGTTCAGCCGCTGATCTTCAATTAGACAATTCAGAGAGAGTCGAATTAACGGCAGGAAGTAGAAAGGAGACAGTTATTCAATGTGACTCCATTGGGAAGAGGGACGGAGATTCAAATAACCCCCAAACCTGTCTTTAGGGTCCTAAAATGAAATTTGTTTAAATAGATGGCCAAGGATATGCACATCTAAGCGGTCATGGCCACAGTCCAGTCCCGCCCACTGTGGCCCATCTTTGTCTGGACTCCATTCTCATTCTGTAAGGTTGTTGGGCAAGCTTTGGAAGCCGTGGGAAATTTCTTTCAGGGGGCAACTTCCTCCTCTGGCTGGGACCTCTTCCTTCTCCCAGCCCGAGATTCCCATTTCTTTGGGATCCACCTTCAGTATTCTGATGATGAGACTGAGAAACACGGGCATCTTTTTAGAATATTTTCATTTCTGCTGAGCCTGTCACAGAGGTAAAGGGTGAACCATGGCTGTAGCTCAGTGGGGAAGGCAGGAGGAGTTCAGTTCCCAGAATCCACATAAAAAGTCAAGCATGGGCCGGGCGGTGGTGGCGCACGCCTTTAATCCCAGCACTCAGGAGGCAGAGGCAGGCAGATCTCTGAGTTCGAGGCCAGCCTGGTCTACAAGAGCTAGCTCCAGGACAGGCTCTAGAAACTACAGGGAAACCCTGTCTCGAAAAACCAAAAAAAAAAAAAAAAAAAGTCAAGCATGACAAAATATAAAATAAATTTTAAAAAAGGAAACTTTGAACCTTATGTACCAAGCAAATGCCAGGTCTAGCAAATAGTTTTATACTAGATTGCTTGATTTAAAACTACAAAAAAAAAGTAAAATATAAAAACAAATTAATGTTTTATAGACCCTGGGAAAAGAATTTTCAGAAAAGTACAAAATTTTAAAGCATTCCTTACTTTAATTTTGTAATTCTTTACTGTGGAATAGCTTGGGATGTTAGTTCTGTTTTAAGTAGCAGAACTGATAACTAAGCAAGGAAACGTAATTTGGATTATAAAATTCTTGCTTTACTAAAAATTCCTTAAACAGCGAAAAAAAAAGAGTCAAACATGAAGTGGGGCGGTAGTGGCGCACACCTTCAATCCCAGCACTCAGGAGGCAGAGGCAGGTGGATCTCTGTGAGTTCAAGGCCAGCCTGGTCTACAGAGCTAATTCCAAGACAGGCTCCAAAGCTACAGAGAAAGCCTGTCTCAAAAAAAAAAAAAAAAGTCAAGCATGGTCTAATCCCAGACCTGGGAGGTGGAGACAAGTAGGTCCCTGGAGGTCATTTCCCATCTCCTCTGCAAGCCCCAAACCCCAGGGGAGAAACACTCTGTCTCAAAAAGTAAGTCAAGGGAGTGGGGTGATGGTGGCACACACCTTTAATCCTAGCACTCGGGACACAGAGGCAGGCGGATCTTTGTGAGTTTGAGGCCAGGCTAGTTAGTATACAGAGTGAGTACCAGGACAACTAGAGCTAAAGAGTGAGCCATGGACTGGGGAGATGGCTTAGCACTTATGAGCACTGTGCCCTTCCAGAGGAACCAGGTTCGATTCCTACATGGCAGCTGACTGCTATGGCTGGACCCAGTTCTAAGAGGATCCGACAGTCTCTTCTGGCCTCCATGGGCACTGCATGCACATGGTGCACACACACAGATGCAATTAAAACATTCACATATGCAAAACTCTAAAAACTATAAAAGTATTTTTAAAGAAGGAAAAAAGCAATCACTGTCTCCTGAGGAATGATACCAGAGTAACCTCCGGCCTCTCTACATGTGCGCACACACACACAAACACACACAAACACACACACACAAGAAAGTAGAACAAGGGTTGGAATGCAGCTAATGATAGAGTACTTGCCTAGCATGGGGATCCCCAGCCCTCCCTTCTCCTGGCAGCCTGAATGGGTGGGCCATCCACCCCCTAAGGCCTGAGGCCAGGTAATGACAGGCCTGGCTACCCAGCCTGGCTAGACTAGCCAGGCAAGTGCTGAGTCCTACACGGGCTAGGGTGGAGGTGGCTGTGTTTCCAAGGAATAAAAAATGACACTTTGCTGCATCCTGGCTGGAGTCCCAGGGCCCAGGCAAGATGGCAAGGCTCATGGAAGGAGGGGGAGGGGATGGTTCCGATGGAGGGAAGCATCAGAGAGAGGAAACAGAAACGGGAATGTAGAGGAGACTCAGTGACTCAGAGGACAGCTGTTAAGTTACTTTCCCTCCAATTAGCGCATGATTTTAGTTTCTAGGCAGTTGGTTTGTAAAACCTTCATATTAGGTGCTGGGGGTGTGACTCAGTGGGAGAGCACCTGCCTAAAATCCCCCAGTGAGGGGCTGAGGTGTGGCTCAGTGGTAGATCACCTGCCTAGAATCCCCCAGTGAGGGACTGGGGTGTGGCTCAGTGGTAGAGCCCCTGCCTAGAATCCCCCAGTGAGGGGCTGGGGTGTGGCTCAGTGGTAGAGCCCCTGCCTAGAATCCCCCAATGAGGGGCTGGGGTGTGGCTCAGTGGTAGAGCCCCTGCCTAGAATCCCCCAGTGAGGGGCTGGGGTGTGGCTCAGTGGTAGAGCCCCTGCTTAGAATCCCTCAGTGAGGGGCTGGGGTGTGGCTCAGTGGTAGAGCCCCTGCCTAGAATCCTCCAGTGAGGGGCTGGGGTGTGGCTCAGTGGGAGAGCACCTGCCTAGAATCCTCCAGTGAGGGGCTGGGGTGTGGCTAAGCGGTTGAGAGACCCTTGGCTCCTTCTCTTGTTTGCACATGACCTTGGCCATTACCCCATTCCCACCATCTGCATAGTCATCCTATCCGGCTCTCAGGATACTTCCTCACAACACACAGAGGCCCACCAGGCCTCCTAGTAAGGCCCCTTCTTACCCCCCCTCTTCCCCTCGAGGACTTCATTTCAGGTGGCCAAGTCTTTGAAGGCTTCTGTCTGCTCTGGCTTTGAGAGACAGCCCTTTAGACCCAGGCAGCCAGGGACCCGGCAAAGCCCCTCTAGTCTGATGGACTAGATCTTTTTGTCTAACCTGCAGCTCCCCAGACAGAGAAAGCTCAGTGTCAGCAATTTTTTTCTAAGAACCTGTGGGTACAGCTGGGCACTGGACTAGCAACCAGTTTTACCTCCCTACTCAGCCACCAGATGAGAGTGAATAAAACCTAGGTTGACACAGGCCTTTAATTCCAGCACCGGGGAGGCAGAGGCAGGTGGATCTTTAAGTTAGAGACCAGCCTGGTCTACAGAGTGAGTTCCAGGACAGTCATACACACACACACACACACACACACACACACACACACACACACACACACACACGGCTTTCTGCTTCATATTTGTCTCCCACTTGCTAAAGGCTTCTAAAAAGCTGTTTTTTCCTTCCTTCCTTCCTTCCTTCCTTCCTTCCTTCCTTCCTTCCTTCCTTCCTTCCTTCCTTTCAAAACAGGGTTTCTGTGTAGCCCTGGCCTGTATACCAGGCTGATCTCGAACTCAGAGATATCCCCCCCCCTTTTTTTAGATTTCCTTTTGGGCTGGAAAGATGGCTCAGTGGTTAAGAGCATATACTGATCTTATAGCTCCCAATACCCATGCCAGTCAACACACAACTACCTGTAACTCCAGCTCCAAGCAACCCAATACCTCTTCTGGACTTTATGGGCATCGTGTGTGAGCGCTGCGTGTGGGAACACACACATAATTAAAAGTGATAGATCTCGGGTCCTCTGAAAGAGCAGTACATCCTCCTAACCCCTGAGCCATCTCCCAGGCCCGTTTATGTTGGAAGGAGAGTTCCACTAAATTTCCCAGGCTAGCCTTAAACTCACCCATACCCCAGGTAAGCCTTGAATTTTCAGTTTTCCTGCCTCGGCTCCCCAGTAACTGGGTTGACTTTTGTGGGTGAGCAGATGCATGCCTGAACCATCTGTGATTGGCATGAGGAACTGGGTTAACCGGAGAGCTGCGGGTAGGTAACAGGGCATCAAAACAGAGGGAGGCAGAGTGTGTCCGAGCCAGGACCAGCCCAGACCTCCTGAATCAGCTCCCTAGCCCTGAATCAAGGCAAGCCTGTCCCCAGTGGGCTGATGAGAGGCGCATTTGCCATCCGCCACAGTGCTTCCTCTGGGAACACGGAAGAGTGAGAGGACCCGCACCTGCCACCCAGGTCACACACCTGATGACGCGAGTCTGCAGAGAGAGAAGCCCTCGCCTCTGTGACACACCGAGAGGCTGAGAGAAACTAGCCAGGCTGACCACGAGACTCCCTGGTAGACAGCCAGTGAGTCAGCTGTGACAAGAACAGAACCGGACGAGTCCAGGGATCATAACCCAGTCCCGAGTGACTCAGAAGTCGTATCACCCCTCCCTGCTTACAGGGACAGAGGCCTCCCTCCTGCCCCTTACTTCAACTCACGGTCTTGCCCCCAGCACAGATAATACTCTCTCTTGCCACCCACAGATTTTTCCTTTCACCCAGGAAGTCCAGCTGCCCACTTTTGACTCTTTAGCACTGTGTGTGTTTATATGAGCATATGTGCTTGTATGTGTGTGTGTGTGTGTGTCCAGGGTGCCTGTGTCTCTGTGTGTACGACAGTGCACATGTATGTGCTCGTGTGTATGTGTGTGAGTATGTCTCAGATGTTGGTATCAACTCTCTTCCTACCTGGCTCCAGAGACCAAACTCAGGCCTCGAGGTGTAGAGGCAAGCGTCTTTACCTGCTGAGACAGCTTGCTGGCCCCTCAGTTTGTTCTTACATGGGTGCTTGCTCGAAACGTGGGTCCTCATGCTTGAGAAGGAAACCTTCTTAATCTAAAGAGCCATTTTATCAGCCCTTGTTTGGTTTTTTTTTTTTTTTTTTCAGAATCTTTCACTTTTACCTGGGACTACCTGAAGCAACTAAGGCAGCTGCTTAGGGAGCCCCATGGATACGCCTGTCCTGTCTCCCAGCATAGGATTGTAAGCAGGTACCACCAAGCCCAGCATCTGCAGGGGTTTCAGGGGTCCCAACTCCGGTCCTCAAATTAGTGCAAAAAACCACCTTATCAGCAGAGTCTTGTCCCCAGCCCCTCTTGGTCTTTTTGCCATATGAGCCTCTCCCTGTCCAGCCTAGAAGCCAGCTGCTCTGGTTTCCTGCTCCTGGCTCTCAGCTCTGGATCAACCCAGGACTGAGAAAGGGCACAACCCACTGTGATCTGCCTCATCCCCTGGGGACAGGAGGTGGGGCAGAGCCAAGAGCAGCCAAGCTTGTGGTTAGTTTTGAACTCTTTAATTATCCAATGTTCTTTTTATATCAGGGCTTAATCAACAGGGCTGGGATGTTTGAAGGCTTCCTAAACGCTCCCCGCAGAGCTCAGGTCCACCTTTTTGCCTTTTCTCTCATCCTCCCTCTGTTTGCACACTCTCCCGCTTCTTTCTGGTTGGAGAAGCATACCGAGAACAGTAGCAGCCATAGGGAGTGTCTGTGCCCACAGTAGCTCTGCCTGTCCTGATCCCCACCCTACTATAGTCCACACACCTAAGTGGATGGGACACAGCCCTTACTTGTCTCTTTCTGTCTGACTTTTCCCCTTCCTCTCTTCTTGCCTACCTGCTTTCTTTTCTGCAGTGCCTAGACCGAGGGATTTCTACATGCTAGGCAGGGGCTCTACCACTGAGCCATACCCCATACTCCTTGTTGATGGTTTTTGTTGTTGTTGTTGTTGCTCGGTTTTGGAGCTTTTGTTGTTGAGACAGGGTCTCACTGTGTAGCTCCGACTGGCCGTAAATTCAGAGATCTACCTACCTCTGATTCCCAGTTGCTGGGATCAAAGTTGTTTGCTACCATGCTTGGCAATGGATTTTTTTGTTTGGTTTGAGTTAAGTTCTCACACTAGCCTAGCTAACCTGGCATCCCAGTGGTTGGTTATCCTGCCTCTAACTCCTTCCTGTTTCTCCCTCTCTGATAAGGTTACTCCAGGCTCCAGGTTATTAGGAAGCCCTTCCCTGGTCCCATCAGCTATTGCCAATCCCTGGTTGCCATAGAAATATCCAGAGTGGTCCATATGGCTTTTTCTGGGCCTCAGGCTCAATGATTTTGAAGCCTCAAAAGAAAAAGAAAGAAAGAAAGAAAGAAAGAAAGAAAGAAAGAAAGAAAGAAAGAAAGAAAGAAAGAAAGAAAGGAAGAAAGGAAGGAAGGAAGGAAGAAATCTTGAGGTGCTGGCAATATGGATCAGAGGTTAAGAGCAGTTGCTGATCTTCAGGAGGACCTAAGTTCCATTCCCGGCTTGTGCATGGCAGCTCACAACCACCTGGAACTCCAGCTCCCGGGAATTCAGTGCCTCCAAGGGCACCTGTACTCACATGGCTTACACACAGACACACATAAATAAAAATAAAGCCTAATGGAATTTGGTGGTACACACTTTTAATACCAGAACCTGGGAGGCAGAGGCAGGCAGATCTCTGTGAGTTCAATGCCAGCCTGGTCTACAAAGCAAGCAAGTTCTAGGACAGTCAATGTTGTTACACAGAGGAAACCCCATCTCAAAAGAAAAAAACAAACAAAAAAAACAGAGAAGACAGACAGACAGACAGACAAAATGACTCACAAGCATAGCCCTGAATGGAAACCACAGGTCATCAATGAAAATGAAAACATATCATCAATCCCAAGCCACTCCCTCATTCGCCTATTAGTCAGCCACTACACTTGTCTTTCTCTTCCAGCAGGTAAGTTCCCAAAGGGCAGAAGCCTGGTGTTTAGTGCTTCATAAGTGGATCTGATAATGCACATACAAAATCCTACCTACTCAGTAGACTGAGGCACAAAGGTCAAGAACTCTAGGCTGCCTGGGGTAACAGAGTGCTTTCAGTGCCAGCCTAGGCCACTTAGCTCTGGCCCCAAATAGAAAGTTGGGCAAGAAATGCAGCTCAGGGGTAGGCTGCTTGCCTAGAATCCCCAAAGAAGGGTTTGGGAGTGTGAGTCTATGGTAGAGCACCTACCTAGAATCCCCCAGTCAGGGGCTGGGGTGTGGCTCAGTGGTAGAGCCCCTGCCTAGAATCCCCCAGTGAGGGGCTGGGGTGTGGCTCAGTGGTAGAGCCCCTGCCTAGAATCCCCCAGTGAGGGGTTAGAGTACAGGTGCCTCTTTCTTGTAAGACCTTGGTTCTCTCCTCAGCATTGAAAAGGGGAAGGGGAAAGGCACCTAAAAATAGCAGGTTCGTAGTGGAAGATGTTGGGTTTTTGTTTTGTTGGTTTTTTATTGTTTTTGTTTTTGTTTGTTTTTTGTTTGTTTTTGATACCCTACATTCGCAGATGACCTACAGCTTCCTCCTGCTTGCTCCTTCCCTAGTAGAAAAATCTCCCCCTCATTTTTTCTGTTACCACTCTACCTGCCAAGTGCTGGGATGGTCGGCCTGGCCACCACGCCCTCCCTGCTCATTTGGTTTTTGTGTTTGTTTTGCAATGCTGGGGATTAAGCTCAGAACCTTTAGTACAGAAGGAAAATGTTCTACCAATGGATTATACCCCAGTGTTATAAGTACATTATATCAGAAAGCCGTCATGTGTTATTTGAGCTCACTTAGAAGCTGCCTCTGAGCTAGGCAATAGTAGCTAGTAGCTCACGCCTTTAATCCTAGCACTCTGGAGGCAGAGGCAAGTAGATTTCTCTGAGTTCAAGGCCAGCCTAGTCTACACAGCAAGTTCCAGGCCAGCCAGGGAAGCAGTGAGATCTTGTCTCAACAACACCAAATTGAAGCTGGCTCCGAAAGCCGGTTAGCCGTTCACTTTTGATTCAAACACTTTCATGTCAAGAGCCTTCCGAGAATCCTGTCTGTGGATACCCCTGTGCCTATGGCTTTATGAGGGAATAAAAGCGAAACAGCCCCAAAGTAAAAACATTGTATCTTTAACAACAGGTAGAAAGTAAGCAACAATGTTACTCGAGCTTATCCCTTGGTATAAATGTTCCTGCAGTAGGAGAGAGGAACCTGAAGTTAACCGTGGGAAGGAAGCTCAGCTTTGGGTAAACTCCAGCTGACTGCCTCAGTCTCCCCCATTAGTTTCTGCGGGATGCTGTGGACTCCTGGTTTGATGACATCACCTCTATGGGCTGCCTTTAAAAAAAAACTTGGAAGTCAGGGCCTCAATCATATAGGAACTCCGGTTGACTGCCTCAAAGTGACTTCCTGGTGAATTTCTACCAGATGTTTATAAACCCCAGATTTAATTCTGTTTTGCTATCTCACATCCTGCTAACATACCCAATTCCAATGCTTAGAGTGGTCTGGTTTTTTTTTTTGGGGGGGGGGTGTTATTTATTGATTTATTTTTATTTTTGGTTTTTTGAAACAGAGTTTCTCTGAGTAACAGTACTAGCTGTTCTGGAACTTGCTTTATAGAAATCCATCTGCCTCTGCCTCCCAAATGCTGGGATTAAAGGCATGTACCACCAACACCCAGAACATTCTTTTTTTTTAATGTGTATTTATTATTTTATGTGTATGGGTGCTTTGCCTGCATGCATGTCTGTGCACGAAGTACACATACAATGCCTACAGAGCCCAGAAGTCAGAGTTGGATCCCCTGATACCAGAATCACAGAAGGATGTGAGCTGACATGTGGGTGCTTGGGATCAACCCCAGGTTCTCCATAAGAGCAGCCAGTGCTCTTAATCACTTAGCCATCTCTCCAGCCCCCAGAACTTAGAATATTAAAGTGACTCAGTCAGGGTTAGACTCCAGGGCATTGCTCACCAAAGCCAAGGGGCGTGACTGCAACAAGCGTTCGTTCCAATTCACTAAGCCCAAGATGACCTCAGCAGAATACAGACACAAAGTAACATTATATGAATTTAACAGGTTACATTTATATTCATACACACACACACACACAATAACAATTGATGGGGGAGGCTATGAATTTGAAGAGAAGACGGTTATATGGGAGGGTTTGGTGGCAGGAAAGGGATAGGAGAAATGTAATTAAAATACAAACTCAAGGGATTGGAGAGACGGCTCAGTGGGTAAGAGCACTGACTGCTCTTCCAGAACACCTGGGTTTGAGTGTCAGCAACCACACAGATGCTTACAACTGCCTGTTACTCCAGTTCCAGGGCCTCTGACACCTTCTTCTGTCCTCCCAGGGTCCCAGGCACACACCACCTGGTGCAAGACATAAGTGTGGGCAAAACATCCACACCCATAAAATGAAAAATTAAATTAAAGTTATAACTTTTTAAAATATAGGGATGGAGCTATTCCTCAGTGGTAGAATACCTAGCATTCATGAGGCCCTAGCTTTAGTTCCCTATACCACAATCAATCAATCAATCAATAAGTAGATTCTTTTTTGGTTTTTCTAGGCAGGGTTTCTCTATACAGCCTTGGCTGTCCTGGAACTCGCTCTGTAGACCAGGCTGGCCTCGAACTCACAGAGATCCACCTGTCTCTGCCTCCTGAATGCTGGGATTAAAGGTGTGCACCACCACTGCCCGGTTATAAATAAAATTTTTTGAGACAGAGTCTCACTGTGTAGCCCCGAATGACCGGAACTCACTATGTAGACCAAACTGGACTCAAATTTAGAGAGACCCACCTCTTTCTGCCTTTGGAGTGCTGGGCTTAAAGGTGTGCACCACCTCGCCAGGCTAAAATAAACTCTTAAAACAAAGTAAAAATAAACTTCAGAGGGAGAGAGAATAGCTCATATCCTAGGCAACAGGGCTCATACCAACCTCAGCTGCCTGTCCCACAGACTTCTTTCTCCAGGGCCAGAGATTGGCCCGGACAGTAATAGCTCTTGCTAAAGTCGTCCTCTCCTGTTTGTTAGTAGGAACTGCAGTTCCAAAATGTTCCACAAAGTTTGATAGACATTTTGAAAATCTCATACAACACCGGAGGATGGAGAGGAACGGCTGTTGGAACAGGCTGCTAAGGCACCTCCAAATTGGCTTCCTATGTGAAGAACCAGAAGTGGGATTCCTTTTAGGTCTACAAAAGGGAACGGTTGTGGAGTGCTGGATATCTGAGTCTCTCCTCTCCAGGGTCCCGCGCTGCCTGGCAGGATGTTTAGGCCGCATCCAGTGCACCTTAGGCATCTACGGAGGGAAAAGCAAGTGTGACCGAGGCTGTGATGTCCTCTGAAGAGGCCACCTTGAGACAGGAATATAAGAACCCAGGAAACTGAATAGAAAAGGGGGTTTGGTGGGGAGCCTTGGTACAAGAGCGGAGTGTGGAGGTGGATGTCACTGCAGCTTGGTCGGCTTGCTTATTTAAAAAGCGAAGTGTGCGGAAAAAAAAAGCGAGTGTGTCTGTGTGTCTGTGCGCGAGTGCGTGTGTTTGCTGTGTGCATGCCATGGCATGCATGCAGAGGTCAGAAAATAATCCACTGAAGTATTCTTCCATCTTGTGATTTCTGGAAACCGAACTCGGCCTCAGCGGCAAGCGCCTTTACCTGGCTGCTCCACCCCACGCCAGTCCCCCTACGCACTGCACACAACTAACCTCTGCTTGGTCTTGTGGAATACTGCCACCCTGAGGACCCATCTGGGAAGAGTCCTCTCGGGCTACTCCTGATGTTGCGCTTCAGAGGAGGAGTGCAAGCCTGGGGGGAGGGGGGGGGAAGGAGAAGAAAGAGGGAGGAGCCGTTCGAGCCGCTAGGGTGGTGGCAACTTTACATCTTTTCCCAGCAACCCCTCCACCCCTTAAAAGACGGAGATCCTTCCCACAAGCTCTAGCCGGGTGGCGAGTCCCACCTACAGATTCACTGCTGTACCTGAAGCCCCGCCCACACTCTCACCTGAGACTCATCTAGATGGCCCTGCCAACATTCTTTGATAGTTTTGATAGGCCCGCCTGCATTTAAGGTCAGAAGTCCCGCCCACATGGTTTACCGACAGACTGAGAAACTCCGCCCACGGAGATCCTTTGGAATGGATGGCCCCGCCTTAACTGCTCACCCAGCCTGCTAAACCTCTGAAAATCAGGGAGCACCTACATGATGGCTCACAACCATCCGTGACTCCAGTTCCAGTCCATGGTCCGACGCCCTTTTCTGACGTCCGCCAGCACCAGGCACGCATGTGGTGCACATATACACATACAAAACACACACACATATATAGATAGATAAAACACTCGTATTAACTAAACTAAATACATCTAATTTGAGAAAAGAAAGAACCCCCTGGCCTTTTCCTAGGCCCATTCATCCGGTTCCTGCTTCTTCATCCCCAGCTGCCCACCATTAATTCCCCAGGGAGAATGAAAGATCAGACAGTGGAAGGAGACTCAGCTTTCAGTAGGGGCGGGGGGGGGGGGAGATCTAGGGGACAAGAAAGGGGTTGGCGTGGGCCAAGGGATTCGGGAATCTGATGTGAAACCAGGAAGAGCCCTTGATCAGGCTCCCCTGCAGCCCCCGTGCTGGCTTCCCTTGGATCTGGCAGAGAACGGAAAAAAGTGATCCTGGGCAGGGCGCGTTTATGGCTTGGTGAAACCTAGCCCTGGGGAGAGAGAAGTTTCTCCCAAGGGGGAGGTGTAGGTAGGTGTGACTCACCCCTTCCTCACCTGCTCTGTGACACCTAAAAGCCTGGGAATTACCCCAGAGCAGCCAATCAAGTCAGACTGAGAGAAAACTGTCCACCCTGGCCTGGCCACTCTCACCTCACACCTTCCCAATGTCCCCCACGGGAAGGAAAGGTTGCACCCAGAACTATGGACTCTCCGGATGAGAATACAACACCTTGTCACGCCAGCCAAGAACAAATCAAAACCTATCTATCCTGAGACTCAGTGTGTAGCAAAGCTGGAAGGAGGCAGGCAGTATGCAGGAGGTCTAGGCCCTCATGCCCCTGGGGCAGAGGACAGACACCCGGAAACCTAAAAGACCGCCTCCCACACAAGGCCCACCCACAGACATCTGCCCCAACCAGTTTTGCTTCTCAATGGTCCTTAGGGGGCCCGGAAGTTGGAATGAGAAGTCAGAGCCTCGGGGCAACAGAGAGGGGAGGGAAATATGAACTACCTTTTCCTTGATCCAGAGCCAAGTAAACCTTCAGCAAAAACCCCAAGAGGGAAGCTAAGCACGCAGGCATCTCTGTGACATCCACGATGTCACAGCAAATGGATTTTTTATTTGGTTGTGGCTTGGGTTTTTCTTTTTTTGAGACAGGATTTCTCTGTGTAGCCCTGGTTGTCCCTGGAACTTACTCTGTAGACCGAGCTGGCCTCTAATTCAGAGACCCACCCTGCCTCTGCCTCTAAGTGCTGTGGGCCACCCCTGCCCTGCTGTTTCTATTTTGTAATCAAACCTGGGTTGTGCATCTGAATTCAACCTCTGAACTACATACATCTCAGCACTGGGCTCGACTTTTTTACTTTTTTTGTTTTTATTTTTTGAGACAGGGTCTCTCTGTAGCTCTAGGGCCTGTCCTGGAACTAGCTCATGTAGACCAGGTTGTGCCAGGCAGTGGTGGCGCACGCCTTTAACCCCAACACTCGGGAGGCAGAGGCAGGCAGATCTCTGTGAGTTCAAGGTCGGACTAGTCTACAAAGTGAGTTCCAGGACAGCCAGGGCTGTTACACAGAGAAACCCTGTCTCAAAAAAAAAAAAAAAAAAAAAGCCGGGCGGTGGTGGCGCACGCCTTTAATCCCAGCACTCGGGAGGCAGAGGCAGGCGGATCTCTGTGAGTTCGAGACCAGCCTGGTCTACAAGAGCTAGTTCCAGGACAGGCTCCAAAGCCGCAGAGAAACCCTGTCTCGAAAAAAAACAAACAAAAAAAAATACAAACAAACAAAAAGTTCAAGGTCATCCTCAACCACACAGCTAGCTTGAGTCAGGGTTCAAGGGAGCCCAGGCTGGCCTCAAACTCACTAGACAACATAACCTTGAGGTCCTGAGGCCTGACTTCACCTTGCTTCCTGCTACCACAGGTTATTTTCCTTCCTTCTTTTCTTTTCTTTCTTTTTTTGTTGTTGTTTTTCTTGTTGTTGTTGTTTGTTTTTCAAGACAAGGTTTCTTTGTGTAGTTTTGGTGCCTGTCCTGGAACTAGCTCTGGTAGACCAGGCTGGCCTCGAACTCACAGAGATCCCCCTGCCTCTGCCTCCTGAGTGCAGGGGGATTAGAGGCGTGCGCCACCATTGCCCAGCACCACAGATTATTTTGAGTGTCTGGCCAGCCATCTGTAAATTAATGCTCCCTCTATCCTCTCCTTGTGGCCCAGTCATTTCTTCAAGCTGTTCATGGTTCTCAAGACAATAACTTAATGTTTACTAGCTTTTGATAAAGGCTATTATAGGGCCAGGTGTGATGGCTCACGCCTGTAATCACCAGCTAATAAGAAAGATGAGGTTGGGAGATAAAAAAAAAAAAATTCAAGGCCAAACCAGGCACGATGGTTCACGCCTTTCATTCCGACACTCAAGAGAAAGAGGAAGAGGAAGAGGCAGATCCCCGTGAGTCCAAGGCCAGCAGCTGGCAAACCAGGCTGGCCTCGGACTCACAGAGTTCCAGGACGGACAATGCTACACAGAGAGACTCTGTCTGAAGAAACAACAGCAAAAAGCAAAAAGTTAGGTCTATCTGCGATATTTAGTCAGGGCTTGTATTTAAAAAAAAAAAATTGTTGGGTTGGGACCTGGTCTCAGATTTCAGGATGGCAAAAAGCAAATAAACAAACAAAAAGCGCTGGTGGTTTGATAAAGCCTGGCAGTGTGATGCCAGGCCCCAGGACACGGTGTAGAGGGCAGAACCTGATCCCCAAAAGCTACTTCTCAGGCCTCCACAAGCACGCGGTGGCATGTGCATTCACCCGCACATACACCATAAAGAGATGGAAATGCAAACTCCAAATAACATAAGATTACATGACTTACTGAGGGTTTCCATTGCTGTGATGAAAACCACAACCAGAAAGGAAGTTGGGGGTGAAAGGGTTCATTAGGCTTACACTTCGGTTACACTGTTCATTACAGAAGGAAGTCAGGACAGAAACTCAAACAGGGCAGGATCCTGGAGGCAGGAGCTGATGCAGAGGCCATGGGGAAGTGCTGCCTTCTGGCTCGCTTCCTTGGCTGCTCAGGCTGCTCTCTGTAGAACCCAGGACCACCAGCCCAGGGGTGGCACCACCCAGAACGGGCTGGGCACTCGCTGATCACTAATTGAGAAAAGGCTTTACGGCTGGAACTCAGGGAGGAATTTTCTCAACTGAGGCTCCTTCCTCTAGCTTGTGCCAAGTTGACACAAAAGCAGCCAGTAAAATACGGATAAAGAAATGGGTGGAAAGAGGCCTGGGGAAGAGACAAAACTCCCAACGGCCGCCATCTGGGAAACTCCCAGTGTCGGCAAAATAGATAAATTCCCAGCCTAGTTCTTTAGGGCTTTTGATTTTGTGCCCTGTTGTGGTTGTTTGTTTGTTTGTTTGTTTGTTTGGAGACAGAGTCTCACACAGCTCAGGCTAACCTCAAACCCGTTATGTAACCTTGAACTGTTTTAGACATTTGGTCTTTTGAAACAGGGTTTCTCCGTGTAGCCCTGGTTATCCTGGAACTCACTCTGTAGACCAAGGAAGCCTTGAACTCACTGATATCTGCTTGTCTCTGCTTCCCAAGTGCTGGATCAAAGGTTTATGCCACCACCACCCAGCTTCATTTAGATTTTTAAATTTTAATATATATAATACACACACACACACACACACACACACACGAATGTTTGGGCCTGCATGCATGTTATGTATATATGTTAAGTACGTACCTGTTAGGGGTTATAGATAGTTGTGAGCCATCATGTAGGTGCTGGGCATCAAACCTGGGTCCTCTGCAAGAATAACAAATAGTTTTAACCTCTGAGCCATCTCTCCAGACCCAACCTTGAGCTTTTATTCTCCCTGCTTCCATGAACTCTAGATTGTTGGAATTATTTGCATGCATCACCAGGGCCAATTTAATGCCGTGCCAAAAAATCAAACCCAGGGCCTCAAGCACAGGCGAGCACCCCTCCATGGGAGCCACACTTCCAGCCCCACCTTTGGGTCTCTATGGAGGCATCATTGCAGAGGTGAGAGTGAACCACTGTGTAAGTCCTGTCTAGACAAAGAGTACATTCTAAGGCTGATGGATGGAATGGGAGGCAGCCAGCAAGGCTCGTCTGTTCACATTCCTCTTGGGCTCTGAACATTCCTTCCCCCAAATAGTGGCCTGAAATGAGGGGCTTGTGGTGTATTCCCAGACAAGGTAGATAAGAGAACTACCTTTACATTTTTGGTATTTTTGGGTTTTGTCTTTGAGACAGGTTCTCCGGTAGCTCAACCTGTCATCAGACTCAATATGGGACCCAATCTAGCCTTGAACTCTTAGCAATCCTCCTGCCTCATCTTCCCTAATGTAAGAATTACAGGCATACATCACCACATACGGCTTACTTTTTTAATTTTTTTCCCAAGGAAAAAAAGCTATCTGTGTAGCCCAGGCTGGCTGCAAGCTCCTGATTCACCTGCCTCAACCTCTACATTGTTGAGATTATATATGTAAGTAACTGAGCCTAGCTATTTATCTGTCTGTCTGTCTGTCTGTCTGTCTTGGTTTTCATTCATGTAACTTACCTAAGATCTTGCTCCTCAAGGCAGGCTATAGAAACCAGAGCTTCAGTTTTCCAAGGCAGGCCAGAGATTTTCAGTTTAGGAGCTAATTACAAAATTCTCTGGCTGAGTGTGGTGGTATAATCCTATCCCCGCAACAGTCAGGGGGCTGAGGCAGGAGGATCCTAAGTTTGAGGCCAGTCTGAGTTACATAGTGAGAACTGACCTAAAATAAACAAACGAATCAAATGTAGGCCCTGGAGAGATGGTTCCACAGTTAAGAGCACTGGGTGCCTTTTCAGAGGACCTGGATTAGATTCCACGCATCCACACAGCAGATGTATAGCCTTCTGGAACCTCAGTTCCAGGAGAGCCAATACCTTCTTCTGGCCTCCATGGCACCAGGCATGAAAGTAGTGCACAGACACACAGGAAAAACACCCATACACATAAAATATTGTATATGTGCACATGGACTGAGCACAGAAGCACACACAACTCCCACTTCTAGGGAAACTGAGGCAGAAGGAACAAAACCTTGAGCTGCACAGTGAGATCTTGTCTCGAAATAAGTAAGTAAATAGATAAAGACCCATCACAGTGACTCAGAGGGTGAAGACACTTGGCATTAAACCTGGGTACATAAATTTCATTGCCCCATAGTGCAAGGAAAGAATTGACACCTACGAGTTGTCCTCTGAACACTGACCTACATACACACTACGGTATACATGTGTACCTGTGACTTCTGACCTACACACACACTACGATATACATGTGTACCTGTGTATGCACACATACTCTCACATACAAATAAATAAGCCAATTGATAAAATTAACAAAAACAGACCCTGGTATTCTGGCTATAATACACCTATAACCACAGCACTTAGCAATGTAGGAGGTAGAGGCTGGAAGGTTGTTTTGTGTTTGAGGCCAGCCTGAATAGAGTGAGATCTTTAAAAGTTAAAAAAGGGCTGGAGAGATGGCTCAGAGGTTAAGAGCACTGACTGCTCTTCCAGAGGTCCTAAGTTCAAATCCCAGCAACCACATGGTGGCTCACAACCATCTGTAATGAGGTCTGGTGCCCTCTTCTGGCCTGCAGGCATACATGGAGGCTGAACACTATGTATATAATAAATAAATAAATCTTAAAAATAAATAAATAAATAAATAATAAATGTTTAAAAAAGCAGAGGTGGGAGGGATGGCTTACTGGTTAAGAGTATCAGCTGCTCTTCAAGAGGACCCAGGTTCAATTCCCAGTACCCACATGACAACTCACAGATATCTGTAACTCCTGCTTCAGGGGATCTTCTTCCCACATAAAGAGATACTTACAGGCAAAACACCAATGTATATAAAAATAAATAAATAAATAATTTTTTAAAAAAATCAAAAACCAAGTTGGGTGGTGGTGTCACACACCTTTTATCTCAACACCAGGGAGGCAGAGACAGGTGGACCTCTATGAGTTAGAGGCCAGCCTGGTCTACAGAGTAAGTTCTGGGACAGCCAAGGCACTGTCTTGAAAATCTCCTCCCCAAAAACCAAAAACAAAAAAAAAATAAACTAGCCTGTACAAGGTGCCACAAACCTTTAATTCTAACATTTAGGAGGCAGAGAGAGGCAGATCTTTATGAGTTTCAAGCCCATTGGGCTACACAGTGTCTCAGAACAACTACAAGAAGACTAAACCAAAAAGATTTATTTAAACAATAATAAAATAAGATTTTAAAAAAGGGAGCTGGGAATGCGGTAAAACCTGCCTGGAATCCCCCAGTGATGTGCTAAACAAAGCAAAACATACTCTCTGTGTGTGTGTGTGTGTGTGTGTGTGTGTGTGTGTGTGCATATGTTTATGTGACTTGTATGCATGTGTGTGCGAGTGTGTGTGTGTGCGTGCATGTTCTTATGTGTGTGCATGTATGTGTGTTTATGTGACTGTGTGCACGTGTGCGAGCATTCATGTGCTTGTGTGAGTGTGTGTGCATGTGTGTGCGCACGCGCGCATCTGTGTGTATGTGCCACATAAGGCAGATCAAAGGACACTTGCAGGAATAGCTTCCCTGTTTCAGCCATGTGATTTCAGGGAATCAAACTCATGTCATCAGGCTTAGCTGCAATCACCGTTGCCCAGTGAACCATCTTGCTGGTCCATCCAACACACTTTCGCTACAGGAGACATGGTGCATCAGTAGCAAGATTGAGAAATGTGTCTCAGCAGCCAGTGGGGCTTGAATGGGTTTATGAATGGATTTGTGATGGATTTGTTAAGGAACCGAGGAGGTAGACAAGAAACGAAACTCCGACACAGATAAGCCCTCATCCACGGGGGTCTCCTCATGCTGGCTGGCCCCAAGCAAGCAGGACAGCATATTTGATTTGGTTTTGGTGTAGACTGGTCGGATCCTTACTGGGGGATTCTAAGATTCTTGTGGGTGGGTTTTTTTCCCTTCACTATGTAGCCTAGAACTATGTAGACCAGGTTGGTTTTCACCTCACAAAGAGATCCACATTACTCTGCTTTCCAAATGCTAACATGCTGGGATTAAAGGTGTGGGCCACCGAAGTCACCTTCTTTTTAAATTATGTATGCTGGTGTGCCTGCATAGGTTTATATGCGTCGTTTGTGTGCAAGGGCCCTTGAAGGCCAGAAAGTGATCCCCCAGAACTGATGTTATAAGTGATATGAGCCGCCTGATAGAAGTGCTAAGAACCTGAATCTCAGTTGTCTGTAAGTAAGTGCTTAACTACCGGGTTATCATGCCAATCCCGCATTTGTTCTCTTTAAAGAGGCTGGTCTTGAGCTTCTTATCCCGTCTTCCTGCTTCTTCCTCCTGAGTGGTGAGATTACAGGGATGTACCACCTCGCCTAGCATGTCTTTAAGCTGAACCCAATCTCTTTCCCACTCCAAGACACCATCACAATGAGCTGTCACCAACTCAGGTGGCAGTGAATGGACTCTGCCTTACTGTGCTCTGAAAGTGTCATTGAGTCACTAAGAGTGGGACCAAGAATTCACGCATGCCAGGCAAATTCTGTAGCAGTGAGCCACACCCCCAACCCTTACAGAAGGATTCTAGGCAAATGTTCTACAATTATGTCACAGCTTAACCCCTCACTGGGGGATTCTAGGCAGGGGCTCCACCACTGAGCCACACCCCAGACCCTCACTGGGGGATTCCAGGCAGGGGCTCCACCACTGAGCCACACCCCAGACCCTCACTGGGGGGTTCTAGGCAGGTACTCTACTCCTGGACTTGTACAAGCCAGGCCTGAATAATTTTTCTTTAATGAATTTCCTCCTTGTCATCATGATGACAGTGGCCCCAAGTCCCTAGAAGTTGCTGGAGAGTCACGCAGAAGAGATTCCTTGACATCCAGAGAGCTGCTTGTGAGACTACAGGAACCGGATTCCCTTCCACAGCAAGACTTCCCTGGACTCAGAGGCAGTTAGTGGAGCCCAGCCGCTGGCCTGTCGTGGAGCGTGCCTTTGCTGGTGATAAGGTGGGACCTCACCTAAGGTCCAGTAACCACAGAAGGAGCCCTATCTTAAATCAACTCCTTATTGCAGGTCTTGAAACTGGCTTTGTTTAACCTCGTGCTGTTTGGATGGAGATATGATAAGGGCTCCTGGGTTTAAATAAACTTGGAAATCAACAGAATGAATGACTGTCTCTTCTGTTCCATTCGGGAGTGAGGCCGGGAACTCAGCAGGCCCTGCACAGGCCGGGGTGGGACCGCACAAGACCCTCCCCACTGCTTTCTCCTCCCTCCCACCCAGTTGCCCATTCCAGCCTCCACCCAAACATCCAAACGGGGTTTCCTTTCCTGCTCTGTTCCTTCCACACTCCTCTTCTTCCTCCTTTTCCTCCTCCTCCTCCTCCCCCTCTTCTTCCTCCTCCCTCTCCTTTTCTTTCTCCCCCTACCCCTCTTCTTTCTCCTCCTTCTCTTTTTCTTTTTCCCCTCCCCCTCTTCTTCCTCCTCCCTCTCCTCCTTCCTTCACCTTTTCTTCTCCCCCCTCCTCCTCTTTCTCTTCCTTTCTCTCCCTCCCCTCTTCTTATTTTTGGCTCCTTCCCCTCCTTTGTACTGGAGACAAGGTCTCATAGATGCCATGTTGGCCTCAGACTCACTGTGCAGACAAGGAAAATCTTAAACTCCTGATTCTACTGCCTCCACCTCCAGGAGTGCTGGGATTACAGGTGTGGTACAGTCCCAGTGTGTGACCTGGAGGTGAAATCCAGGGCTCCTGCACACTGGGCCAGTGCTCTACCCAACGAGCCCCCCTTTTACACTTGGCTTTTTTTTTTTGCACAGTATCTACATAGCCCAGGCTGTCCCCCATCTTCAGCTCTTCCTGTCAAAGCCTCCAGAGTTCTGGGATCACAGGAACTCATTTTTCTTTTTCCTTATGCTATCCCTCCTATCCTTCATGAGGAACCAGACGGCGAGGGGGGGAGTCAAAGCACCAAACAGAGCCTGTTTTCAGTGCAGGGATCAGACAAGGAAGGATGACCCAGACAGGAGCTAATTCTAACTGTGGTAGTTAATTGCAATCGTCAACTTCACTGTGGCTGGCTTTCCAGTCAACCAGGACATGATATTGTGGATGTGTCTAAGGACATTTCCAGGGGTTTTTGTGGAAGGAAGACCTACCCTGGGTATGGCCAACACCATCCCACCGGCCTGGATCTTGGGCTGAATACAAAGATAAAAGGAAAAGAAGAAGAAAGAAAAATTTGCACCAGCATTGACTTTATCTTTCTCCGCTTCCCAAATGTGACTGCCCTGTGACCGCTGTCTCACGCTCTGGCCACCATGCCTTCCCTGCGATGCTAGACTGTGTGCCCTCCAACTGTGAACTGAAGAAACCCTTCCTTCCTTGAGTGGCTTTTGTCAAGTAGTGTGTGACAGCAGTGAGAAAGACAACTAAGATGCCCTAGGAAAACCATGTGCCAACCCACACCGGCTCCAGCAAAAGACAGGCAGGATTGTAGACTCAGTCTCCGCACCCACAAGGCTGGAACGGAACCTCCCAACACCTCCAACAGGATGGTGTCCTGACCTTTGCCCTCCTACTACTATCCCAGCCATGGACAGCGAGTCTCCTCAGGAGGTAATGAAAAGACATCCCTGCTCCTGCTAACTCCAGGGTTGACTTCCCAGGAGGTCACCTTTATTCACCTATCAATAGAAACCTCTCAAGGGAGCTGGCACTCCCACCCCTACCCAGCAGTCATGAGAAGCCACCTTCCTTCCCTGTGCCAGACATCAGTAAAGGATAGGAAACCCGGACTTCTGCATCTGCCCATCAGTGATAAGGAAGCAACACCCTGCCCTTCTCCTGCCAACATGATGTCACAATAAAACTAAGACAGAAGGTTAAAGTAATGTCCAGAGTTCCAGGTCATAAAAAAAAATTCAGGATTCAGTTGAAAATCAACCCTTGAAGGCTGGAGGTTATATATCTTCCTAGAATCCCCCAGTGAGGGGCTGGGGTGTGGCTCAGTGGTAGAGCCCCTGCCTAGAATCCCCCAGTGAGGGGCTGGGGTGTGGTTCAGTGGTAGAGCCCCTGCCTAGAATTCCCCCAGTGAGGGGCAGGGGCTCTTAGTAGTAGAGCACTTGCTTAGAATCCTCCAGGCAGGGTCTAGGAGCATGGTTCTGTAGTAGAGTCTAAGTTTCAGAGCACTTGGACTACAGAATGAAATCCTGACTCATAAAACCAAATAAATCAGCTTTGGAGGTGTAGTAAGTTGGGAGAATGTCAGTCTAGTATGTATGAAACTCTGGGTTCAGTTCCCAGAATTGCACTCAGCCTGGCGGTGGTGGCTCACGCCTTTAATCCCAGCACTCGGGAGGCAGAGGCAGGCGGATCTCTGTGAGTTTGAGGCCAGCCTGGTCTACAGAGCTAGTTCCAGGACAGGCTCAAAAGCTACAGTGAAACCCTGTCTCAAAAAACAAAAACAAAAATAAAAACAAAAACAAATTTAAAAAAATATATAATCCCAGCACTCTGGAGGTGGAAGCAGGAGAATGGGAAGTTTAAAAACATCCTTGGCTATTTAGAGACCTTGAGAAGGAGAGTCCAGTTGGGGCTACAGAAACCCTGACTTTTTGAAGTGTGGACTCCAGAAGGGAGGTGGTACAAATTATCCCTCACCTTGTCAACACTTGTTATTGTCAATGTTTCAAGTTGTAACCACTCTTGAGAGTGTATACTGGTACCACTTCATGGTTTTTCTGTGCCTTTCCCTAAGGTTTAAGGATAACAAGTATCTTTTCACCTGCTGACTTACTGTTCTATTCTGAATGGCTGTTCTTATCCTTCTTCTCTGTCTCCATCTCTCTCTCTCTCTTTGGGTTTTAGGATGACTGTACCTCCCTTTTTGTTTTCTTGTTTGTTTATTATTTGAGACTGGGTCTCATGTAGTTCAGGCTAGCCTTAAACCAGTTCTAGAGCCAAGGATGAATGACCTTGAACTTGATCCTTCCGTCTCCACCTTCTTCATGCTAGGATCACGGGCCCTACCACATAGTCCGTTGTTTCTGTGTTGCTAGAGATATGATTCAGGGCTTCCCGTACACTAGGCAAGCATTTCCCCATCCCCCACCCGCATCCCCTGAGCATCCTTCCAGCCCCTCCATTCCTGTTGACACCCCTACCATCCTCCCCTGCACCCTGCTCCCCTCCACTTTTGAGAGCTACTATTCTACTCTTTTAAGGACCCCAACTTTTTTCAGATTCCACACGTGAGTAAGATTGCTTCAGTTCTCTTCATTCCATTGGCCTGCTGTCTCCCAGTACCACAACTGCTGTTGAAATTGACGACATTTTATCTGATTAATACTCCACAGTGTGTATTGTTTCCTCCTCCTCTCTGCTTTCTCCTCCTCCTCCTTATTTTTGTTTATTTATCTGTTTTGTTTGTTTTAAGGCAGAGTCCCAAGTAACCCAGGCTGGCCTGGGACTCACTATGTTGCCAAGGCTAGCCTAGTCTTGAATTCCTGGTCCCCTTCCTGCTTCTACCTACTTCTCTGTGCTGGGATTACAAGTGTTTGCCACCACACCCAGAGTTGCTTTATCCATTCCCTGTAGTCTCCATACCCTGGCTGTTACATACACAGCCACACTGAGCGTGGAGTGAGGATGCCTCTTCTGAGCACTGACTGTATTTCCTGTGTGTATGTACCTGAGGCAAGATGGGAAAGGCAGAAAGGTGCAGACGAGAAAAGCAAAGGGGCCCTTCACTCCAGAGTCTCACTGGAGCCTCCGGCCACCCGAGGGACAAGAACTGAGTACAGACAGCAACCACTGGAGGCCTGTTGACCTTCCCAGCTGCAAACCTGCAATTTTCTAGGAATCTCACCGAAGCACGGTTCACGAGGAAAAGACGTCTATTTAAACCCCCAATTCAATAGTGTTAGCCAGTTATAATTCCATCCAAGGCATCTCTATCTCTCATCTCAATTACCAAAAATAAAAGGGATTTCTTAGAAATCTTTTGAGAGCCCCTAAAATTGTATATGAGGACTCGAGGGATGGCACCGCGGTTAAGAGAACACGCGTGCGTCCAGAGGATGAAAATCCCATTCCTGCAACAGGCAATTCATAGCCTCCTATAACTCCAGCTCCAAGGGATCTGATATCGTCTTCCGGCTTCCATAGTCCTGCACATACGCAGCCTACAATCTCTCTCTTCCTCCCTCCCTCCCTCCCTCCCTCCCCTCCCCCCCCCTCTCTCACACACACACACATGCACACATCCACAAATAAAAATACATCTTTAAAGAATGGTATGTGCAGTCAGGTGCTAGTAACGCACACCTAAAATCCCAGCACCTGGGAGGCAGAGGCAGGTGGATCTCAGTGAGTTCGAGGCCAGCCTGGGCTCCAAAGCAAGTTCCAGAACAGCCAGGACAGTTACACAGAGAAACTCTGTCTTCAAAAATAAAAAATAAAAAAAGATGTGTCTGTCTAGTATAGCTAACTGTGGCACATGCTCACACCTGGGTATGTCTTTCTTCTTGAGTGTCTCTTTTTCTTCTAACCCTCAATGGCTAAAGTCTATTTTAAAAAATGTCATTTACAGCCGGGCGGTGGTGGCGCACGCCTTTAATCCCAGCACTCGGGAGGCAGAGGCAGGCGGATCTCTGAGTTCGAGGCCAGCCTGGTCTACAAGAGCTAGTTCCAGGACAGGCTCTAGGAACTACAGGGAAACCCTGTCTCGAAAAACCAAAAAAAAAAAAAAAAAAAAAAAAAAAAAAAAAAAAAAAAAAAATGTCATTTACTTATTTATTTGAGACAGGGTCTCTCTGCCAGTGATTTTATTTATTAGTTGGTTGGTCTGGCCTTTTGAGATAGTCTCAGTCTGTATGCCAGGCTTGCCTTCAACTCTAAGCAGTTCTCTTGCCTTTTTCTCTCTTTTTTGTTTGTTTGTTTTTGAGACAGGCTCTCTCCGTGTAGCCCTGTCTGTCCTGAAACTCACTCTGTAAACCAGACTGGCCTCACAGAGATCTGCCTGCCTCTGCCTCCCAGTGCTAGGCACCACTATAGTTGCCCAGCTATATTAAAATATCTTTTATTCATTTTTATTTCACATGTATTGGTGTTTTGTCTGCATGTATGTCTGCATGAGGGTGTCAGATCCCCTAGACTGGACTTACAGAGGTTGTGAGCTGCCATGCAAGTGCTGGGACTTGAACCTGGGTCCTCTGGAAGAGCAGCCAGTGCTCTTAACCGCTGAGCCATCACTTCAGCCCCTTAAAATATCTTTAACAAAATCTCTAACTCTGGACCAGGTGTGGTGGTGAATACCTTCAATCCTAGCACTCTGGGGTCACAGGCAGGGGTACCTTTGGTGTTCAAGGCCAGCTTGATCTATATAGCAAGTTCTGGGTAACCAGGACTATTATGCAGTGAGACCCTAAATTTTTTTGTTTGTATCTCTGACTGTGTTTCATGCTGGATCATCCTGAAATTCCTTTCTCCATCAAAACCACAGAACCCTGTTTAGCCTGAGTTAAGGTCCCTAAAAGTCTGAGGGCATTAATGCTTAGGCTGTGGACGATGGCAGTGTGTCTCTGTCTCAGTCTGCTCACCAAGGCACACCCAGTGGTGGAATAATTGAGGCCTTTGATGATTGTCTTTTAAACTAAACTTTTTCTTTACATGTATTTATTCATTCATTGTTTTGTGGAGGCTGTGTGGGGGGGGGGTGTGTGTGTAGTGTGTGTGTGTGGTGTGGTATTGTTTTGTAGAGGCAGTGTGTGTGTGTGGTGTGGTATGGTGCACAAACACGCACATGTGCGTGTACACTCTCGCACTCTCGAGTACTCATACACAAGCACACGGGCATGGAGCACATGTGGAGGTCAGAGGCCAACACATTCGAGAGTCGGTCTACTCCTTCCACTGTGTGGGTCCAGGAGATGGAACTCAGGTGGCCAGGCCCGGAGCCTTAAACTACTGAACCATCTTGCCAGGTCTCCTTTTGACTTATTTGAGGAGCTTCCAGACTGTTTTCCATTTAATAGCTATAATGACACACATGACCACCAACAACATGCAAGGCTTCCCTCCTCTCCACCTCCTCCCAGCATCCATGATCGCCTGCCTTTTTGATAACAGTCTGGAATGAGGCAATCACTCATGCTTTTGATTTCCTTCACCCATTTTTCAACTGGGCCATTTTTTTTTTTGATTACTGAGTTATAAGGCCCAGGGTAGGTACTGAGTTCAGGGCTGATTGGAGGTATTTACTCGGAGCCAAAGTCTTATTTGTGGAGGCCCTGAAGTTTGGCCCTTGGGCACGAAAACTACCCTGCTTGCCTCTAATCAGCCATGCTCAGCAGGTACATGTCAAAAACAAGCCAGCTCGTCCTGCCCATCCCCCCAGTGTGTCCAGTCTCAGAGCAATCTCTCCTCCAGATGAGGAAACTAGCAACCAAGGCAGACACAGGACTTACTCAAGGTCTCCGGGATCAACTACCACAGTTCCGAGTACACGTCCTCTCCCTGTGTAATTCCGTGCCCTGCCCTGGTTGTTTCTATTTTTACGAGACAGATACGCTCATCTCTCCACAGTCCTAAACCATGAGTCACAGGAACATAGTTTTCTCCATTTTATAAGGGTAGAAACTGAGGTTGGGAAAGTCATCGACATCTTCCTCAGCCTCAAATACAAACAGGAATCAAAGATCTTGATGTCAAACCACAGTACAACCAGTCCTAAGGGGGGCCCACTCTGCCTCAACATCCATTCACGTGACCTCCAGCTCACTGTTGGTATAGATTTCCACCACTCTTTTTCTTTTCCTTTCTTTTTTCTTTCTTTCTTCCTTTCTTTTTTCTTCCTTCCTTCTTTCATTTTTTTCTTCTCTTCCTTCTCCTCATTATTGTTTGTTTGGTTTTTTAGTATTTATTCATTTCTTTATTTCTTTGTTTATTTATTTATTATACAATATTCTGTATGTCTGTGTGTATGCCTGCAGGCCAGAAGAGGGCACCAGATCCCATTACAGATGGTTGTGAGCCACCATGTGGTTGCTGGGAATTGAACTCAGGACCTTTGGAAGAGCAGGCAATGCTCTTAACCTCTGAGCCATCTCTCCAGCCCTGTTTGTTTGTTTTTTGAAGCAGGGTTTCTCTGTGTAACCCTGGCTATCCTGGATCTAGCTCTGTAGACCAGGCTGACCTCAAACTCAGAGATCCACCTGCCTCTGCCTCCTTATAACTCTAAAGGGAGAGAAATCATAGCAGCAGAGGCAGCATGGCAACAGACTAGGCTGGAGACAGGAGGCAGGGGCACAAAGCAGAGTTTACACCTTGAAAGTTTGTTCTTCTGATTTGTTTTGTTTTAAGAAAGGGTCTCACTATGTAGCACTGGCAGGACTGGAAGTAACTTAGATCAGACTGGCCTTGAACTCACAGAGATTCCCTGCTCCTACCACCCAACTGCTGTGATTTAAGGTGCACACCATGGCTCTAGGTTTCCCTTACCCCCTTTTTTTGTAGTATGTGTGTGAGTGCCCGTGTGAGCAAGTGTGTGTACCATGCGTGTTTTGGAATATGTGGAAGCCAGAGACACTTCAGCTGTGTTTCTCCATCACTTCCCCATCGTGTTTTTTGAGGCAGGATCTCTCACTCAGTCTGAACTCATCCGTTTGGCTGGTCAGCCCTAGGATGCTCCTGTCTCTGCCTCCTGGGGGTTGGGATTGCAGGTGGGAACCATTGTACTCAGTTTTATTTCGTTTGGTTTGGTTTTCGAGACAGGGTTTCCTTGTGTAGTCCCAGCTGTCCTGGAATTCATTCTGTGAACCAGACTGGCCTCAAACTCAGAGAGTCACCTGCCTCTGCCTCCCGAATGCTGGGGTTAAAGGCGTGTGCCACCACTGCCAGCTTTTTTTAATTGTTTTTTTTTTTTTTTATTTCAGGGGCTAGAACCCAAGCCGTCATTCTGATGTGGCAAGTACGTTATAGACAAAGCCATATCCTCATCCAAGGCATTGGTCACCACACCAACACTCCATTAAAGAGGACCCAGGCTTACATTCCTTCCAGAACAACCCTGACCCAGCACCAGCTGGGCCTTCTGGCCTGGCACTCCCAGCCCTGCCCATCGGGACCAGCCCAAGACCTTTGTACTTGGAAGAAACAGAACCCTGGTTTCTATGGGCCTCTGGGATTGTTTATTTGAATCTCTATCACCCCAGGGTGTATGTTCTTAGGGAAGAGGATGAAGTCTGAGTGTTTGTAATTTGAGAGGTAGGGCCCCCCCGGGGGGGAGGGGAATACACCTTGGACCCAACTCAGTGAAACTTGCCCCTTTATTTTGTTTTATTATTCAGTGTGCCCGCGCATGCATACATGCGTGAATGCAAGTAAGCAAGCATGAGGAGGTCAGAGAACAACTTTGGGAAATGGGCTTCTCCCACCCTTGGAGTAATGGGGCTCCAAAGCAGGTTGTCAAGCCTGGCGACAAGGACTTTTATCCTCTGGACCATCTCCCTCCCCCCTCCAGGCACCCAGCTTTTCATCCAGCTGTGTGGATCTCAGGTTCCTAGCTAATTGCACAGCCCCTGGGGCCCCTCACAGCACAACACCCTCAGTCCAAGAGCCCTGGCAGGACAAGTTGAGGAAACAAGAGAAAGTGTGAAGTCAATTACCTCTCTGTACCCAGCCCTGTTCTAGGTGGTGGGAGTGCCCTGCAATAAAACAAGCAAAAACACTTGTCAGTCTTGGAACATTCTCACTGTCCCAGCGGTGCTAACTGAGCGGAGCAGCGACAAAGAACCAAAAGTCAATGGGAAACCAAGCGTAGCCTCTCTCACAAAGGATCTCACCACTCAGGCAGGGAAGGCAAAACAATCTTGAGTTTAAGGCCACCCTGGGCTATGCAGTGCAGTTGGGCGGGAGGGAGGGGTGTGGAGGAAGAAAAAGGCAGGGAGGGAAGAGTGGAGGGGGAGAAGAAAGAGGAAGAGAGGAAAAAAGAAAGGGAAGAGAGAGTGTACTAAAGATGGTGTCAAATACGAAAGAAAAGAGGTATCAGAGGGGACTGGGCATTGTGGGTAAGAAGCTGGGATGGTTTTGCTGCCATTTGTTTTTTGTCTGGGGGCAGGTTACCAAGCCACCCACACGGACCTTCAATTCACTAAGTAGCTGCGGAGGATCTTGAACTTCCGATGTACACTAGGATGGTGATTATAAACATATCATCCCCTGGGGGCTTACTCAGTACCCAGGACAGACCAAGGACTTTGAGCGGGCTGGTTAAGCACTCTACCCAGTGAGAGGCATTCCCTGCTCTGAAACTACAAAAGACTTTGGGGGCCTGGGGTCAGTAAGCCACGTGGGCAGCTGTTGAAGGGTCTCATGAAGAAAGGACCCTAAATATAGGTCCTTGGAGTGTTTAGGAACAAAGCCGGAAGAGCCAGACCCTAGATATGTTGAAGGGAAGAGGTGAGGGAAAGAGAGGGAGCATGAGCCATGCAAGGACAACTTTTAAAAACCATGAGGCAGCTGGGTGGTGGTGGCACACGCCTTCAATCCTAGCACTCGGGAGGCAGAGGCAGGTGGATCTCTGTGAGTTCGAGGCCAGCCTGGTCTACAAGAGCTAGTTCCAGAACAGGCTCCAAAGCTACAGAGAAACCCTGTCTCGAAAAACCAAAAACAAAACCAAAAACCGTGAGCAGGAGAGACAGCATGCAGAGGCAATGTGGATTGGTGTTTGGGGCTTTTTATGATGTATGTTTGTTCATAGTTTGTTTGAGTCAGGGTCTCCTGTGGTCCATTTGGCCTTGAATTCTCCAAGCAGCCAAGATGATCTTGAACTCCTGCCTCCCTCCATGTTCCCAAGTGCTGAAATTACAGGCATGGCACACTGTACAAAGATTTTTGTTTGTTTGTTTGTTTTGTCCTGGAACTCGCTCTGTAGACCAGGCTGGCCTGGAACTCACAGAGATCAGCCTGCCTCTGCCTCCCGAGTGCTGGAATTAAAGGCATGCGCCACCACCACCCAACTGTACAGGGCTTTTCATATGTGTCTTGTGTTTTATTTTGAGACACACTCTTTAGCCCACTCTAACCTTGAACTCAAAGCCATCTTCTTGCCTCTGCCTCAAGGATGAGCCAACACACCTGGCTTGACTTTTTCTTTTCTGTTCTGGACTGTATCAAATCTCTTTCCCACCTCACCTGGCACTTGCTCTGCCCCACCAAAGGAGAGATAACAAGACCCCACGAAGAGAATCTCAATGAGGAAAAGCAGCTTCTGGGTGAGGCAGTAATTGAGCTAAGTCTGCCATGGCCACATGAAGGGCCTGGACAAGAATTTAAACTCAACACCTGATTGGGGCGGGGGCTTCAGGTGGGCGGCCCTGGCTTCAGAGTCAAGTATCTCCAAATATAGACCTTGCTACCAGCCTGCATCTAACTACGCTCGGACAAGGCCAGCTATACTTGCCTCAAAGCTGGAGAGACCCAGAGCAGGTACAGCAATTCCGTCCACTTACAATGACAAACAGCCGCAGCCACGCCCCCACTGGGTCCTCCCAGTCCGGGCTGTCCAGAGGAGTTGGCCTCGCCCCCATCCTACGCCTCCCTCCCGCGCTGGAAAGGATGGAGGTGGGGAAAAGCAGATTATTATTGGTGATTTGCGCTTCAAAAAAAAAAAAAAAAAAAAAACCCAGAAGTGCCCCTCCCCCTCTGTATTTCTCAAGAGAATTCGTTGAGGATGAGGAGCTAGGAGAGGTTTGGAAAGGAGGGAGCGCAGAGGTCCCGGCCTTCCCTCGACATCACCCCCACCACTACCCCAGAACATTCGGATTCTGGCTGCTAAGTCCTTCCTCCCTTTGTGAAGGGGAGGGGGAGGACGGACGGGACTGAAAGGGACACACGTCACTGTCCCCTGGGCCAGGAGAGAGAGCTCCACCCTCCTCCTCTGGGCACCAGCTAAGTCCAACCCACCCCACCCCGAGCCAACCCAGTCTCAGCAGCCAGCCTCCTAAGCTACAGGCAGGTGCAGGGGCAGTCTCCGTGAGAGCCACGGGAGAGGAGCCGTTAGCGCGCCCCGTCCTTTGCCATCCACTCGTCGGTCCCGGCGACAGTCGTCCGTCAATCTTCGCACGGCAGTTGGTGCTCAGGTCCAGCGGCCTCGATCCCTCGTCTCCCAGCCCCCGGAGCTGCCCGGCAGAGCCGGTTCAAGTCCAGCAGCCATGTCCATGGGCCTGGAGATCACCGGCACGTCGCTGGCCGTGCTGGGCTGGCTGTGCAGCATCGTGTGCTGCGCTCTCCCCATGTGGCGCGTCTCGGCATTCATCGGTAGCAGCATCATCACGGCGCAGATCACCTGGGAGGGCCTGTGGATGAACTGCGTGGTGCAGAGCACCGGGCAGATGCAATGCAAGGTGTACGACTCGCTGCTGGCCCTGCCGCAGGACCTGCAGGCTGCCCGAGCCCTCATCGTGGTGTCCATCCTGATGGCCGCCTTCGGGCTCCTCGTGGCGCTCGTTGGCGCCCAGTGCACTAACTGCGTACAAGACGAGACGGCCAAAGCCAAGATCACCATCGGGGCGGGAGTTCTTTTCCTGTTGGCCTCTCTGCTCACCTTAGTACCCGTGTCCTGGTCGGCCAACACCATCATCAGGGATTTCTATAACCCACTGGTGCCTGAGGCCCAGAAGCGGGAGATGGGAGCCGGCCTGTACGTGGGCTGGGCAGCCGCCGCATTGCAGCTACTAGGGGGCGCCTTGCTCTGCTGCTCCTGCCCACCACGCGATAAGTACACGACCACCAAGGTCCTCTATTCTGCGCCGCGATCCACCGGGCCTGGCACCGGTACCGGCACCGCCTATGACCGCAAGGACTATGTCTGAGGGGCCGGGTGCACGCAGACCGCACCATCACCACTACCAGCAGCCGAAGCACCCCACCAGTCCAGCTTGCAGCCATGCGTCGGAGACCACACCACCTTCCAGATGGTTTCAGACGCCACGCAGTCTGCTTGCTTGACTGGAAGAGGACAGACAGCCTGGCGACCCCCCTCTTTCCTGGCTGCCACCTGACTGCCGGGCCTAGAAACCGTCCAACCCGTCTGGACAAAGAAACCACCCTTCCCGAGTACAGGACTGGGGTGGCCAACGCAGCTACTTGCCAGCCCCGTCCTTCCGCAGCCGGAAGGTTCACAGTGGGCAGAGACAGGCAACCATAAAACAGGCCTTTTCATATTTTTCAATAAAAACCTTTCATTTTTGCAGTTGCTGGAGCGTCCTTATCCTGAACGCCCCTACAGGCCACCACCTCCCTTGCCGGGAAGCTGCTGGGGAGTTTCCCTGGGATAGCCTTCGCCGTGGGCAGCGAGCTTAAAACAGCATACAGGTCCAGTAAGGAGAAAATGGGGGGTATATAGCTCACATGGTGGGTCTCTTGGGAGATATTCCGGGACTGACCTCAACAGAGCCTATAGCAAGACTTTTCTAGAGATCCAGCCAGAGGGCTTCTGAGGGGCATAGCCGGAGGAGGCAAGGGGTTCTTCTCCCGGATGTCCCAGTTGGTTTGAATTTGGAGCTTTGATCCATAGCCTTGCTCTGGGCTTTTGAGGTGACGGATGTGCAGGTTAAAGAAGTCCATTCTATACTGCGATTTTATATTTGGAGACGTCAAACAAAAAGACCTATTGTTTGGCTTGAATGCCTCACCAAAAGGACATCTAAGCGATGGGGGTGTGGCTCAGTAGTAGAGTTGTACAGCACACACGGGCTTGGGTTTCTTTCCTAGCACTGGGGGTGGAGGGACCGGAACTGAAAGGAACATTTGACAACTCTTCTGACCTAGAGGTGGAGAGATGAGGAAAAAAGCCACCTCACCATCTTCCCAGTGCGGGCAAAGGAGGGAGGGACCTAGCTTTAAACAATATTGAGAAGTGAGGTACTTGCTCTTGGAACAAGATAAAGGGAACTAGAACAGGAAGGGAAAACAGGTTCCTAGGTGGCCATGCTTTAAAACGGAGAGACTGTTTGGAAAGTGTAGGCAGAAACATCAGGACTTCAAGGTTATATTCTCTGCCACATATCACATATCAGTCTCTCTCTCTCTCTCTCTCTCTCTCTCTCTCTCTCTCTCTCTCTCTCTCTTTGTTCATTTGTTTTTTGAGGTAGGGTCTTTCTGTATAGCCCTGGTTGTCTAACTCATGTAGACCAGGCTGACCACTACACCTGGTTCATATAACAATTCCAAAGCCAGCCTGGGCTACATGAGTTGTCTCAAAAAAAAAAAAAAAATGGGCATGTTGGAGCACGTCTTTAATCCCAGCACTCTGGAGGCAGGAGGATCTCTGAGTTCTAGACCAACCTGGTCTGCATTCTAAACTAGCCAGAGCTGTATAAGGAAGCTTTGTCTCAACAAACAAACAAAAAACAGCAACAAAAGGTGAGAGAAACTTGGGTAAGACACTCACAGATGATAGAGGAACCCCATCTAGGGTGAGATGGTGGTATTCCGGGGCAGAACTGAGGGCGTTTAGGAAGTGGAATTCTCAGGACTCCAGGACCATTAGGGTGTCAGAGTGAGGGAACAAGAAGAATCTAAGATTGCCTCAACTTGAGCTGGGCGGTGGTGGTGCACAACTTTAACCCCAGGACTCAGGAGGCAGAGGCAGGCGGATCTCTAAGTTTGAGGCCAGCTTGGTCTACAGAGTGAGTCCCAGGGCTACACAGAGAAACCATGTATTGAAAACCCAAAATAAGGTACAATTAATATAGCCTCAGCTTTCAGCCTTAGACCATTGATAATGGAACAACTACCAAAACGGCAGCTCAAGTTCCTGGGAGGAAGCCAAGGGAGGCTCCATCTGAGTGCTAGAGTTGGTCACACGAGGAATGGCCAGGTAAGACGATCCAGGAAACAGGAAGGAGAATAAATGTACAGAGACCTTGTAAACCCAGGAGTCATTAACCTACGGCAGAAACCAGGGGGACAGTGAGCTCCTTCTAGAAACCAAAAGAAGAGTTTCAAGGTCGTGGGGATGGACAACGGTGTTTGCACAGGAGAAGGGACCTGATTTTAAATGGCACGGTGGCTATGAGTAGCCTATGCAAGAACGCTAGGGACAGGAATGGAGGGGAAAGTGAGTGGGGGTAAGAGTCTTCCCTGGGCACTTAGGCACCGTGAGCAAGTGGCATGCCTGAGAAAGGGTTCATGGGGAGGCTGGAGCAGGAGGATACTGAGCTATGCTGACCATCCTGATGATCTAGGAGGGAAAGAGGGTCACCTGGGTATTGGATCACAAACACTTGATACTGGGTTTGGGTTTGAGACAAGGTCTCGATCTGTAGTCCAGGGCTAGCCTCATGCTCATCTTAGCTAAGCATCCTAAGTAAACTGGTATTAGAGGCAGGTTCCGGTGTGCCCAGTGCCAAAAGATTGCTTAGGAGAACCACTCCAGAAAGTCCCCTCCTCTTCCCTAAGGAATGCCAGTGTGCTGGCATCAGGATGACCTAAGGAAGAGGAAATGGGTTGCTATTCATAGCAAATGCCCTAGTGTTGAGTTCATCCCTGATAAGATCCTAAAAGAGCAAGGAGAATGTAGCTGACTATCCCCAGCAGCTTCCCCTAGGGAAACCACTCTTCAATCCAGGAGGGGATAGACACCAGGACAGAGCAAGTGGCTGATGAGGAGAGCTTTGGGGCCAAGTATGTGCCATGACTGTAATCTCAGCTTGTAGGAGGTTGAGGCCGGAGGATTATGAGATCAAAGCCAGCCTGGACATCACAGTGAATTTGAGGGCAACCACGGTTACATGAGACCCTGTCTCAAATAAAAGAATAAACAGATGTTGGCTCAGTGAAAAAGTGGAGCTCTAAGAGTGGAGTCCTGGTTTTTATTGTATTTTTATTGGGTATGGATGGGGGGGGGGGGTACACTCATGCGCCAAGGTGCACATGTGGCAGTAGGAAGTCAGTTACGTTAGTGGAATCAGTTCTGTTGTCTTTTCCTGGGCTTCAAGGGCTGAATTCAGGTCGCCAAGCTTACTTGGATGTACATTTAACCCACCCTGTCTTGAAAAACCAAAAGAAAAGAGAAAGAAGGGCGCACTGGAGAGATGACCAAGCAGCTAGGAGCACAGACTGCTCTCACAGAGGACCCCAGCGCCAGCACCCACGGGTGGGAGCTCACACCTGTCGCTCCAGCTCCAAGGGCATCTGCTGCCCCTGTCTACTCAAACACACCCACTTATATGCACCCCCTCATGACAAAAAAAAATTGCAATGAGATAAATTGTTAATAAGAGAAGTGGAAGTATACAATTCTCTCCATTTAAACAAAACAAAAAAGTGGGGAAAAAACGCTGGCAGGGGTGACACACATCTTTAATCCCAGCACTTGGGAGGGAAAGGAAAGCAGCTCTCCAGGAGTTCAAGGTCAGTCTGGTCCACAAAGCAAGTTTCAGGACAGCCAGGTCTGTTGCACAGAAAAACCCTGTCTCAAAAAGCCAAAATAAAATAAAAGACAGCTGAGGGTGGAGTTCGGTGTTAGTTGGGATGTGGCTTAGCAGGAGAGCAATTGCCTAGCATTAGGTGAGGCCTTAGGTTCTGTTCTTAACACCATGAGGGGAGGGCAGGGGAGGCCTAGTGACACACAGCTAGTAATCCACTTACTTGTGAGGCAAAGACAGCAGAAGGCTCTTCACAAGTTCAAAGCCAGCCTGCTCTATAGAAGGACAATCTGTCTCAGATTTTTTTAAGAAAATTAAAAATCACCTTTAATCACAACACTCTAGAGGCAGAGGCAGGTAGATTCAGTGAGTTCAAGGGAAACCTACTTCAGCATAAGTGAATTCCAAGCCTGCCTAGGCTACATAGTGAGACCCTGTTTCAAAACAAACAAGCAAAAACCAACAAAAGACTATCCAGGTACCATGCTGGGCATATAGGGTCTTAATTAATGTGCATTTTGATCATTCATATTGTAGTACATCCGGGCCACACAGGAGCTTTAGAGACACAGGAGAGGTGGTTGCTGTTGGAGAAGCGGCCCCAGGTTTCTTCAGAGCTCCTCACCAGGCCATGCAGCCGAACTCTTGCCGCAGGCCACCTTGGTCTTGCCACACCAGTTTTAGCTCTTCCTGCTGCCCAGACCCAAAGCCAAGTGCTTCCTCAAACAATTGCAGTGTTTATTGTGGCTCTCTTGAGGTCTCCAGGAGGCTTCAGACAGTAACCTTTCTTTCTCTGCACCCTGCCAATCATCCAGGAAAGGTCACCTGAGCCAAGATGGTTGGGTTTTGCCAAGCTGGTGAGGAAGCAAACGAAGGAGGGGGCTCCTGGTGCCTGCTGAGGGTCCTTCTGCAGGACCTATGTACCTATTGCTCAGATCTATAATACAGGTGGGATTGTCCCACCTTCTGCAGGGCCTGAGTACCTGTGGCTCAGATCTGTAAGACAGGCGATAATGTCCCGGTTGTACTCTCTCTCTCTCTCTCTCTCTCTCTCTCTCTCTCCTCCTCTCTCTCTCCCCCTTTCCTCCCTCCCTCCCTCCCTCCCTCCCTCCCTCCCTCCCTCCCTCCCTCTCCCTCCCTTCCTCTCTCTCTCTCTCTCTCTCTCTCTCTCTCTCTCTCTCTCTCTCTCTCTCTCTCTCTCCATATTTTCCCTATTTAAAAAAAAATGCTGAGCAGTGGTCTCAGCACTCTGCAGAGCCAAGCAGGTCTCTGTGAATTCAAGGCCAGCCTCTTCTACAGAGTGAGTTCAAGGCCAGCCTCTTCTACAGAGTGAGTTCCAGGACAGCCAGGGCTACATAGCAAGACCCTGTCTGTAAAACAAAAACAAGAATTAACAACAAAAAAGTTTGCAGCGCTGTGCACAGCCCGTGCTTACAGATTTTGAGACAGGCTTTCTCACCGAACCTGGGGCTCTCCATTTCAGCTTGAGCCCCTGGAATTTACCTGTTTCCGTATCCCCTTCCCCCCCACAAAGCTGAGGTGTGGGTGTCCATCACCCACCACAGGGGCTAGGAATCTGAACTCGGGCTTTCAGAGCAGTCTCTTTACCCAGGAAACGGCCCCCAAGTTTGGTTTTCTGCGCTCCTTAAGGCATGAGGTCATGTAATTGCTGCATGCCTAGCTCTGAAAGTCATACACTTGTGCGCTGGTTGTGTAGCTCAGTGGTGGAGCATTTGCCTTGCTCTGTGAGACCCCATGCGGCCATTCCCAGCATTCCTAAAGTAAAATAAAATCAAGGCCAGTACTAGTAGCATAAAGATGCCACCCCAGGTACTTGGGAGGCGGAGGCAGGAGGATTGAAAGCTCAAGGACTACCCGGCCCACACAGAGCGAGTTCAATGCCAGTGCCAGTCTGCAGTCTGGAGAACTTTGTGACACCCTGTCTCAAAGTTAGAAAACTGAAAACAAAGACTTGGGGGTCCCGATTCAGTGGTATAGCAAGGTGGTCTACAATTCCCCAGGGAAGGGCCAGTGGGGGCTAAGACGTATTTGCCTGGCATGCTTGCGTCCCGGGTTTAAAACCCAGTCATGCAAATAAATAAATAAAATGAAACTGAAGGTCATCCTTGTCCTTAGCAGACTCTTAGTAAATATTTCTTTCTTTCTTTCTTTCTTTCTTTCTTTCTTTCTTTCTTCCTTCCTTCCTTCCTTCCTTCCTTCCTTCCTTCCTTTCTTTTTCAAAACAGAGTTTCTCTGTGTAATAGTCCTAGCTGTCCTGGAACTCACTCTTTAGACCAGACTTTCCTCAAACTCAGAGATCCGCCTGTCTCTGCCTCCTGAGTGCTGAGATTAAAGGCATGCGCCACCACCGCCTGGCATAAATACTTTCAGATGAATGAATAGTTGCTCGCTGGCTTAAAAGAAGCCCGTGAGTGGAACCACATGGCTTAAGGCATTTCAACACTTACAAATGACAGTCCCCAGACTTAGATGTGTGTGTGGAGGCCCGGAAATGGGAGCCTATTTCCACGTTGACCAAAGGTCAGAGAGTTGGAACTTACCTCTGTTCCTTCAAGGTTATTGTGTTTCTACCTCAAAACGTCCCACCTAGATTCAGACCAGAGAGTTCTGCCCTCTCAAAGTTATTGTCAATAGGTGTGGCTAATAGCCAGACCTTGTATTTCAGGAATAGAGAAGATGTGTTCCTACCCCAAACAAAAGTCTAAGGACCCAACTTAGGGTCCAGTTTTTTTATGGATTCCACTCAGGGAGTGGTTTGCCTGCAGAATGTTTTGGTCTAGGGTGTGTGCATGACTTGTTTTGTTCTAGCAACAGAATGTTTATAACTGTGGAAGTAGCCCTCGACCTTCAACTGGTCTGTTCATTTCCTTGTGTGTTAATGTAGTTTTTTATCTGACGCTTGCCTCTTGGGGTCAAGGGTATTTTAAGCAGTTGGAAATTAAATGCGGGCAAATTTCAGTACTCACTGGAACTCCCTCCTGATACTTTCCTGTATGACTCTCGGTTTTATTATTTTCATTCGCATCTTCATATTCTTTGCTATATTTCTAAATCCCCACGCCTCTACCCTGGCGAGAGGTATTTTTGTCAAGGCTGGTCCCCGAGAGATGTGTAATGACATTTTATGTAGTTCTTTGTAAGGTGGCTGTCTTAGGGTTTCTGCTGTTGTGAAGAGACACCATGACCATGACAACTCATATAAAGGAAAACATTTCATTGGGACTTGCTTACAATTCAGAAGTTTAGTCAATTATCATCAGGGCAGGAAGCATGGTGGCACACAGGCACAAATGGTGCTGAAGAGGTAGTTGAGAATTCTACAGCTGGATCTGCAGAAAGGAGAGAGAGAGAGAGAGAGAGAGAGAGAGAGAGAGAGAGAGAGGAGAGAGAGAGAGAGAGAGAGAGGAGACTGGATCTGGCTTGAGCATCTGAGACCTCTAAGTTCATCCCCAGTCAAAACCACACCTACTCCAACAAGGTCACATCTCCTAAGAGTGAAACTCCCTATGGGCCAATGGGGGCCATTTTCATACAAAGCACCACAGTGACCCTAGATGCTTCATTTTGCAGAGACAGTCGAAAACAATGAACTTCAGTCCTAAGTTTGGACCGCAAGTCCAACAAGTCAAGAGGGCTCAGCGGTTATAGAGGTTTATTCCTACCCTCCAAGCACAGGAGAAGCAGAGGCAGAAAGATCCCTGAAAGTACAGGGCTAGCCTGATCTATATACAGTGAGTCCCAAGCTAGCCAGGGCTAGGTAACAAGACCTTGTCTCCAAAAACTAAAAACAAAATAACAACAACAAAAGAGCTAGACATGGTGGTGCAAGCAATAACCCCAGCATTTAGAGGCAGAGCAAGAGGATTAGGAGTTTAAGGTCATCCTTGACTGCACAGTAAGTTCAAGGCCAACCTATGCTATTTGAAATCCCATCTCAAGAAAGCCAACAGCAGGGGACTGGTGAGATGCCTTGGTGGAAAGGGCACTTGCCATGCAAGCCCGACAACTTGAGTTCAATCCATGGAACCCACATAAATATGCAAGAGAATCAACTCCACCTCTACCCTCCATTCGTGTGTCATGGCATAAGTAACTACCTCTCACATACACACATCACATGTACATGTGTGCACATACATACAGAGAGAGGGCAAGAGAGATAAAAAGAGAGAGAGAGACTTTAAAAACAATGTCCAAAAGGAGAAGATAGGGAAGGGAAGGACAGGGGTAGGAGGGAAGAGAAGGGGAATGGATGGCTAAGGGTTGGGAGAGTTTAACAAATCTCGGAGGTCTGGTGTCCGGTCTGCCTGTCCTTCCCCAAAAGGGCTTCAGCTCTGGGACCACTGTAGGGTAAAAGGGCCAGCCAAAGAAACACACCCTGACCCTGAAACCAGAGTCAAAGAAACACACTCCGCCCTTGACAAACTGAGCACAAATCCAGCCAGTCCCCGAGCATGAAATCCAGCCAATCTCTGCATTTGTCCAAGCTCAGAAATCCAACCAATTTCCACCCTGAAAACCTTCACCCTGAAAAAGCTCCTGTAGGGAGACCCTCCCCTACCGGAACACAGTTATAGGCACAGCCTGACTTCCCTCCAGCACTTGCAAACACAAAGCCACCTTTCAGCTCCTCTAGCAGCCGCACATGCCCCCGAGGCCATGAGCATGTACCCAGAGCTCGGAAAATACAAAACAGGTCAACAGAGAAATATGGTCTGAGTTTGGAACAGATGGTGCTGATATCTACAGAGAAATGACTCAAGATGTGTGTGTGTGTGTGTGTGTGTGTGTGTGTGTGTGTGACCACAATGACAATCAAAGCCATCGGGAAATAAAAATTAACAGAGCTAGGAGGGAGTGGGTTGGAGAAAGAGGCATAAGGAAGGAAGAAATAGTTATGGTGCTCTGTGTGTGTGTGTGTGTGACCACAATGACAATCAGAGCCATCGGGAAATAAAAATTAACAGAGCTAGGAGGGAGTGGGTTGGAGAAAGAGGCATAAGGAAGGAAGAAATAGTTATGGTGCTGTGTGTGTGTGTGTGTGTGTGTGTGTGTGTGTGTGTGTGTGACCACAATGACAATCAGAGCCATCGGGAAATAAAAATTAACAGAGCTAGGAGGGATTGGGTTGGAGAAAGAGGCATAAGGAAGGAAGAAATAGTTATGATGCTCTCTGTGTGTGTGTGTGTTCATGTGGATGTGTTTATTGTGCATATGGAGGCCAGAAGTCAATATCAGACATCTTCCTTAATTGCTACCACCTTATTTTATTTTTAGTTTCTCTCTCTCTCTCTCTCTCTCTCTCTCTCTCTCTCTCTCTCTCTCTCTCTCTCTCTCTGTGTGTGTGTGTGTGTGTGTGTGTGTAGGGGAGTCCAGGGAACATTAGATTCCCTAGAGCTGGAGTTATGGGCCACTGTGAGCTACTTGTGGATTCTGGGAGACAAACTTAGCTCCTCTAGAAAAGCAACAAAAGTTCTGAACTTTTTTTTTCTCTTAACCTCTTAGTCACCTTATTTTTTGAGGCAAGATTTCTCAATAAGCCTGGAGCTCATCAATTCTGTCAGGCCAGATGGGATCCCAGGATCTGTCTGTCTCTAGCTTCCCAGGACTAGACTTAGAGAGACATACTGCCGTGCCCCACTTTTATGTGGATGATAGGGATCTGAACTCAGGTCCTCACAGTTCGGATATCAGCACTTCACCCAATGAATCAACTCCTAACCTCTCTATAAAGACTTTAAAAGCTGGGAGCTGAAGGGGTTGCTCAGCTGGTAAAGGCTAGGACAGTGGCTGCACACTTATAATCCCTTACTCAGAAAACTGAAGAAGATTGAGGGCAGGAGGTGGCTCAGCAGTTAGGAGCACCTGAGCTCCGAGCACCTGGCACTCTTTTTAGTTTTCCCAGACAGGGTTTCTCTGTGTAACATTTCTGGCTGTCCTGGAACTCACTTTGTAGTCCAGGCTGGCCTTGAACTCACTGTGATACACCTACTTGCCTCTGCTTCCCAAGTGCTGGGATTAAAGGTGAGTGCCACCACTGCCCAGCTCCCCTGTTACTCCTTCAGAGGCTCTGAGTTCAACTCCCAGTACTCACATGGTAGCTCACAACCATCCATAATGTCCCTTCCAGGGAATCCAACACCTTCTTTCAGGCTTCCATGGGTACCAGGCACATACATAGTACATCTGCAGGCATGCAAGTGAAACACTCATACACATATACATATAAAAATAAATATAAAATAAATACAAAAAAAGAGTTCCAGACCGTAAGCCTGTAATCCCATCATGGGGGAGGTTAAGGGCCATCCTTGGCAACATACCGAGTTCAAAGCCAACCTTGGCTACTTGAGAACCTGTCTTGAACAAGAGTCTGAGGTCTGAAGGGACTGCTGGAGTTGAGCTAAATGTGTTTTGCATAAGGAGGTGGGTACAAACTTTTAAGGACCTAGAGATGGAGTGTTACAGATTAACGCAATGCCTTGGGGGTGTTAAGGAACAAAGGATGGATTTGTGGTTAATCTTGACTGGGTTTAAAATCACCTTGGAGACACACCTCTAGACTTGTCCCTGAAGGTGTTTCCAGAGAGGTTTAACATAGTTGGGCGCACCCTTCCAGAATGTGGGCAGCACCATCCCAGGGACTGGGGTCTTGGATGGAACAGAAAGGAGAAAGTGAGCTGAGCACCAGCGTTCCTCTCTCTTTGCCACTTGACAGTGTTTGCAGTGTGCCCAGCTCCTGTGACCTTGTCTTCCTTGTCATGATGGACCATGTGCCCTTCTTCTTCTTCTCTTCTCCTTCTTCTCCTCTTCTTCTCCTTCTCCTTCGTCTCCTTTTTCTCCTTCTCCTTCTTCTAAGAGAGAGTTTAAAGTCAGCCTAAGGTCCACACGGAGACCCTGTCTCAAGCAAATAAATAAGAAGGAGTTGGATGTTCTGCTTGAGAGAGATGGATGACTTCACCATTGCCCATGGTATGCTGGCTTCTAGAACATTCTCTTCCACTGTAACCCAACTCACCTAATCAACACACCCCCAGGCTCCAGGTCTTTCCCTCTTCCATCTCTTTCGATTTGCTCTCAGGCGTTTCCAGGGTCAAGTCAGCTCCTTCGCTTTTGAAGCTTTTTGTTTTTTATTGTTCATTTTACTTTTTAATTTTTTTCAAACGTACTAGTTAGTATCTGCACCATCTAGGTTGATCTGGGCTTTTTCTTACATTCCAGACCTCTGCATGTAGTAGATCCTCAGCAAACAAAAGATTAGGCTATTAAAAGCAAAACCAAAACAACGAACAAACAAAATGAAGGCTCGGATGTGCAGGGCAGACAGGATTATAACCTTCGGGCTGCCATTTCTCAAGGGGAGTAGGTTGTTGAGTTTGAACAAACATAGACTTGGGTGTGCCTGCTGGGGTACACCTGTGATTCCGTTCTTGGGAGAGTGAGGAGGGAGGGCCATGAGCCTGACGGCTAAAATGAATTTTCAACTCGACAGGATCTAGAGTTATCTGGGAAACAAACCTCTGGTCTCTGAGGAAGTTTCTAGATTGGGTTAATTGAGGTGAAGAGACACACTTAATCGGCACAGCAGCGTCCCCTGGACTGGTATCCTGGGCCAAATAAAAAGGAGACATCTCTCTGTTTCCAGTCTGTGGATGCAGTGTGACCAGCTGCCTCACACTGCAGGGCAGTGACGTACTCACCATAACCAACTGTGCATTAGAACTGTGAAGGGCAATCAAACCTGCCTTCCTTAAACTGCTTTTGTTGGTTATTTGGCCACGGCCACAATAAAGTAACTAACACACCAGAGTAACGTGGTGACAAGCCACTTAAAAAAGCAAAAGCCAGGTTCACTAGTAGAGTACTTGAATGTTCGAAGCCTGGTTTTACTCCAAAGCCACAAAATAAATAAGGGGCTGGAGGGATGGGAACGAGATGGGGTGGGGGAGGAAAGGGGGAGACGGTGGGGGGGGGCGAGTCAGTGGGAAGGCGGTGGGAGGGGAGGAGGGAGGGGAAACTGCGGTCCAGATGTAAAATAAATGAATAATTTAATTAATAAAATATATATAAGGGGCTGGAGAGATGGCTCAGTGATCATTTAAGAGTGCTGGCTGCCCCTCCACAGGATCTGAGTTCTATTCCCAACGGCCATGTCAGGGGGCACAGGCCACCTGGAACTCCTGCTCCAGTTTCCAGTCCCCTTTGTTAGCCTCCGAGGACACTTGAGCACCGTGGCTCACACTCATACGTGCACATTTACATAAATAAAAATAACCTTTAAAAATAAATGAATAGGACTGGAGACATGGCTCAGTGGGTTAGAGTACTACTGGTTGCTCTTCCATACAACCTGGGTTCAATTCCCAGCAATCTGAAGAACTACATGAGACTCTGACTCAGCATGAATAAATAATCTAGTTATAGTTGTGTTAAGGCGCTGAAGAGATGGCTCATTGGTTAAGAGCTCTTGTTGTCCTTGCAGAGGACCCTGGTTCGGTACCCAACACCCACATGGTGACTCACAACCATCTGTAACTCCTCCGGAGTTAGGGATGTATGTGGTGCACAGACATACGTGCAGACAAAAAACAAAAACAAAAAACATAGACATAGAATAAAACAAGTAAAGCTTGAAAAAAAACTTCATTAGGGCTGGCGAAGGTTCCTGTCATGCAGTTAATGTATTTCAGAGTACTAACTCCGTGAGGGGTAGCGGGGTATTGAATAACGACCCAGGGGGATTACCACCCTACTGCGCCAACAGCCAGGCGGATTAAACCAGAGAATGTATATGGAAATCACCAACAGATTAATCAACCTAAATTCAGAATCTGGGGAGACGCCAGACTGATGGAGAAATGACCTCAGGTGGCCAGGTGGGAAGTCACACCTGGGCGCGTGGGGGGGGCGGACTGGGAGGACGAGCCCCACCGGGAACCTCCACGGCCCCCTAGGGAACCCCTAAACAAGCAACAATCCAGCTGACACCCCTGCCACACCCGGGCCAGCAGGCAGGAATTTGCCCCTGTGACCTCCCCAGGCACACTCCTGTCACTATGGAGACCGGCTTAGGGAACAAGCGGCCTGATTGTCCCTGCCCAGCAGGGCAGGTGAAACCCTGGGCACGTGACCGATACTGAGCCAGGTGCGGTTAAGAGGACACTTGCTGCCTCCAGCTTTAACCCGTTCAACGCCCGGCCGCCGCCGGGATGCAGTGTCTCTTGTCTCCCAGCCAGTCACACACACCTCTTTAGTCCCGGGTCCACAACCAGAAGGGCAGTGACGAAATTATGAGGGCCCTAGCCTAGGTGGAAGATGGAATCGGGGAAGGAATCCGGCCTGAGCCACACTAGTGACTCGAGCTGGGTAATTTCGTCTCCGTTTCTTTGTTTCCTCCCGGGTAAAATAAAGATACCCTGAGCAAGATGGCTCAGTGGTGACGACTTGAGTTTGAAACTTGGGACATATGTGGAAGGAGAGAACTGATCCCCACTTGTCCTCTGACCCCACATGCCGGTTTCACTCACACAGATAGACAATAAATTCAAAAATAGTAAATGATTGATAGATAGGTAGATACATAGATGCATAGATACAAAGATAGATGGGGGGGTGCTGGAGAGATGGCTCAGAGGTTAAGAGTCCAGGCTGACCTTCCAGAGGTCCTAAGTTCAATTCCCAGCAACCACATGGTGGCTCACACCTCACACCATCTGTAATGAGATCTGGTGCCCTCTTCTGTCCTGCAGGCAGAGCACTGTGTGCATAATAAATTAAAAGGGTAAAAAAAATGAAAAAAAGATAGATAGATAAATAGATGATAGATAGATAGATAGATGATAGATAGATAGATAGATAGATAATAGATAATAGATAGATAGATGATAGATAGATAGATGATAGATAGATAGATAGATAGATAGATAGATAGATGATAGAAAAAATAAGGATGAGGATCTCCTCAAGAGTATTATCGGGCTAGGAGCTATGTACCCTGAGCATACCTGAGTTGCTGGAAGCCAACCAACTTAAACCCCCTGACTGCCGGGCGGTGGTGGCGCACGCCTTTAATCCCAGCACTCGGGAGGCAGAGGCAGGCGGATCTCTGTGAGTTCGAGGCCAGCCTGGTCTACAAGAGCTAGGTCCAGGACAGGCTCTAAAAAAGCTGCAGAGAAACCCTGTCTTGAAAAACCAAAAAAAAAAAAAAGAAAGAAAGAAAGAAAGAAAGAAAAAGAAAAAAAGAAAACCCCCTGACTTGGCCAACTCTGAAATGACCCTTCCCCAACAGTCTACCCTCAGAGTCCTGCCTGCCCAGGTAGCTTTACCCCTCTTCTCTGCCCCCCCCCCCCACTTTCTCTGGAATGTTCCCCTGGGACCTTCAGACCAACTGGTTTTTCTGCTTGCCAGGCTCAGCCTAGAACAAGCCATGTGACCACAAAGTTTAGGGCCTGGGACTCCCTAAGTCCTCAAGGCCACTCCTGAGAGTAGATCTGGGCTATTTGGCTCTTGGGCATGTGGTCAAAGGTTGTGTGCCAGGTTGGGGTGAGCTGGCTAGACAAAAGGTTGGCTGGTCAGAAACTGTTTAACAGCAGTACCCTTTCCCAACAGAACTATGAGCCCTTTGACTCTGGGGGCTGGTGATCCAGCTCCATGGATAAAGGCGCTTGCTGCCAAGTCTAATGACCTGAGTTCAATCCCCGGAACCCAAGTGGAGAAAGCAGAGGACTGAGACTCCCTCAAGCTGTCTTCTGATCTCCACATGCATGTATGACACCTGTGTATCCACACACACAGAAAGATACACACAGACATACACTAAATAAAAATAAATAAATACATGTAAAAAAAGAAGTTAAAAAATACATTTAAGGGCCAGGTGGTGCACACCTTTAATTCCAGCACATGGGAGTCAAAGGGAAGCAGATATCTGTGAATTTGAGGCCAGCCTGGTCTACAGAGCTAGTAACAGGATAGCCAAGACTAAAACAAAGAAACCCTGTCTCTAAAAACAAAAACACAACCAACGACCAACCAACCAAGCAAACAGAAAACACAAAAGAAAGAAGGGGGCTGGAGAGATGGTTCAGTGGTTAAGAGCACTTGTTGCTCTTTCAGAGGAACCAGCTCTGATTACCAGCACCCACATGGTGGGCCACCACCACCTGTGCTCCAGGGACTCCAACACCCTCTTCTGGCCTCTGTGGCCAACACATGTGCACATGGCACACAGACATATATGCAGGCAAAATACCATCACACATAAAATAAAAGTAGATACATCTAAAAGCAAATTCAAGAAAAGGAAGATTTCAGCACTCAGGAGGCAGAGGCAGGAGGATCTCTGTGAGTTGGTCTACAGAGTGAGTTCCAGGATAGCTAAGGCTACACAGAGAAACCCTTGATCTGCTGTGCCCTCCCCCCCCCCCAAAAAAAGGTAAAGGAAAGAAAAAAGGAGACAGGCCTTTCCCAGCCCTTGAATCATATAGGGCTCAGGTGTTCCTGTCAAAGCCCTGATAACGCTCTGCACCCAACGAAGGTATTAGCCTGGTAAAGGTCCCTTGTGAGTTCAGGATAGAAAGGAACAGCTGTGGAGCTCCCTTCCACAGAGGGATTTAGGGAGTTGGTACACAGCCTGTTTCAGCCCTGCCCTGAAGGGGAGAGAAGGGGCCAATACATCTCTGGATAGTCTTAGTTAGCATCTGTCCTCTCCTGTTAGTGGACACTTGACCAGACACTCCTGAAACTCCATTTTTGGGTGTGCGTGTTGGGGGTGAGGCTAGAGTTTGAACCTCGGAAGTCATGAATACTTGGCAAGCACTCTACCACTGAGCTATGTTTTGGTTTTCATGAGACAGGGGTCTCTCCATGTAGCCCTGGTTATCCTGGAACTCACTGTATAGACCAGGCTGTTTGTCGCATGCATACAGTGCCCACGGAAGCCAGAAAAGAGCACTGGCTCCCGTGGAACTGGAGTCACAGTCGTGAGCTGCTGTGGGAATGGTTGGCAACAAACCCAGGTCCTCTGGAAGAACAGCCAGAGCCCTAAGCTGGTGGACCAGATGGTGGACCAGCCCCTCGGTGATTCTTCAGTAAAATCATATTTTTTTTTGTAGCAGATGAACAAAACATAGTTGGGTCCTCAGGGGACCCCTGGGTCAGGATGGACACCAGGAAGATATTGCTATAGAACCTCATATGGACAAACACTTGGCAAATATGGGCTAGAAATGATGAGTATCTGGGACGGTTGGAGACAGACAGTAGTTAACCTTGGTTCCTAAAAGATGTGTAAGACAGGGCGTAGGTTTGTTGACACAGATCTATAATTCCAGCTACTGATGGGGCTAGGTGAGAGGACACATGTTCAAGGCCAGTATGGGCTGCTGAGTAAGAATCCATCCCAGTAGGGCAGTGGTGGCACATGCCTTTAATCCCAGCACTTGAGGGGCAGAGGCAGGTGAATCTCTGTGAGTTTGAGGCCAGTCTGGTCTACAGAGCGAGCTCTCCAGGACATCCAGGGTTACACAGAGAACCCTATCCCCCTCTGCTGTCAAAAAAGAAGATCTTGTTTCAAAATAAAAAGTAAAAAAAAAAGGCTATGAGGCCCTAAATTCAATCCCCAGTACATCTCAGAATAAAAAGCTAAGGTGAGGGCTTGTTTGAGAGCAGTGGCTGCTCCTGTAGAGGACCCAGGTTTGAATCCCAGCACCCGCATGGTGGCTCACAATCGTAATTGCAGTCCCATTTTGGTACAAATGCCCTATTTTGTTACATTCAGGCAAACACATATACACATAACATAAAACAAAGCAAAAAAGAGATTTAAAGGTCATACACTCTCAAGGAAAAAAATCACATGTTCTCTATCAATAATATATGTACATCTGCAGACACATGTACATGTATGAGCAGGATAACACAAAAGAACAAGAAAGGCTCAACATAAGGGCATGAGGAAGGACTGAATGCAGATAAAAGACTCGGGTTTTTAAAGAAGATATAAAAATAATCTAGTTCTGAGTCTGTCATGGATTTTTTTTTGTTTTGGTGGTGAAGAAATGCGTAAAATATATTTGATACTGAAAGTATAAAATTGAATGTGAGGCTCCACGGCTCCTGTTTCAAATGCCTATTCTAGCCTAGAGACATTCGAGTTGCATGGACTTTGGGTCTTGCTAATTTTGGTATGTGATGCTTTTATTTATTTGCAAGATTTTTTAAATAATAAAGTTTATAAACAATTTAAAAATTGGGGCTAGAGAGATGGTTCAATGGTTAAGAGCACCAACTGCTTTTCCAAAGGACCCAGGTTCAGTTCCCAGCATCCACATGGGAGCTCACAACTGTCTTTAACTCCAAGATCTGACATCCTCACACAGACATACACGTAGGCAAAGCACCAATGTATATAAAATAAATACATTTAAAAATAATAATTTAAAAATTTTAAGTAGCTGGGCGGTGGTAGATTATGCCTTTAATCCCAGCATTTGGGAGGCAGAGGCAGACAGCTCTCTTTCAGTTTGAGGTCAGGCTGATCTGCAGAGTGAGTTCCAGGACAAGCTCTAAATACAGAGAAACCCTGTCTCAAAAAACAAAAACAAACAAACAGAAGTTTGAGGCTAGCCTGGGCTTTTAAAAAAAAATGAACAAAACCAAAACCAGTTGTCAGGTATGGTGGCGCACACCTTTAATCCCAGCACTGAGGAGACAGAAGCAGGTGGATCTCTGTGAGTTTGAGGCCAGCCTGGTCTACAGAGCAAGTTCCAGGGCGGTCAGAGCTATATAACAAAGAGACCCTGTCTCAAAAACAAACAAAAGGGGCTGGAGAGCTGTTGCAGCAGCTAAGAGCATGTGCTGCTCTTGCAGAGGACTGGAGGACGGCTCCCAACACCCACATAGTGACTCACAACCATCTCTCACCCCAGCTCCAGGGGAGCTTATGCCCTCTTCTGAACTCTGAGGATACAAGGTACAAACGCGGTACACATAACATAATGGCAAGCAAGAACACTCATACACATAAAGTAAAATAAATAAACCTCAGTGTGTGTGTGTGTGTGTGTCTGTGTGTCTGTGTGTGTCTGTGTAAAGGACTAGGCAACCAGCAGGTTGGAAGGCAGACAGCAGCACAAAAGAAGAACAAAAGAAAACTAAAATCCAACCGCTTGGTGTTTGGCTGTGAACTCTGGGAAGGAATCGATTGGAGGGCTTGAAGCGCTCTGGGAAACTTAACTTGAATAACAAGGAGTCCCGAGGTTCTCCAGATGTGTTTGCTATGACGAAAACAGCTCCGAACTGCTAAACGGTCGACCGTAGCAGAAGGGTCTGAAATTTAAAAACTCACATTCCCTAGACTATGAGGGGCAAAAGACAGGGACCCTGTTGGAAGTGATTTCAGCGCGGAATAGGGTGCGCTCTGGGGGTGGGAGGATTGCCACTCTCTGCTGGTAAATTGCTAGTCCCGGCCCTTTCTTGCTCTTTTTGTTTTGTTTTGGGTTTTTTTTTTGGGGGGGTTGTTTGTTTTAGACAGTTTCTCTGTGTAGTTATGGCTGTCCTATATACACCAGTCTGGCTTTGAACTCTCACAGAAAACCGCTTGCCTCTGTTTCTCAGGGCTGGGTTTAAAGGTGTGAGCCACCTCGCCCAGTCCTGAGCCATTTCTATTCAGTGCTGTAACTACGGTAACTACGGTACAAATCCCTGGCCAAGGGTTTGATCCTGGTCTTCCAAATAGACCTGCATCAGAAACGAAAGACTGGACCAAGACTCTGGTTCTGCCTGTTGGACCAATATTTTGTCCTTTCTGTACTTCAATTTACCAATTCAAGAAAAAGTGATCTCGAGAGCTTCTTCTAGCTTTTTCTTGAGGGGACTTCAGAAAACAAAGCATTCATGGTCTGGGGAGCCTGGCAGGAGCTGTGGAGCACGGCGCCACCAAGCTTGCGGGAGCTGGGACAAGAGCCACTCCTGGCGCCTACTGCTATTGCCGGAGGCATAGAGGGCACGGCATCTGCCCAGGGCGGTGCCTGAGGAGGGAGGAGCAGGCTTTGTGGGGTCTGCTAGAGAGCCGAGAAAGGAGGTCCTCAGTTTGCAAGGGACACGCCCTACGGTTGTTCCTAGAACCTCTAGTTAATGTGAGAGAACGCTAGCAGACTAAGCGCCATTTAAAGGTTGAGGCGTGGTCTACGACGTAGCCAATGAGCTCCGGGAGGTGCGCACAGACCGGCCAGGATTACGTAATGGTGCAAGGCTCCGCCGCCCAGGGCGGGGCCAAGGAGCCAAGTTACTGGCAGTGTTTTAAGGGTTTGAAAAAAAAATCAAGCAAGGGACCGCCCAGGTTTTCTTGTCACTCCGCCCACAATAGAGCGTGACCAAGGAAACAGCTCACAGAGGCAGGGAAGATGGAAATTACTTAATGATGCAAGGGGTGGTTCCAGAGTCCCTGGTGCCTCCGCCCCGAGTGTGGTCAAGGAGTGTCTTTCCAGGGTCTCCGACGATTGAGTGATGGTACAAAGAACAGGCCAATGGGGTGATCGCCCCAGGGCGTGGCAGGGGCTCACAGGTTTTAAGAGTATTGTGTAATGCCCAAGAGGCTGGCCAATCCCATGTGACACCGCCCTGGTCCTGACAAGGATCTCGTCCCTAAGCGCCTCGTAGGGTCTGCAGGAATCGAGTAATTGTACAAGCGGGGCGGGCTTAGTGTTGGATGGCTACGCCCAGCGCGTAACCAAGGCAGCTAGTCCTCCAGACCAGGTTCAGAATGGCTGCAAGAATTGCGTAATATGCAAGGGCCAGCTCTCCTTGAGGCTCCTCCCAGGGCGTGGCCAAGAAACGCCTGCGTCGGGCAATTGTGCAACGAGGGGGATGGACTGCGCTGCGGGGTTACGTTAAGTCACGTGATCTAGAGTGGCGCTTCGACGGGGGCAGGAAAATAGGCCGTGCCCTAGTTGGAAAAGGGCAGGGTTTTCTGGGAGGCGGAGCGTGCGCAGGACAATCCCTAGGAAGCACACGCTACAGGCCGTAAGTGTGGGCATGCTCCGCTGGGCGCGAGCGTGGAGGGTCCCCCGTGGGAAGCTTGGTGCCTTTTCTCCCAGATGCTCGGCGTTGCCTGTCGCCTTCAGTAGCAGCCGCAGTAGAGGACTAGGAAACGCCGAAACGAGGTCAGTCAAGGACACCCGGAGGGTGGGACTCCGCTGGTCCTCTTCGCACGCGGCCCGGCTGGCCTTGCCCCCTTGGCCCCGCCCCCTTGGCCTTGCCCCTTCCCTCCTTCACCCTCCCCTTTTCTCCATGGTGGCCCCCACTTTCTAGGCCGCTGCCGCTCTCCTATAACCTTCTAGATGGAGAGGCGACACTCCCAGCCATCGTCTTTTTGCATGGACTCTTCGGCAGCAAAACCAACTTCAACTCCATCGCCAAGGCGATGGTCCAAAGAACCGGCAGGAGGGTGAGCTTCCGGGCGGGGTGGGGCATGGGTGGGCGGGGCCTAAGGGGAAAGTCTTAAGATTGTGGACCTAGCTTCAGAGACTGGACTCCTGCTGATAAGTTGAAAGTTTCAGTGCACAGTCACCCGGAAAACACCTTCGAAGAGGCCGGGTCTGCAAGGTGCCTTCTAGTTCGTCCATTTATGTTACAGCGCTCCACCTGTCCCTGTGTCAGGTCCCAAAGAAACTCAGGTCACGTGACTATTTGTGGTGCCTATTACCATACCGAAGAGCATGCTGGCTGCCAAGCTCCCTCAGTACCAGTGGCTCCTCCACCCCAACCTCTAACATAAACTTGTCCAGCCCAGGGGTTTCCCTTTCCTTCCCCCAGCTTCTCTTTTCTATATAACCCAGTAATTTCAGCCACGTGCTCTCTTGGTTCTCTTGGTCTGAGGCTCTTCTCTTTACCCGAATACCCACTCCCCTCCATACCTAAAATTGGGATTTGACCAACACATGTACACCATGGCATACGCGCATGCACACACACACACACTTAGATACATACATTTATATGTATATAGTAAAATCAAGGAATAAGTTGGATAGCAACTAAAGAAGCCATTCAAGAGTGACCTCTGGCCTCTGCGTGCACATGAAAATGTACACACATGCTTATACACAAACCCAGTTGTGTCCCCAGACTCATCTCCCTAGCTGCTTCATAGTTTCCCGGACTTTTCACTGTCTATAATCAGTGTACCACCATTCCTGTATTCCTATTTCACCCCACACTCCAGGTGTTGACAGTGGATGCTCGGAACCATGGTGACAGTCCCCACAATCCAGATGCAAGCTACGAGGCCATGAGTCAGGACCTTCAGGTCCTCCTGCCACAGCTGGGCCTGGTGCCCTGTGTCCTCGTTGGCCACAGCATGGGAGGAAAGACAGCCATGCTGCTGGCACTGCAGAGGGTGAGCTGCGTCCGTCTGGGTCCTCTTAATGCACCGGAAGCGCCCAACTGATAATCTGGGACACATCTGTGCTTTGGGTGGCCAGGCTCCAGCGACCCAGCTGGAGACTCAGGGAGATCCTATCTCATAGCCAGATGTTGTGGAGCGATTGGTTGCTGTAGACATAAGCCCAGTAGGAACCACACCTGGATCATATCTAGGAGGCTACATAGCAGCCATGAAGGCCGCTGAGATCCCGGAGAAGGTGCCGCACTCCCAGGCCCGAAAACTGGTAGATGAACAACTTAGCGCCACTGTCAAGGTGATACATGCTACCCCCTTCTCACCCCCATGGTGTAGACTAAGACACATGTGGAGGGGAGAGTGGTGGGTGGGTCTCACAGAGAGCCCCTCACAACTGCTTGACCCACCGCAGGACCCAGCCATTCGGAGGTTCCTGCTCACTAACCTGGTGGAGGTAGACGGGCGGTTCTCTTGGAGAGTGAACTTGGAGACTTTAGCTCAGCACCTGGACAAGATTCTGACCTTCCCACAGCAACTTGAATCCTACTCGGGGCCAACTCTCTTTCTGATTGGTGGAAATTCTAGATATGTACAGTAAGTCATTGTAGGGGCAGAGGAAGGGGTGTGCCTTACCACCAGCTATGGGATCTGCTTGGGTCAGGGAGGGCTTGAGTGTGGGCATGGGGTATCTGGGAACCTGGCAACAATACCACTGGGTACATAGGCTCCTGCAACTCTCATTCTCTCCTGTTCTCTCTCTCTCTCTCTCTCTCTCTCTCTCTCTCTCTCTCTCTCTCTCTCTCTCTCTCTCTCTCTCTCTCTCTCTCTCTCTGTCTCTCTGTCTCTCTTGTCCTGGTTTGACCTCACTATGGTGGCCAGACCCAGCCACCACTCAGAGATTAGGCGTCTCTTTCCTCAAGCCCAGATTCAGACCGTGCCTAATGCTGGCCACTGGGTCCACAGTGACAAACCCCAAGACTTCATGGATGCCATCAGCAGCTTCTTGGCCTAAGAAATAGCTCCTTGAAAGAGCAGAGACAGGGAACTCTAGGCTGGCATCCTTGCAGCCGGCCGCCTGCTTCTGCAGAGACCAATTCAGGTGGGCACCGAGAGGGCCCAGAGGTACAGAGGTCGTCCAACCCTTTAATGAATAAAGGCAGTTCTCTTAAAGTTCTGGGATCCGTTTTCACCACCATCGTCCCCACTGACTCCGCGAGAGGTGCATCCGGGAGTTCCTGCCGGCGCTTGTGTTCGCTTGGGTCCCCAGAGCGCCCCTGGACTCTCCCTGCAACTGACTCTGTACTCTCTCTCGAACCATCTGCTGCATGTCTTCCTGGGACAGGAGAGAGCAGGTTCAAGGCCGTCCCTGGGGACTAAGGGGCATCTTCCAAACCTCCCAAGTCAGAGGCCCCACCGTACCTCCCAGGCCTCCACTTCCTGCTTCAGCCTCAGTTTCTCCTGCAGGGCTTCCAGCAGCTGAGCCTCCACTGTGCGCAATCTCTCTCTGCAGGAGTCCAGCTCAGCTTCCACTGCGCGTTTCCTGCAGGCGGCAGGGACAGCAGCAGGATGTCTGGAGTCCCTTTCCTCTCCTGTAGCAGGAGTGAGTCCCCCCACAACCCCATCTGTGGTTTCTCTCACTTAGCAATGGCTTCATCCCGCTCCAACAGGGCTTGCTCCAGGGAAGGCTCTGCCCGGGTGTCCCCCAGTGCTCCAGCCGCTCGAGATTCTGGGTTCCGTTGGAGGGTAATAGATGTGGAGGCAGTGATCTGGGGCTGGTCTGAAAGAGAAGCCCCAACGGCCTTGACCCTGGCCCTAACCTACCTGCCCTGTTACATCAACCTAGTCTTACCACCCATTGCCTCCAGGGGGCGCTTCATCCCCATCTTGTAAAGCCCTAGAAGAACTTTAGTCTGGCTGGCTAGCTGGGAAGTAGGCCAGGGAACTTTGGGCCTTACTCAGGAGCGGCAAGCGAGATAGATCACTTGGCTGGGTTCAGCAAAATAGACAGTGTTTGGAACTCCCAGAGAGAAAGGGTTTCTTACACTGGCCACGGGAAATAATAATAATAATGAGTAGGCTGGGACCACTTACCTTTTAATGTCCCTACAGAGGTGGCCTGGTGACTGAGACTCTTGTCAGCTGGTCGTGACTAAGAGAAGACAGAGCCCTTTGCCCTTCCAGGCAAGGCACTCCCTAGCAGACTCCACCTACTTAAGGACAGTCTGGGGCAAGGAGCAAGTGCACACCTCCCTCGCACCTTGGAACGCCCCAGGCCTTTCCCAAGTTTTACCTTCCTTCGCCCCTAGGGGGCACTCCATCCTGTCTTGCAATAGCCAAGGAGGGACAACCTTGGCTTGGTCCAAGACCAGACTCTGCAAGGCTGAACATGACACTTGATTCTTTGCTAGCCCTTCAGGCATAATCTGTTCCCAGAATTCTAAACCTACCTCAGAAGGAAAAAAAAATCCCAAGTCATCCTTACCAATATCTTGAATACCCACCTTCCACTATGCTATTTCTAGTATACTCTAAACATGCAGGACCAGATGAGGGAATTTTGCTTGTTTGCTTGTTTGTTTGTTTTGAGACAGGGTTTCTCTGTGTAGCCCTGGCTGCCCTGGAACTCTCTCAGTAGATCAGGCCTGTCCCAAATGCTGGGATGGTGCACATCTATCCAGCGTTCACAATATTCGGGAAGCAGAGGCAGGTGGATCTCTGAGTTCGAGGCTAACCTGGTCTACAGAGCAAGTTGCAGGGCAGCCAGGGCTACACAGAGAAACCCTGTCTTGAAAAGCCAAAAAGGAACAGAAACCTAATATGTTATCAAACATCATACCCATTGGCTTTAGCGCTCTGCTCTCAACTTGAAATTGTTTGTAGCCTGTGACTTTTCATGGCCTTTCCTTTGGGTTAGGCCGGCTTTCCTCTTGATTACACCATCCCTTTGCACTTCCCCCGCAACAGCCCAGAAATGAGGCTGTTTGCTGGTGCTGCCCAGCGTAACTGAAACCATGACATTAGTGTTGGTCACCTGACGGAGGTGTTCAGTACATTTTGGGGGAAGGAAGATATTTTTGAGACGTTGAGCATCTCTTTTTTTTTTTTTTTAAATCTCATTGTGCAGTGCTAGATAAGGATGAGCACAGGTACTTGTACATGCTAGGCAAGTGTTCTGCTGCCCAGCTATGTCCCATATCATCACTGGGGGATTCTAGGCAGGGGCTCTACCACTGAGCCACGCCCCCAAGCCCATAGAATACCCTTTTGTACAGAGGGTTGAACATCTCAGCATCCTCTGATTGGATGGTGGTAGAGATTCTTGAGCCAGTATCTCCAAGGACAACTGTACCTAGAGACCATGATGAGGTGGCTGTTAGATGGGCTTGGTGCTGTTTGGCAGGTGCATTTCCACAGCCAAATGTCCACTTTCACATCTGTACAGTCATTTGTCTTCATAGATTACACATTTGCCTGCATCTTTCAATGGTGTCCAAAGTGACTTGTCACCCTAACCTTTCCCCTTTCTGTTCTTTTGTTTTCTTTTTGTTTCTGTTGTTGTTGTTTGTTTGTTTTTGTTTTGTTTTGTTTTTCAAGACACAGTTTTTCTGTGTAGCTTTGGAGCCTGTCCTGGAACTAGCTCTTGTAGACCAGGGTGGCCTTGAACTCACAGAGATCTACCTTCCTCTGCCTCCCAAGTGCTGGGATTAAAGACGTGTACTACCAGACCCGGCTCCCTTTCTGTATTTTTTTTTTTTTTTTTTTTTTTTTTTTTTTTTTTTTTTTTTTTTTGGTTTTTCGAGACAGAGTTTCTCTGTGGCTTTGGAGCCTGTCCTGGAACTAGCTCTTGTAGACCAGGCTGGCCTCGAACTCACAGAGATCCGTCTATTTTTATTTTTAAGCAAGAAACAGAGCAGCAAGGTGCCTAAGTAGATAAGTGTACCTGCTGCCAATCCTAAAGACCTGAGTTTCATCCCTGGGATCCACAGGCACTAGGGGATGACACACGATTATGACAGCAACTGCAGAGCAGAAATGCAAATGCAGGGTCTGGATAAACTTTCACAAGCCAAGGAAATGGAGCAGCACAGTCCTTTAATGTCCACACGATGTGGCTCATACACTACACACACACCGATATAGTTAAAAGTTACCAAAAAAAAAAAAAAAAACCCCAAAACTAGCTTTGCCGGGCGGTGGTGGCGCACGCCTTTAATCCCAGCACTCGGGAGGCAGAGAGGCAGGTGGATCTCCGTGAGTTCGAGGCCAGCCTGGTCTACAAGAGCTAGTTCCAGGACAGGCATCAAAAACTACAGAGAAACCCTGTCTTGAAAAATGAAAGAAAGAAAGAAAGAAAGAAAGAAAGAAAGAAAGAAAGAAAGAAAGAAAGAAAGAAAAGTAGCTTTTCTTGTCATCAGTATCTCATAATTTACTCATTTGTCTAGTATGTTCTAATCTTTCCATGGGACTGGACTCCCCTCAACTTTTTTGTTGTTGTTGTTTATTTATTTATTTTTAAGTCAGGTTGATCTTGAACTCACAGAAATCTGCCTGCCTTTGGATGCTGGGATTAAAAGTATGAGCCACCAAACCCAGATCAACTTTTATTTGTTGACTTCGTTTTTAGATTTTTATTTTATTTTTAATGTGGTCTCCATAGTAAGTTCTAGGATAGCCAGGACTACGTAGGCAAAACAAATAATAATCAATTTTTTTGTTGCATTCATTTGCGCAGTCGTCTGTAAGTGTATGATCACGCATGTGCGTAGGTCAGTTCCTCAGGCTTTGTGGCTTTATCCTCTGCGCCGTTTCACCTGCTCCAGATATAGGGGTCTTGTTATGTAGCCAAAACATGCAGGAACACTGCTGCTGAGCCACGCTCCCGGCCCTCACTGGCAGGTGTTAAACAAGCCCACTCTACCTTCCAAGTGCTACGGTTACAGGCCTGGGCCACCATGGTTAGCTTTTTTTTTTTTTTTTTTAGGCAGGGTGTTAAGTAGGCCAGGCTAGCTTGGACTTTTCTGTATTGCAGAGGGTGACCTTGAACTCCTGATTCTCTTGCCTCTACCTCCCAAGTGGTGGGATGACAAGCATCGTCATTCATTCTGCAAATATTTTATGTGTATGTATGGTGTGTGTGCACTCACACCTGTGTATGTGCTTATGTGCTTATTTTAAATTATTTACTTATTTAAAAAAAGATTTATTTATTTTATGTACATGAGTGCTCTAGCTGCAAGTATGCCTTCATGCCAGAAGAAGGCATCAGATCCCACTAGAAAATGGTTGTGAGCCACCCTGTGGTTGCTGGGAATTAAGCTCAGGACCTTGGGAGAGCAGCCAGTGCTTTTAACTACCAGCTCTTACGGTTTTTTTGAGACAGGGTTTCTCTGTGTAGCCCTGACTGTCCTGGAACTCTGTGTAGACCAGGCTACCTCAGAAATCTGCCTGTCTCCTGAGTGCTGAGATTAAAGATATTCGCCGCCACCGCCCAGTGTGTGTGTGTGTGTGTGTGTGTGTGTGTGTGTGTCTGTATTCATGTGTCCTACAAACTTGCTCTGATCAAACCATGAATCCTGGTGATGGGAAGAAAAATAGACCAGCTTTCCTGGTCTTGGGACACTCACATTCTAGGGAAGGGAGATAGTCATCCATTAAAGTCATAAATAGCCAGATTCTATCTGGCATGCCTGTCATCCCAGCACTCAGGAGGCTGAGTAACACAAAGTTCAGGAGCCGGAGATGCAGCTCAGCAATTAAGAGCACACACTGCTCTTGCAGAGGAGCCGAGTTCAGGTCCCAGTACCTAAGATACTGCCTGTAGCTCCAGCTCCAAGGAATTTAACACCCTCTCTGGCCTCCAGGAGTGGGGTCGAGGGGTGGCACCAAGGGTTATGACCATCACTATGCAAATTGGAAATGCTAGCAAAGGGTGTGGATAAATTCACAAGCTAAACACCAGTCCAACACTCGACATAAGGTTCTCCTTGAGGGGCTGAGAGCTATCTCAGTGTTAAACTGGGGGTCTCTGCAAACACTTGGTCCGAGAGAAATGGTTTGAACAGAGTAGAGGGAGACCCAATGCAATGGGATTCGGTAGCCAGTGGAGGTTCAAATTTCCTCCTGTGACCCCTTAATGTAAGTCCTCACAGGGTGATGCCCTCCAGCCATAAAATTATGTTTGCTATTACATCATAACCGTAACTTTGCTACTGTTGTGAATTATAATGTAAATATCTAATATGTAGATGTCTTAGGGTCCCCCTGCGAAAGGGTCATCCGAACCCCAAAGGGGCTGAACCCCCAGGCTGAGGATCACTGCTCTAGAGTCCAACATCAGGCAGTTTATTTTAGGCAAATTTAAGTACAGCACAATTTGAAAAAAAAAACAAAAAACCAATCCTGGTGACAATCCCATGTCCATAAGGAGGCATAATTACATCAGTTTTCTCAAAATACATGTCACTTCTTCCGTGACGGTGGGTGCTAGACTCTGGTGTGGTCCCCCTCATTCTGATAGTGTAGAGGTCATATGGGCTATTACCCACCTCTGGTCCTGGTTGTGGGGAAGCCCCTAGCCATACAGGTAGCACAAGGGTCACCCAGACTCCTAAGTATCTCTCGAGTCCTGTTTTTGGAATCTGGGGAAATCCCTAGCCACACAGATAGTGTAGGGGTTACCTAAGCTGTTAACCACCTCCATCCCCAGCCTTCTGAACAGAAAACAGGCTATATACCTTTTCTCTTGAAAAGACAACCCTTGCTGGGCGGGTGCTGTCCACCTTTAATCCCAGCACTCAGGAGGCAGAGGCAGGTGTATCTCTGAGTTCGAGGCCAGCCTGGTCTACAGCAATAGTTCCAGGACAGCTAGGGCCATTAAACAGAAACCCTAACTTGAAAGACAAAAGAAAAGACAGCCCTTTGTGTTTAACATTCCTAGTTTCCCTAGTGCAATCTGAGAACACAAGGACCTTTGCACTCTCAACAAAGAGCACTGGTTACTCTTGCAGAGGACCCCAGTTCAGTTCCCAGCACCCACATCTCACAGCTGTCAACTGTTTGTAACTCCCATTCCCAGTGATCTGCCTCCCTCTTTTGGCCTCCTTGGGCATTGCACTCACCTGCACATACCCAGACACAAAAGAAAATAAATCCTTAAAAATATTTTTAATATTTATTTATTTATTATGTATACAATATTCTGTCTGTGTGTATGCTTGCAGGCCAGAAGAGGGCACCAGACCCCATTACAGATGGTTGTGAGCCACCATGTGGTTGCTGGGAATTGAACTCCAGACCTTTGGAAGGGCAGGCAATGCTCTTAACCTCTGAGCCATCTCTCCAGCCCTAAAAATATTTTTGAAAAGATGTGGCTTTTAACTTTTTGTTTTGTTTTTGAGAGAGGGTTTCCTCTGTATAGCCCTGGCTGTCCTGGAACTCACTCTAGCTGGAACTCTCAGGCTGACCTTAAACTCAGAGATCCACCTACCCCTGCCTCCTAGGTACTGAGATGAAAGACAGGCGCCACCACTGTCCAACACAAAATGTGATTTTTCCCAGCACTCGGGAGGCAGAGGCAGGTGGATCTCTGTGAGTTCGAGGCCAGCCTGGTCTACAAGAGCTAGTTCCAGGACAGGCTCTAGAAACTACAGGGAAACCCTGTCTCGAAAAACCAAAAAAAAAAAAAATGTGATTTTTAAATATTTAAGTTTTCAATATTTTAACTACTTCTAAGTGGAAAATCAATTACTCATCTCCTTTTAAATGGAACTATGAGGCCAAATTTCTCTCTTTTGATCTTATCGGCAGGAAAAAGGAGGAAATAGATGTATATCCAGACATGATGGATTTTAACCGAAACACCATCTCAGAGGTCAGAGTCTAGTAGCAAGAGTCGCCGCCTGGCTGCCTGCCCGTCGGTTTCCCTCTCCTACTGAACTCAGCCTTGAAGTTGAGATGGTTGCCACTTAGTGATGAGCTGGAAGGGAGGGAGGAGAGCAGAGGGAGAACCCTGTTTGGAGGCCTGTGGGTGGGCTTTATGCCAAGAGAGCTGGGACTTCGGGGCGGGGGCGGGGGGCCTTCAGAGTCTAAACTCTTAGAACCTGACTGAACGGTCTTTATAAGATGGAGCCAAGGGGGATCTGTCCGATTGGATCACATAGGGGTTTGCATAAAGCACTGGAGACAGGAGAGATGTCTTTTCTATCAAAGATGGCTAGCCTGTCAAGGAGTGATATTCTATAAACCTCCCCCATCTTTAAATTTTTGCATCTGGATAGTTTTATGTCAACTTGACATAAGCTGAAGTCATTTGAGAGGAGAAAATATCAATTAAGAAAATGCTTCCATAAGATCAAGCTGTAAGCAAGACTATAGGGCACTTTATTTTATTTTCTTTCTTTCTTTTTTTTTTTTTTTTTTTTTTTTTTTTCTTTTTTCTTTTTTTGGTTTTTCGAGACAGGGTTTCTCTGCAGCTTTTTTAGAGCCTGGCCTGGAACTAGCTCTTGTAGACCAGGCTGGCCTCGAACTCACAGAGATCCGCCTGCCTCTGCCTCCCGAGTGCTGGGATTAAAGGCATGCGCCACCACCGCCCGGCCTTTCTTTCTTTCTTTTTCGCCCTTTTAGTTTGTTTACATAGTGAGTTCCAGAACAGTCTTAGGGTGCCTGTCTCACTGGGAGAGAGGAGCAGGACACGGCAGAGTAAGCAATAATTGGCCTGAGGTTGAGACTCTTAAATTTGAGCTCCTCATCACAGCCCAGTGGGAGAGCTAATAGACAGGTGTGCCCCGGAATTCAGGTGAGAGCCAGGTTGGAAGACGTCAATAGAGTTGGTTTCTTTTTAGGTACAACGGAGTCTCATTTACCCCAGGCTGGCCTCTACCTTGCTATGTAGCCAAGAATGACTGAATTTCTTTTCCTTCGGCCTTCACCTTCCCAGTGCTGGGATTGCATGCCTGTGTCACCGCCACCACCCACTGGATCGTGTCCCTCGATTCCCGATGTGTCGACAGAGTGAGTAGGAATCGTGCCGGAGCAGATGAGCAGAATTTTTGCAAAGGAACCCTGGGAATCGCCAAGCGCTTTGGGCACCGCTGGTTCCATCTCACGCACTTGGGGATTAGGGTCTCCTCATTGGATCTCTGCGGCTGGGAGCTGCTGCCACCTACAGGTCAAGGGCGATACTGCCTCGCTTGTCCAGCTGCTTTCCCTTGCACCTGTGTGCTCAGTCTGGGATGAAATCACCAGCGACAGAAGTCCTCCAGCTGGTGGCAGTGTCACCCTGACAGTGTGATGAGAGGGGGTTTACGCACCTGGAGGAGGAAGAAGAAGCATTCTCCACCTAACGTATTTTTTTTTAGCGTTGGGGATAAAACCCAGAGCCTCACACACGAACTCCACTTTCTGAGCCACGCCAGTAGCCCCTCACTGGCGGAATTCTAGGCAGATGCTCTTAACCTCCGAGCCATCTCTCCAGCCCTCATTTAAGATATTTTTAAAAAGTTAAAAAAAAGCAGTTAAGAGAACTTGTTCCTCTTGCAGCGGACCCTGGTTCAATTCAATCCCAGGCACCCACATGGTGGATCACAACCAGTTCCAGGGGATCTGATGCCCTCTTCTGAATTCTGTAGGCACCAGGCACACACCTGATGTATTCTGGCAAAACACTCGCTTACATTAGAAGGAAAAGAAACTGCTTCATTGGGTTGTTTCCTCTTCATTATGTTTCCGTATATCATATTGAGAATATTCTTTTCTAGCACAACGATGGCGCAGTGATTAAGAGCGCTTGTTGCTCTTGCAGAGGATCTGAGATCAATTCTCAGCACCTGTGTCAGGTGGCTCTCAGTTGCTTGTAATTCCAGCTCCAAGGGATCCAATGCCCTCATCTGGCCTCCAAAGGCATCCGTGTACACATAAACTAAAAACAAAAGCAGGGGCTGGAGAGATGGCTCAGTGGTTAAGAGCATTGTCTGCTCTTCCAGAGGACCTGAGTTCAATTCCCAACAACCATATGGTGGCTCACAACCATCTGTAATGAGATCTGGCGCCCTCTTCTGGCATGTGGGCATACATGCAGGCAGAATGTTGTATACATAATAAACAAATCTTTTAAAAATAAACTAAAAACAAAAGCAAAAAACAAAAACAGCAACAAAGCAAACTATACAATAAATACCTCGGGGTTGTAGCTCAGCGGTAGAGCATCTGCCTAGAATTCCGCCAGTGAGGGGCTACTGGCGTGGCTCAGAAAGTGGAGTTCGTGTGTGAGGCTCTGGGTTTTATCCCCAACGCTAAAAAAAAATACGTTAGGTGGAGAATGCTTCTTCTTCCTCCTCCAGGTGCGTAAACCCCCCTCTCATCACACTGTCAGGGTGACACTGCCACCAGCTGGAGGACTTCTGTCGCTGGTGATTTCATCCCAGACTGAGCACACAGGTGCAAGGGAAAGCAGCTGGACAAGCGAGGCAGTATCGCCCTTGACCTGTAGGTGGCAGCAGCTCCCAGCCGCAGAGATCCAATGAGGAGACCCTAATCCCCAAGTGCGTGAGATGGAACCAGCGGTGCCCAAAGCGCTTGGCGATTCCCAGGGTTCCTTTGCAAAAATTCTGCTCATCTGCTCCGGCACGATTCCTACTCACTCTGTCGACACATCGGGAATCGAGGGACACGATCCAGTGGGTGGTGGCGGTGACACAGGCATGCAATCCCAGCACTGGGAAGGTGAAGGCCGAAGGAAAAGAAATTCAGTCATTCTTGGCTACATAGCAAGGTAGAGGCCAGCCTGGGGTAAATGAGACTCCGTTGTACCTAAAAAGAAACCAACTCTATTGACGTCTTCCAACCTGGCTCTCACCTGAATTCCGGGGCACACCTGTCTATTAGCTCTCCCACTGGGCTGTGATGAGGAGCTCAAATTTAAGAGTCTCAACCTCAGGCCAATTATTGCTTACTCTGCCGTGTCCTGCTCCTCTCTCCCAGTGAGACAGGCACCCTAAGACTGTTCTGGAACTCACTATGTAAACAAAGCTGGCCTTGAACTTGTTGCTATCCTCCTGCGTTTGCGAGTCACTCACAGCTTAGTGATTTTTTTTTTCTTCTTAATGTATAGGTATTTTACCTGATGCCCAGGGAAGCCAGAAGAGGGTGTCAGATCCTCTGAGCTGCCCGTGTGGGAACTGAGAAGCAACTCCAGGTCTGGAAGAGCAGCTCTTAACTGATGACTTATCTCTCCAGCCGCCCCACCTCTATCCCCCACCCCAGTCACACACCACCCTCACCGCACCCCTGAGTTTTAATATGTGGTCCTGGCTGGCCTGCGCTCTGCCTGCTGAGCGCTTGAATGCTGGCACTGAAGCATGTGCCATCATGCCAATCTTCTTGGCTTTAAAAAAATTTGATGTGTGTGTGTGTGTGTGTGTGTGAGAGAGAGAGAGAGAGAGAGAGAGAGAGAGAGAGAGAGAGAGAGAGAGCAGACAGACAGAGATAGAGAGACAGAGAAGGAGGGAGGGAAGGGGGAGGAAGGATCGGGAAAGGCCATGTGTGCTGGTCCCCATGAGGCTAGATGAAGGTGTCTGATGCCCTGGAGCCAGAATTACAGGCAGTTGTGAGGGGTTTGTTGTGGGTGTTGGGAACCAAATCCTGGTCATTTGAGAGAGCAACAAAATGGCCTTAAGGACTGAGCCATCTCTCCAGAGCCTTTTAATTATTTATTCATTTATTTTTATTTAAAATTATGGGCTGGAGAGATGGCTCAGAAGTTAAAAGCATTGCCTGCTCTTCCAAAGGTCCTGAGTTCAATTCCCCGCAACCACATGGGACTCACAACCATTTATAATGAGATCTGGTGCCCTCTTCTGGCATGTAAGCATACCTATATACAGAACACTTTATATTTATACACAATAAATAAATAAATCTTTTAAAAAAATTGAGATAGGGTTTTACTATGTAGTGCAGGCTGGTCTAGAACCCACAATCCTCCTGCCTCCACATTTGATAGCCACTACCATCTAAAGCTCTTTTTCATCTTTGGAAAAGCAATAGCAAGAGTCTGGAGGGATGGGTCACCAGGTAAAGGCACTTGAACTAAACCTGATGGCCTGAGTTCAGTCTCCAGAACCCGAGTGACAGAAAGAGAGAACTGACTCCTGCAAGCTGTCATGGACCGCCACATGCAGGCTGTGGTGCATGTACACACCACACACACACAGAGAGAGAGAGAGAGAGAGAGAGAGAGAGAGAGAGAGAGAGAGAGAGAGAGAGAGAGAGAGAGAGAGAGACTCATGCAGAGAGAGAGAGAGACAGAGAGAGGGGAAGAACTTCTTGTTTTGATTTGTTTTATTGTTGTTTTCTTTTTTTTAAACTATGGAACACTTCATGAATTTGCATGCCGTCCTTGCGCAGGGTTTCTCTGTGAAACGCTCTGGGCTGTCCCAGAACTCACTTTGTAGACCAGGCTGGATCTCACAGACTGTTTTTGCCTTCCAAGTGCTGGGATTAAAGTGTGTGACACTCTGCCTGGCTGTTTTTGTCTCTGAGGCAGGGTTTTTTCTGTGTAGGCGTAGCTGTCCTGGAACTCACTCTGTTAGACCAGGCTGGCCTCAAACTCACAGAGATTAGCTTGCCTCTGCCTCTTCAGTGATCAAAGAGGGATCATCAAAGGTGTGCTTTTTTTAATTATTTATTTTTAATTTTATTTGCATTGGTATTTTGCCTGTATGTGCCTCTGTCTGAGGGCATCAGATCTTGGAGTTATAGACAGTTGTTAGTTGTCAGGTAAGGGTGCTGGGAATCGAATCCAGGTCCTCTGAAAGAGCAGTCAGTGCTCTTAACTGCTGAGCCATCTCTCCAGTCCCTGGCTTTTTTTTTTTTTAAAAAAAGGTAATAACCATTCAAGTATTGAATTCCATTGGCTCCATCTTTTTTGTTTGTTTGTTTGGTTGGTTGGTTGGTTTTTCAAGTCAGGATTTCTCTGTGCAGCATCCCTAGCTGTCCTGGAACTCGCTCTGGAGACCGGGCTGGCCTTAAACTCATAGGAATCTGTCTGCCTCTGCCTCCCAAGTCCTGGGATTAAAGGAGCTCACCACCACCACCACCACCCGACTGTTGGCTCCACTGTTAATAGATATCCACAATATGACTGTTTCTCTGACTGTGCCACCGTTCTGCTACCTACATTCAGGAACCGTCTCATGTTTAGTCCTGCATCTACCCTCAACCCAAGGCCGTCTGTTTTAACCTGGAACAATCCTGTTAAAGCTTATGGTGGATAATACGCATGGCTCTTCTGTGGCTCCCATGTCCCCCCACCCCCACCCTGAGAATCTGAGGATGAAGGTCATCATTTAAGGCTTCCCCATGCCCAGCCCCTCCTTGGACTCTGGCTTCCTCTCTTCTCAGCTCTTCCTCAGTCACAATGCACCAGGCCTCCTCACCTCCCTGCTGTTCCCACACATATATGAGACACGCTCCAGAGTCGTTGCTGTTGTGTGTACTGTTCCTTTGCCCTAAATGCTTTTCCCGACATGCCTTAACCCTCACCTAGAATTTCTTCAAAAACCTGCCTTCTCAGCAGAGACCAGCACTGGGAGGCAGAGGCATGGGTTCTCTGTGAGTTCAAGGCCAGCCTACTCTACATAGCAAGTTCTAGGCCAACCAAGGCTACATAGTGAGACCCTTGGAGAGTATACAGACCGCAAATCTAGATTTGGGGAAGTGGAAACGGGGACCAGGAGGTCCCTCGGTTATATACACAGTGAGTTCAAGGCCCCTTTGGGTTGCATGAGATCTTGATTGATTGGTTTTCTGAGGCAAGGTTTGTTTCTCTGTGTAGTCCGGGCTGTTCTGGAACCCGCTCTGAAGACCAGGCTGGCCTCAATGATCTGTTTGCCTCTCCTTCCCAAGTGCTGGGATTAAAGACTCACAGGCCGCCACAGCAGCACCACCACCCACTGCAGCTGAGACTCTGATTCAGGGAAAACAAACATGAAAAGGAGCTGAGGGGCTAGAGAGATGGCTCAGTGGTTAAGAGCATTGCCTGCTCTTCCAGAGGTCCTGAGTTCAATTCCCAGCAACCACACGGTGGCTCACAACCATCTGTAATGAGATCTGGTGCCCTCTTCTGGCCTGTAGACATACACGCAGACAGGATATTGTATACGTAATAAATAAATAATTAATTTAAAAAAAGGAGCTGAGGGGTCAGCTGAGTCAGCAAGTGCTCACTTTGCAAACATGAGGACCTTAGTTGGTTCCCCAAAACCCATGTGAGAAAACTAGGTAGGGTGGCCTGTGCTTGCAGGAGCAATGCTGGGGAGGCGGAAGCGGGAGGATTTCGGGCCAGCCAGTATCAGTCTGTTTGGTTCCAGACCCATGAGAGACTATCGCTAAAGTGTATCTGTGCATATGCGTGTGTGTTGGGATCGGGAGCAGGCTCAACAGTTAAGAGCACTGGCTGCTCTTGCAGAGGTACAGGGTTCGATTCCCTTCACTCACATGGCAGCTCACAGCTGTCAATAATTCCAGTCCCAGGGTATCTGATGCCTTCTTCTGGTCTCCTAAGGCCCCAGGCATACATGTGGTCCCCATATACACCTGCACACAAAATACCCATATGCATAATTTTTTTTGAGACAGGGTTTCTGTCCTGGAACTTGCTCTGTAGACCAGGATGGCCTCAAACTCAGAAATTCGTCTGCCTCTGCCTCCAGAGTTCTGGGATTAAAGGCATGCACCTCCACTGCCTAGCTCATAAATAAATATCTTTTTAAAAAAGAATGTTGGCACAGAGATAGAAGTTATATAATAAATGATGCTTTAAAACAAAACAAACCAGGAAGAACAATAGCAGAGGTTGATCTTAGGCCTTCACACAAACCACTCTCTACAAACACAGAGGAGGGGAGGGTTACATTGTAATTATTTTTTTTATATTTATTTATTATGTATACAATATTCTGTCTGTGTGTATACCTGCAGGCCAGAAGAGGGCACCAGACATCATTGCAGATGGTTGTGAGCCACCATGTGGTTGCTGGGAATTGAACTCAGGACCTTTGGAAGAGCAGGCAATGCTCTTAATCACTGAGTCATCTCTCCAGTCCCCTAAATTGTAATTCTTAAGCCAGGAGTGATGACTAGAGCCTGTAATCCCTGTCCCTTGGGAAACTGAGACAGGATGATTGCACCATTTGGGGAAGTCTGAGTGGGCTACATAGTGAGTTTTAGGCCAGCCTCCAACTTTACAGGTTAGGATTGTAATTCCATGGTAAAGTTCCTTTTTAGAATCCTTCACTGAGGGGCCGGGATGTGTCTCAGTGGTAGAGCACCTGCATAGAATCCCCCAGTGAGGGGCTGGGGTGTGGCTCAGTGGTAGAGCCCCTGCCTAGAATCCCCCAGTGAGAGGCTGGAGTGTGGCTCAGTGGTAGAGCCCCTGCCTAGAATCCCCCAGTGAGGGGCTGGGGTGTGGCTCAGTGGTGGAGCCTCTGCCTAGAATCCCCCAGTGAGGGGCTGGGGTGTGGCTCAATGGTAGAGCACCTGCCTAGAATCTTCCAGTGAGGGGCTGGGGTGTGGCTCAGTGGTAGAGCCCCTGCCTAGAATCCCCCAGTGAGGGGCTGGGGTGTGGCTCAGTGGTAGCGCACCTGCCTAGAATACCCTAGAGAATAAACATGGCTTTGTAGTAGATCATTCACCAATCCAAAAAAAAAGTTTGGAGCAAAGTGCACACTTTCATTTCTTCATTCATTTTTCATGCTAACATTTAACCTGTCTGCATGAGTGATGTTGGCAAGATACTGTGGCTTTCTCTGGAATCAGCTGTTTCATTTTCCTGAAGTCTCTCCATTCAGTCAGATACTGAGTTCCGAGGGCATAGCTGTGACCCACTCCACTGACTCTCCCTAAACACAGGAAGCCCACCAGATGAGGGGCCAGGTAGCCTCCCCACTCAGTCAAATGGGCCCCCTGTGGAGCACACAGGGTAGAGATGAGCAAAGTATAGTGGCTCACTGTACCTGCATTCCCAGCACTCAGGAGGTAGAGTGAGAAACAGCACTAAGCCCTGAGCCAAACTGTCACCATCTTCAGGAACTGGGCTGGGCCTGTTCAAAACATCATCCCAGATGGGCTTGCTGATGACTGAACTTTCTCATAGAAGGACGGAGCAGAGAAGCTCATGGGACTTTTGCCTGAGTTCCCAGGCAGAGAGGCTCATGGAATTCCCACCTGAGTACCCAGGCACTCCTCCCAACCAGTTGTATATTTTTTAGGGGGTATTAACGTGGGGAGACCTAGGGGAAGGGGCTCCATCCATGCAACCATGGGAAAACCATCATCCCTCCTAAGTAGACTTTCCAGTGTGGGCTTTTGGGGAGACACATCCGTATACCTGTGAAAGCCCCCTCACCCATGCTCTCTAAATAAGGCCAATAGACTCACTGATGTTCTGGGGTTAACTTTGGTGGCATCATACTTTGGTTTGTTTTGGTGTCCTTATAGTGGGGGAAAGAATTTTAGCAACATCGAACCAGGAAAATGAAGGTTTCAACATCTTCAGCTACATAGCAAGTTTGAGGCCAACCTGAGATACAAGAGTCCCTTTAAACACACCTGCACACACACACACACACACACACACACACAGAGGAACACACATATATGATAAAATGGCTCACTGAGTAGAGGCACTTGCTGCCAAGCCTGATAACCTGGGTTTGACCCCTGTGACCCACACTGTGGAGGTAGAAAACTAACTCCTGCAAGTTGTCCTCTGACCTCTCTATGCATGCTGTGCCATTACCACACACACAAAAAAATGATATTAAAAATAAAATATAGCATAATGTTGATGTCTGGACAGCAGGGGAGGATGTGGTTGTCTCCCACGCCAGGCCACATTTATCTCCTGTCAGATTTTCTAGGGATAAAGGAAAGGCTGAAACAGTGTAGCAGCTTGCCAGCCAGCCAGCCATCTAACCTTCGCTCAAAGTCTGGGAGAGGCGCCAGGGGCAGACACGCTGGGCAGCAGGCGGCTGGATCGGATCCAGAACCATGCCTTGGTAACCCTATGGTACAAAGAGACCTGAGTGCACTTGGCTTGGGGTCAGGAAGGCCTGAGACCACTTACACAGAAGGTAGGTGGCAGTGGGGTGGGCAGATGAGGATGTAGGGTGTGTGTGTGTGTGTGTGTGTGTGTGTGTGTGTGTGTCTACTCTGCAACAAGATGCCGGCAGGTAGCTAAAAGGTACATGTCTGCCAGCTGACACACCATTCACATCACTGTACGGGTACTGCCGAGATCTTTCCGCTGGGCCAGGGTCTGAGCAGCCTGCAGCTTCTGCACAGGAGATAAGACACGGGCCTGGCATTCTCATGGGTTGAGGCGTGAGAAAAGGGGTGGGAGGTGGGATAACATTTATTTATTTATTTATTTATTTATTTATTTATTTATTTATTTGGTTTTTCAAGACCAGGTTTCTCTGTGTAGCCCCAGCTGTCCTGGAACTCACTCTGTAAAACATGAATTCATGGAGATCCACCTGTCTCTGCTTCCCAAGTGCTGGGATTAAAGGCGAGCACCACCCACGCCCAGCTAAACGTTTGCATGTGAGTACTCTGCCTGCATGTGTGCTTGCGTTCCAGAAGAGTGTATCAGATCCCATCATAGATAGTTGTGAGCCACCATGCGGTTGCTGGGAGTTGAACTCAGGACGTCTGGAAGGGCAGCTGGTCCCTTTAACCACTGCCGGCTAAACATTTTTATCTTTATTATTGTGTGTAAGGAGAAAGTCAGTGGTCCCGAATCCAACAGATGATCTGAGAAACCCTGGGAAAGGAGACAAAGTCTCAGTCTGGACAGGAGGATGCTCAGAGAGGTGGGAAGGCTGAGGACTGACTGCTCTAGAGAGGGATTTTATTTTATTTACTTTGGTTTTTCGAGACAGGGTTTCTCTGTGTAGCTTTGGAGCCTGTCCTGGAACTCTCTGTGTAGACCAGGCTGGCCTCAAACACACAGAGATCCGCCTGCCTCTGCCTCCCGAGTGCTGGGATTAAAGGCGTGCAACAACACAGCCCGGTTTATTTCCTTTTAAATTCACTCATTCACCCCCCCTGCCTCCTTCATGTAGTTGTACAGACGCATGTTTTAGAGCTCATGTAGAGATTAAAGGACAACTTAAAAGAGTGGATTCTCTCCTTCCATCATGTGGGTTTCCAGGAATAGAACTGAGATCTTTAGGCTTGGTGGCAAGCACCAATCTCAGGACAGGGTGAAGGGATTTTTTTTTTTTTTTTTTTTTTTTTTTTTTTTTTTTTTTTTTTGGTTTTTCGAGACAGGGTTTCCCTGTAGTTTCTAGAGCCTGTCCTGGAACTAGCTCTTGTAAACCAGGCTGGCCTCGAACTCAGAGATCCGCCTGCCTCTCGAGTGCTGAGATTAAAGGCGTGCGCCACCACCGCCCAGCATGAAGGGGGATTTTGACTTTGGGAAGTGAAGGGGTGGAGGAGGTCTGAGGCAGTCAATTCAAGACGGGACTTTCAAACCCGGCAGGAAGGTTCATGCCTGCAAAGCCAGTACTCCAGAGGCTGAGGCAGAAGCAGGATGGAGTTCAAGGCTAGCCTGGGCTACTCAGTGAGATTTTTACCTTTAAAACAAAGGGTGGGTGTGTGTGTGTTGTGGGGAAGTCCACTCCAGCCACTTTTTGAGGGTCAGGATCCAAGATCTAGATTAGGGACACTGGGTGGTTGAACAGAGGTGGGGACTGAGTTGGAGCCACATCGAGGAAGAGATCACTCGCTGGTGCCTGGAGGTAGGTACCAGAATTTGAAGTCTGGATTTGTACCCTCTTTGGACTCCCCGGGGGGCGGAGCCCTGGGCGGGATCTATCCCGGCGCGGAAGGATGATGGGCGTGGCCATCTGGGGTTGGGCTTGGGGGTCCCAGGGACTGGGGCGGGGCGCGGGCTGGCGCTGCGCAGCCGCGGGGCGGCATCCGCGCATGCGGGGCTCATTCGGCTGCAGCCGGCGCCTACTGCCACTCCCGGGAGCATGAAGGACCGAACCCAGGAGCTCCGCACGGTGAGTCCTATCCCCGCGCGCTTCTCGCCCCGCGCCCCACAATTCTCCACTCGGCTCCCGCCGGCCACCGGGACGTCCACAAGGGGTCAGAGGTAGCTTTGCAAGCCTGAGGGACCTCCAAACCCCCCTGGGAGTCCCACCCCTCCGATCCACTTCGGATCACGGACTGGAGCTCTTCAGCACTGGGACTGATGGCTGGAACCTGGGGTCTTGAGGAACTTTTCGGGGCGCTCCTGTTTGGGGGCGATTGGAGAGCTGTTATGGGGTTTCAGTGGCGGGATGCAAAATCGTGACCTGTTCCCCGCCCGCTTGTCGCTGTCCTTGTACTGTCCCCTGGAGGCTGAGCCTCTCGTCTCCCCCACCCCCTGCCCAGAGTTCCCCTCCCAACTCCATCCTTGGGCGCGCTGCGGAAATGAGGCCGCCGGGTGGGGGTGGCCTCTGCGGGAGCTGTCCCTTGGGACGCCCCATCACCTGTGGCTCCCATCACCTGTGGCTCCCGATCCACCCCGGTCGTCTTAGGGATCCCCAGCTTGCTCTGAATTAAGCACTCAACCATACCTACCGTTGGTCCACCTTTGGGCTTCTAGGCAACCCAAGCTGGCGTTGCTTAGACCCTTCCCGGATTTCCAGGTCTAACAGCGACCTGGCTCTATTTTCCTACCTGTGTGACGGAGGCCTCTGGGGTGTGGCTCTTGGGGCGGGGTTTGGAGAGGAGTGGAAGGCTGTAGAATGGCTCTAAGTTAGACCCATCATCTCTAAATCCTGAGACCTTGGTCGCCTACTCTCATCACACATCCTTCCTCGGGCCTCAGACCGAGGGACGGAAGTTAAGCTAGCCCGAGGGAGGGTTGAATAAGGGGTGCTTTATCGGGCTGTCTTATCTGATTACCCGGCTGACCATCCCCAGCGAGCTCCACCCACTGATTTCTGGGAGCCCCCTCCCCCCAGCTGGGTGGCTCCCTAGATCTCTCTTCTTGTGCCCCACTTACAGCGTTTCATGGAAAGTTTTGTCTTTGGGTTTTTGCCTAATGGCTTTGATTTCTGCTTAGCTTCCCCGTTTGTGCCTGGATCCCCCTACCGTAATGCCAGCCACATCTGTGCTCTCTAGTCTTGCCTTCCTCTTCGTCTACCTGCAACCGACCCCCACATGCCTTCAGACCTGTGTTATTCTTGGCTGGGTGCCCAGCGCCTCATCTATGTCAAAGGAAATAGACAGTCTCTCATGACATGTATAGTCTTTAAACACTTCCCCCTCCGGCCCCTTGTCACCGCCCTCAAGTTTCCTGTGCTATGTTTTTGTGTTTTATGTGGTGTCTTTTTTTTTAATCTTTCTTTGTAGCCCAAGGTAACTTGGAACCATGTAGCCCAGTTGGGTCTTAAACTCAGAGCAATCCTCCTGCCTCAGCTTGGTGAGTGCTGAGATAACAGCATGCACCACCGCGTCGGACTGGTGCCAGATTGATTCAGATAGCATGTCCAGGTGATGGATGGCCGTGCACGTGGCCGGGTCCGGCTGGGGTACCTAGTGCGTCTGTTGTGGGTGGGATGGCAGGCCTTCCCACATGATTGCAGTCTCTGGCTCTCAGCCGTCAGCCTCTCTGCTGGAGGTAACACTGAAGCACAGCAAAATGGCCTGCTTGTTTGTGGACAGGCGGTAGATCAAGGTCAGACAATTGGGTCGTAACAGACTTGAACCTAGGGCCGGAAAAGTGGCTCAGTGCTTAAGAGCACTAGTTGCTCTTCCAGAGGTCCTGAGTTCACTTCCCAGCAACCACATAGTGGCTCAGAACCGTCTGTCATGGGAAATGTTGCCCGCTTCTGTCCTGCAGACCTTCAAGAAGGCAGAGCACTCATATACATAAAATCTTTAAAAATCTTTTTGAAATCTTAAAATTTATCTTAAAATCTTAAGAAAAAAAGCTTGAACCTAGATAGATGTCCTCAACACTAGCCTGGGTGGCCCCACACATGGGGATGACTAACTGGGCTTCAAATTAACTGTACATGCATTTTACTCCATCCAGGCATCAAAGCCCCTGGAGATGGTCCTCGTGGCCCGCTGGCCATGTCCATGGAGGACATAGCTGATCCAAGCATGGCTGGACTGAAATAGTCATGGGGGCTGCTGCCATTTTTAGAAACCCCTAAGCCGGGCAGCGGTGGTGCACGCCTTTAATCCCAGCACTCGGGAGGCAGAGGCAGGCGGATCTCTGAGTTCGAGGCCAGCTTGGTCTACAAGAGCTAGTTCCAGGACAGGCTCTAGAAACTACAGGGAAACCCTGTCTCGAAAAACCAAAAAAAAAAAGAAAGAAATCCCTTATTCTCGCTGGGCAGTGATGGTGCACGCTTTTCATCCCAGCACTCGGGAGGCAGAGGCAGGCGGATCTCTGTGAGCTCGAGGCCAGCCTGGTCTACCGGGCGAGTTCCAGGACAGCCAGGGCTACACAGAGAAACCCTGTCTTGAAAAAGATGTCCGTTGGGGCTGGAGAGATGGCTCAGAGGTTAAGAGCATTGTCTGCTCTTCCAAAGGCCCTGAGTTCAATTCCCAGCAACCACATGGTGGCTCACAACCATCTGTAATGGGGTCTGGTGTCCTCTTCTGGCCTGCAGGCATACACACAGACAGAATACTGCATACATAATAATAAATAAATAAATATTGAAAAAAAAAAGAAAAAAAAAGAAAAAGATGTCCGTTGCTCTCCTGTCCTAGGGTTCCTGTTTATGAGATGCAAAGAGGGGGACGCTTGGCACGCAGCTCAGCTGGTAGAGTGCTTGCCTGGCATAAACCCGGAGTGTTGGGGCACACCTGTCAGTCATCTCAGCTCTTCGGAGGTGGAGGCAGAAGGATCCAGAATTCATCATCATTCTTAGCCCCATGGGAATTTTGATGCTAGATAGCATGGAGTATGTGAGAAAATAAAAAGTGGAAAACTCAGAGCCCAGCAAGGCTTGGGAAGAGATCCCAGGTCTTCCAGTTGTGAATGAATTTGCAGGAGCCCCTGAAGTGCAGGAGTCGGGGTTTAAAAGCACAGAGGCTCCAGGGATGGGGACGCTGGTGCTGATGCTGCTGGACGCATACACGGCATCTGTGCCTGCTCCAGCCTTCCCTTCCTTTTCCTCGTCCTCTGCCTCCTCCTCCTCCTTTTTCTCCCCCACCCAGCACCACCACATTTGGAAGGAAGGAGCAGAGAGCTTATTTATAAAAGTCACACTTGGGGAAGGAGCTGGCGTGCTTCCTCGCTGCTGCGCTGTGGGCTGGGCCCAGCCCTCTAGCCTTCCTCAGCCCCACCCCTCCCAGATCTGCAGATGCACAGTGAAATCGATCATGAAGGGGCCAGCAGGTTCCCCGGTCCCTAGCCTTGTAGCTAGGCCCCCAGATCAGAAGCCTAACCCGTCAGAGATCAAGATTGGTCAAGGATCACACAGCTGGGGAGAGAGTTGGGGAGTAAGCTGTTCCCCTGAGATGTGACATGCAGAGGCCTCGGGCCTGGAACTCAGAGGTCTCCCTTGCTTTCTTCCTTCTTCCTGCCTTCATTTGTTGGAGAAGGACTCCTCTTAAATTTATTATGTTGCCTGGAACTCCTGATCTTGCAGGCTCCAGCTCCCTACTGCTAGGGTGGCAGACACATACCACCAAACTGATTCTCTTTTGCTTTTTTTTTTTCCTTTTTCATGTTCCCCCCGACACAGGTTTTCTCTGCATCCTAGGCTGGCCTGGAATTCATTATGTAGCCAAGGGTGGCCTCAAACTATAAGCATTCTACCTCAGCTTCTTAAGTGTTGAGTAAGCCACCACACCCAGCTTTTATTCATTATCATTATTATTATTTTAATATCTTTACATTTATCCATTTATTTATCGTGGGATGGCTGCATGTGCCTGGAGGTCAGAGGACAACTTTCGGGAGCCCTCTCCTTCCATCATGTGGGTCCCGTGGATGGAACTCAACGTTGCCGTGCTTGGCGGCAGGTGCCCTTACCTGCTGAGCCATCTTGTTGTCTCTTAATTTTTTTCTTGGGACAGGGTCTTTCCCACACTGGCCGTGTGAGTCTACTCTTTTGGCCTCTCTAGTATTGGTAATTTGGACACGCGTGAGCAGGTCTGCACCTGATTTTCTGTGAGGTTTTGTTTGTTTTTAAGTTAAGGTCTCCTGTAGCTGAGGATGACTTTGGACTTCTGATTTTCCTGCCTTCGCTTTCCTAGTATTGGGATTTCAGGCGTGCCCCATCGCTAACTCAGTCTCTGCTGTGATGGGGATGGAACTCGGGGCTTCCTGCCTGCTGCTCAGGCAGCTCTACCAACTGAGCTATAGACCCTGTTCTTCATTTTCTTCTGGAGAATTTCTGGAACGGACACACACATATACACCAATAACCCAGAGTATCCCCAGATCGTTGGTCACCTCTGCAAGGCCAGCATGGCACAGGAGACCCTATAACAAGAAGTGGAGGGTACACAGGGACAGTCAGGGCAGATGAGAAATTAGAATGTGGCCCAGAGGAGCTGGACGTCCTAAGATAAAGACTGTGATCAGAAAGGAGGGGTCAGCTGACCAAAGAGTAGAATTTAAACCTTCCCCCAGATGAAACGTTTCAGAAAGGAGGGGTCACTGACAAGAAAGTAGAATTTAGGCCTTCCCCCAGATGAAAGGTTTCAGAAAGGAGGGGTCAGCTGACAAGAAAGTAGAATTTAGGCCTTCCCCCAGATGAAAAGTTTCAGAAAGGAGGGGTCACTGACAAGAAAGTAGAATTTAGGCCTTCCCCCAGATGAAAGGTTTCCGAGCCAGGCCTGTCTTGTGGTGTACGTCTGTCTTCTCGGCTACTCAGGAGGCTGAGGCTGGAAAACTCGCGAATCCAAGGTCAGTATGAACTGCATGGTGATTTTGGCATTAGCCTCAACAACTTAGTGAGACCTTGTCTCAAATAAAATATAGCAGAGAGCTGAAGTTAGGGCTCCGTGGTTAAGAACACTTGTGGCCTGGTGGTGGTGGCACATGCCTTTAATTCTAGCACTCGGGAGGCAGAGACAGGTGGATCTCTGTGAGTTTGAAACCAGCCTGGTCTATAGAGTGAGTTCCAGGACAGCCAGAGCTACACAGAGAAACCCTGTCTTGACAACCCCAAAATAAATAAATAAATAAATAAATAAATAAATAAATAAATAAATAAATGTGTAAAAAGGGGGGGGGGTGATATCAAGTCCCCTGACATCTTGCTCTCATTGCTCTATGATACTGAGGACAGGCAGAACTTTCTGGAAGAGGAAGCCCAGGGTTCTCTTTGTCCGTGCCCAATAGTCCCCTGCTCCTCAAGGTACCATCTCTGTCTCCTGCTTAACCTATTTTCTCTGCTCCTTTGTCAGATGGAGCTAGTATTAGCTAGGTTTAGTGGCATAGGTCTGTATTCCCAGAATGCAGGAGATGGAGACAAAAGAATCGGGAGTTCAAGGCCATCTTCAGCTACTTAGCAGTTAAAGCCAACTTGGGCTACAGGATACCCTGTCTCAAAACAAACAAGCAAGCAAGCAACAACAACAACAAGCCCAGAATAAAAAGCAAATAATAAAATGGATATGACATTATCTGTCTCCCAGAGGAGGTGACCTAGTGTGTGGTTTTCTTATTCCTCCTCAGCTCCCGGGGAGAGGGTTTAGAATAAACTCTATACTTGGGCATGTGTACGGCTGGGATGCAGATGGAATCGGCTTGCAGAACCATCTAGTCAAAAGTCAAACCACCTGTTTTCCATAGTACAAACATAAGGTTGAGAGAAGACCAGGGGTTTATTTAAGGATATATAACCCAGTACTGCCCCTTTCTGGGTTGTGTGGAGGGTGCTGAGCCCTGGCAGAGACTTTAAGTAAGTAGGAAGTGGGGTTGCAGGGATCGTCCAGCTCCAGGGTGGAGATAGGAGACTAGGCAGGATTTGGGAGCTTGCTTTTCTGGAGACCCAGCCTGCTTCTCTCTGTATACCCCTGTCTGGAGCACAGGGCCTCTCTGCACTAGCGATATTGACTTTGATTAGTCACTAAAGAGGAAGGGGAAAAAAAAGCCTTGGAGGCAGCCAGACAGCCATGCTGGCTGGGCCAGCAGATGAATCAAACCCTGCTGGCTGGCCTGCTGCCATCCCCCGGCCTCTGCACCTCCCAGAACAATCACACTGGCTTTCTGGAGAAAAAGTGTCCTGGAATACGGGAGTCTGTGCCAGGAAGATCACATAGATTGTCATCAACACCGCGAGGCGCAGCTCCGAGCTTTCTGCCCACAGTGGCTCTGGAGAGCTCCTGTGTTCCTCAGTTATCTTTGCCGGGGACAACACTTGCTTCCAGCCCTGCAATTTCCTGGCAGTCATGAGGTCAGAGGGTCAAAGGACAATTCTGGGAAGCCCATTCTCTCCTTCCTCCTCTCTGTGGGTCCCAGGGATCAAACTCAGGTTGCCAGGCTTGAGTGGAAAGGGCTTTTGCCTGGCTGAGCCATCTCACTGGCGTTTGGGAGGGGCACCTATGAACTACAGTGCACCCATGGGAGTCAGAGGACACCTTATAGGAATCAGTTCTTTTTATCTGCTATGTGGGTTGAACTTAGGTCATCAAGCTTGGTGGCAAGCCACTGAGACATTTCACTTGTCCAAGGAGTGTGTCTGTGTGTGTGTGTGTGTGTGGTGTGTGTTTTAATTGATGGCTTTTTTGTTGTTTTGGGGCAAGATTTTGATGTGTAGCCCAGGCTATCCTCAAACTTGTATTGCTCTTTCTGCCTTTGCCTCTTGTGTGCTGGGATTGCCGTTAGGTACCATGGTGACATAGTTAGGGTTTATGTTGCTGTGAAGAGACACCATGACCACGGTCACTCTTATAAAGGAAAACATTTAATTGAGGTGGCAGCTTACAGTTCAGAGGTTCAGTCCATGGCATGGCAGTAGGCAGACATGCTTCTGAGACGTAGCTCAGTGTTCTACATCTTGCAGGCAACAGGAAGTGAACTGTCTCACTTGGGCGTGGCTTGAGCATATATCAGATCTCAAAACCTGCACCCACAGTGACACACTTCCTCCAATGAGGTTGTGTCTACTCCAACAAGGTCACACCTCCTAATAGTGCCACTCCCTCTGGGGGCCGTTTTCTTTCAAACCACCACACATGACTTATGTGGAGTTTGTCTTATTTGTTTGCAGTGTTAGAGCTCAAACTCAAGGCATTATACAGTCCAGGCAGGTGCTCTTCCACTGAACTTTGTCACCAGCCCCTCACTGGGGGATTCTAAGCAGGTGCTCTACCACTGAGCCACACCCAGCCCCTCATTGGGGGATTTTAATTGTGTATATATGTGTATGTCTGTATGTGGGTATGTGCATGTGTGTGCAGGTGCCTTAGGGTTCTAGAAGAGGGTGTCAGAACCCCTGGAACTGGAGTTGCAGGCCCTTGTGAGCTACCCAGTGTGAGTGCTGAGTCCTGAAGTCAGTCATCTGAAAGAGCAATTTGAGTTCTTAACTGCTGAGCCATTTCTCCAGCTCCCTGGAAATGGATATTTAACCCCTCCCATAAAGGGTCCTGGATATGAAACAGGGTCCAGAAGCGGGGATAAGCAACAAAACCCACCCGGAAAAATCAAATCGTTAGGATCTATGAAAGAGAGGAAGAGCACTGGGGGTGGGGTTGTGAAGCAGCTGCATAGCTGGAATGCCAGCATTTGAGAGGTGGAAGCCAGAGGATTTCTGTGCATTCAAGGTTAGCCTGGGACCCTGTCTCACAGAACAGAATAGGAAGGGAGGGAGAGAGGTGGGGAGGGAGGGAAGGAGGGAGATATTTCCATGTTTCTGATTTGGGGGACTCTTGGACACAGGAGGGTTCCAATCTGGGAGTTTGAGGAAACGGCTCTGAAGAGGGCCAGAGATACTCTGGCCTGACTGGCAGCAAGACTGGTTTCTGTGCATGTCCGTCCGTGGGATGTTTGGGCCTTGGTCTATCCTTACCTCTAGCTGTTGCCTTCATGCTACTGCTCGCCAAGTGCTTACCCTGTCCCTTCTATGTAGCTTCCACTACCCCCCACCTGGATCCTTAATCATCAAATAAATGGCTGCTCATTTGGGTTTGTCTGTTTGTCTGTGACAGGGTCTGTGTAGCCCAGGCTGGCCTCAAACTTGGTATGTAGTTGAGGATAATCTTGACCCTTCCTGCCTCCACCACCCCAAGTGCCCAGATTACAGACATGCACTACCACGTTGATTCGGTGGTGGGGAGCAAACCCAGGACTTCATTCACGACAGGCAAGCACTCTTCCAGCCAAGCCACATTCCTGGTGCTCATGCTGAGCTCATGTACCGTGCCCACTCTGGTCAGGACACCAGGAGGAAGGCCTGCCAGGAGAGCCAGGTTAGCCTCATTACCGGATTTGCTTTGGTCAGGAATATGTCTGGGAGGAGCATCATGGCCTACGCCTGTGATCCCAGCCCTGGGGAGACGGAGACAGACAGATGGCCATTGGAGGCCAGCCCTGTGCATCGAGACCCTGACTAAGGACAACCAAGCGTGAGAGGGGAAGCAAACGAAGTGAAACAGGATCAGGATAGGTCCTTTTCACGTCCTCGCTCCAGCCACGGGGACCGTGGGCAGGGGACGGTTTGGGCTTTTCCTTGAAAGAATTACGTGATTATAATTTTTCAAAATTTTTTTTTCAATTTTCTCTATTTCTCTGTATGCATCATGTATCATACATGATGTATGACGAGGACTGGCTTGACACTAGGGCTTCTGTGTGTGTGTGATGTATTATGAGGGTACATCCTTGCCTGGGCTCCTGTGTTGACATCAGAGGACAACTTTGTATTCATTGCTTCTGTCTATCCCTCTTTCCGTGGGTCCTAGGGATCCAGCTCAGGTCGGCAGGCTTTGTGGCAGGTGCTCTTATCTGCTGACCCCACCTTAGTTCCCTTCCACCTTGATTTTGAGGCAGGCTCTCTCCTCTTAAGGAGAGCATCCATAAGCATCCGGAGCTGCTTATGGATGCTTCCAGTGGGTTCTTCTGGCTCCGCCTCCCTTCTCCCTGTAGGTGCGCTGAGAGCTCACATAACAGCAACCACATCCAGCTCTTTTTTTTTTTTTTTTTTTTTTTATAAACGTGAATTCCAGGAATTTAACCCAGGCCACTGAACTCGGGTCATCAGGGTTGCAAGGCAAGCTCTTTGACCTGCTGAGCCATTTTGCCAGACAGCCCTGTATTGATTATCTGGCTATATTAAGAGAGTTAAACATCTTGATAGGCCTTTTCTTTTTTCTTTTTTCACTTTTGTTTCGTTTTGCTTTTTGAGACAGGGTTTCTCTGTAGCCCTGGCTGTCCTGTAACTTGCTCTGTAGACCAGGCTGGCCTCGAACTCACTGATCATGTGCATCACCACCGCTCAGTTTTTGACACTGCTCAAACTACAGTAGGTTCCGTTTGCATACTGCACAACACAGGGCAGAGGCAGAGCAGAGCAGAGCGCATCTCGGGCCTCTGGAGAAAGGAATGCCTACTGGAGTTGAGAGGAGCAGAGCAGGGAGGACAGCTCCCGTAGGGCCACCCTAGGGAGGAGGCAGGAACAGACTCTTTAGAGCAGAGAGCCAAACCACAGGAAAGAGAGGAGACTGCCAACAGCAGTGCCTTCCGGAAGTGGGCAGTGCTGTCTGGAAAAAGAAGTGAGGGAGCATTCAGCTTGCAAGCCCGAGCAAGCCAAGGTGAAGGGGCGGGGCTCCTCAGGTCGCCGAGGGCGTGAAAGCACGGCCTTGGCTCCTGTCTGGATCTGAAAGGTGTGTGGGAAACCAGAGGAATGGGGAACGATTAGAGGGACAGGGTCCCCTGACAGAGGCAGCACCTGAGGGTGAGGGGATGGTGGACTTCATGGAATCGGAAGTCCAGGGGAAGCAGTGTGGATTGCAGGGGCAGGAAGATGTTCATAGGGGCGGTCGGTAGACGCTGGGATGTGTGGAGAAGGAAACTGGTCCTAGTGAGGCAGAGTCAGGGATGGCTGCTGGCCAGCTTTGACTGTCAGCTTCATACAGCCTGGGAAGAGACTCAATCCTGCAGCTAGTCTGTACTGCCTTGGCCCATGGGCATACCTGCGTGGGACATGTCTGTGTTGTTCATGTGGGAAAACCCCGCCCACTGTGGGTGGTACCGTTCCTTGTGTCCCGCACTGAGTAAGAGTGGACGGCTGTGAGCCACCGTGTGGGTGCTGGGAACCGAACTCAGGTCTTCTGCACAAGCAGCAAGTGCTCTTAACCACTGAGCCAGCTCTCCAGCCCTCCTCTCTGCTCTTTACTGGCTGTGATGTGGCTGGCTGGTCCTCTCAAGGTCCAGCTACTGTGACTTCTCCACAGTAATAGGCTGTAACCTGGAGCTGGGAGCTAAGAAACTTTTCCCGCAGAGAGACCTTGAGAAAGGTGATTCCTCTGGGCTTCTTCCTCAGGGTACCTGAGAGCCATGCCGGGTTTGACCACAGCTGGGAGGTCAGACCCAAACCTTCCAACTGGCTTTGGGGCCACTCTGAATGGCCCCTTCAGAATCCCTCCAGGCCCTTTCTTCCCAGCTTTGCCCTCACAGACAAGGTCTGGCCGTATCCCCGCCAGTCTCTGACTCTAGCTCCAGCCCTTGGGTGGTGGTGGGGATGGTAGGACAAGCTCTAGAGAGATCGAATGCCCGGCAAAGTGAAGTGGTACGGAGAAATACCAGCCCAGCCCCAGGAGTCCCAAGGGTGGAGCAGGGGGCTCGGCAAGGCTGGCACCCAAGTTCTGAGGGACTGGGGATAGAGCCAGGTTATGTGCGTTCTAGGCCCTCTACTAACTGAACTTTTTTTTTCTTTTAGTGTTATTTTTATTGTTTTAAAACTTTTAGTATATGTATGTCCTTGAGTGGATATGTGCACTTGAGTACAGGTACCTGCAGAGGCCAGAAGAGGGCACCAGATCCATTTGAGCTGGAGTTACAGGTGGTTGTGATCTGTCTGTTGGGGGTGCTGGAAACCAAAACTCGGATCATCCTCTGTAAGAGCAATATGAGCTCTCAACTGATGAACCATCTCTCCAGCCCCATTTGAATGGTTTTGAGACTGGGTCACATGTAGCCCAAGCTAGCCTGGATTTCCCCACATAGCTGGGAATGACCTTGCTTCAGCCTCCGGAGTGCTGTTGGAATTACAGGCATACGCTCGCCTCTCCAGCTTTGGATATTCCCAGATAAGGAAGCTGGAAACCGGGCAATTCTAGCACCCAGGAGGTAGAGCTGGAAGGGTCAGGAGTTCAAGGCCATCCTCAGCCACACGCACAAGTGCTCAGGCACGCCAGTTGAGTTGGTGGTTAGTTTGGGCTATAAGATAAAGGAGCAGGCAATATGGTTCCGGGGTAAAGGTGCTTTCTGCTGGGTCCAATCCCCAGGATCCACATGGTGGAAGGTGAGAACCAACTCCTACAATTTGTTCTTTGACCTACGGTGTACACATGCATACCCGTATATACCATAACTATATGTATTTTTTGTAATTAAAATTTTTTTTTGTGAATAAGCAAAAAGCAAAGGAGATGGAACAGGTCTCACTCCAGCTTTCCGAGTACCCCAGAGACCGAATGGCATAAACCCCAATTCCAGTGCTCAGGACCTGGCTAGCTGCGGAGTGATGGGACAGAGCTCTTGCAGGCTATTCCGTGCCTCAGTTTCCCTAAGGAGTACCCTGTGTGACTCAACTCCACAGCCAGGAATGGCTCCTAAGTGTGACAATAGTTCCCAGTGTCTTCTTGTCTATGGATGGGGGAGGGATGGCCACCTGGTGAAGTCCACAGGCACTCTGAGGAGAAGGAGTAGAGCGGGGGGTTTATTTTAGCTGCCCGGGGGAGGAGGTGTGATCTCTAGATGGGAGGGGGCCCCTCGGTGCTGCCTCCAGAGAAGCTTCTAGCCACCCCCTTGCAATGGGTGGGTCCTGCTTTGACGAGGTAATGGAGCCCAAGAAAATGCCTGCGTCTCATTCTTCTAAGTCCTGTGCCCCTACAGTCAGCTGTCACTATCCCCAGTTCACAGAAGAGTATCAGTTTTGCAGGGATGGGACGTCCCTGAGCCAGGCCTTCTCATCCCCTCAACCTGAATCATGTTGAGAGAGCAGATGGTACCCTCTGCCACCAGGTACTGAGCAGTCAGCCATGGCAGAGCCCTGAGCTCCTGACCCAAAGGTGACAGTTCTTGTTCTAGGTCACATTGGTGGACTTGGCTGTGGGCAAGGACATTGGACTAACCAGCCTTGGTTGATTCCGGTGTTGTTGGCTAGGATGACCATGAGCAGGGCTGGGGAGATTGCTCAGCAATTACAATGCTTGCCACACAGGCAAGAGAGCCTGAGTTCAGATCCCTGGAAGCCATGCCATGTGAGTGTGGCAGCCTGCCTGTAATTCCAGCCTCAGAAGGAAGAGACGGGGCATCCCTAGAGCAAGCTGGCTAGCAAGATTACCCATATCTGATCAGCAAGCTCTGGGCTTGATTGAGAGACCCTGCTTCAATAAATATGGGGGATGAGCAGCAACTGAAGACATCAACTTCAGGCTTCCATATGCATGTGCACATGCACACATACAAATATACATGCACATCACATGCACACACACACACACAAATGGAAAAGGGTAAAAACAATGACCATGGCTAGAAGACAAGCCTAGTCTAATTATTCCCTGGCTGGTAATTGTGGTTTTTATATGGCTGCTTTTGGGACACTGGGACCTACAGGTCTTGGAAACTCTGAGCTCCATTTTAATTGAGAAGCAGGCATGGTGGCACTAACCTGTAATCCCAGCACTTGAGAGGCTGAGGGAAGGTCAGAAGTTTAACTGTAGCCTGACCTAGAAAGTGGGACACCGTCTAAAAACAGAACAAAACAAAGACCATTGTGTCTGGAGAGTAGGAAGCCCTGGCTTGCAAGGAGTCTGTCCGGCAAATTTTGGAGACTCGAGTAGAGCTTGGTTAACTCAGACAGCAACCTATTGGCTGGCTTCAGTTTTAGGGACCACTGGTATGGTAACCAAGTTCCATAGCTACTGGAAGGGGACATGATTCTGTCACCCACTTGACAGGCAGATCTCTACTGTACTGGGGGCCTGGGGATCCTCCAGGTGGCACTGTGGCGGGAAGGAGATAGATGGCCAAAGAGCCTCACTGTGTCCATGTATAAAGAAAGTTCATAGTTTAGGATCCCAGGGGACCCACTCACGTCCACTCACATATATGTTTGACCCTGTCTAGGCCAAGGACAGCGATGACGATGATGATGTCACTGTCACCGTGGACCGAGACCGCTTCATGGATGAGTTCTTCGAACAGGTGGGAACCAGCCTGCTCTATGTCCCTTCTGGCACCTGCCATTCCTCACCCGTGAGCTGGTGCAGGATTCTCCTGCACCTAAGTCTTGCTCCACCCCCACCCCCACCCCAGGACGGGGCTCCAGTCTGAGCCAATTTGAGGGTGGATAGGTTGGTGCTTGGGACTTTCCAGGAGCGGTTGCCCAGCTCCCAATGCTGGCCCATCTTCTCTCTGAGTCCCTACTGTTTTCCTCTTAACCCCCCTTGACCTGGGTCCCCAGGTGGAAGAGATCCGGGGCTTTATTGACAAGATTGCTGAAAACGTGGAGGAGGTGAAGCGGAAACACAGCGCCATCCTGGCCTCCCCCAACCCGGACGAGAGTGAGTGAGAATGGGGGCAACTGCA